>NW_006159701.1:3931646-3935327 GCF_000334495.1 Tupaia belangeri chinensis | reverse complement strand
GAGAAATCACCCCCTGGGGGGGATGGCCATGCCGCAATCTCTTCTCCTCCATTCTCCTCTTGGGAGCTTGGGCACACACACACATGCACCCGTCGTGAATTTAAGCCACCAGGTCCGGGACTTGAACTGTGGTCGACTACATGGGAGTCCAGTGACATAGCCATTACGCTAACTGCTGGTCCCGAGATCCAGCTGTTTTAACCACCATGCCACTGGCTGGTCTGCCTGTGAACTTTTTGAAGTCCCTTCATTTTATTCTCAGTCACTGACAGGAAAACAGAGGCTCTGAAAAGATCAGGATTTGCCTAGGATCACAGAGCTGGTAAGTAGTGGAGCTTGTACCTGATCCCAGTCACTGAGTTCTACCTTCTGTGTACCTAACCACTGTACTGCATTGCCCCAGCCTAACTGACTTCAGTAACCTTGGACCTCAAGCATCAACCAGTAGGGCTTTTTCTACTTTGTAGATCAAGAGCAGAGAGGTCCAGCATGGGGCCAGAGTTCTGGGGCCAGACTCCTCGTCCCTGGATGCGTTTTCCTGGTATCTCTCAAAGCAAAGCCTCAACGGGGTGGCACCATGCCAGGGCCTCCAGGTGCTATTTACTCAGCTAGGTGTGGACCCTGCTCTGTTCCTGGGCTGTTGTTTGCTCGGCAGATTTCACCGTGCAATGTCCGGCCTCACCAATCTCCACTTCCAGCTAAGAAACGGGAACAAAAACTGAAACGAGAGTGTTCTCTTGCTGATTTGAGTTTTCAGTTTCTCTCTTTCTTTCTTTTTTTTTTTTTTAATTTAGTATTTTTTGCTATAGGGCATGTGCACTTGCCGGAAAGAGACAGAAAGAGAGAGAGAGCAAGGAGAGAGAAAGTCAGAAAGCAAGTCCCACAAGGAATGACCACCACAATCCCTTCTCTGCTCTCCTCTCAGGATTTTGGGTATGCACACACATTCCCCAGTGTTTTTCAAGCCTCCAGGACTGGGGTTTGAACCACACAGTTGGTCATGTGGGATCCAACTGCTTTAACCACCACACCTGGCCTGAGTTTTCAGTTTCTGTCTAATAAGATGCAAATCACTGAAAGTGGGGTCATCTGAGAAATGTCAATCCTAAAAGACCTAATCGGGTCTTTTCCAGGCTGGTACAACCTCTAGGACACCAGGCAAGTTCTAAAGTCACAGGGATGCAGGTTCGAATTCCAATTCTTCCACCACTGACTAGTTGGGTGACCTTGGGCCTAGTCTCTTAGAGCCTCATCTTCCTTGTCTGAGAAACGGATCCAAATCATACTTTTCAGGATAGAGAAAAAGAAGAGAAGCCAGGTGCTCTCATAATGTCTGGCTCACATCCAGGCTTCTTTAGCAATTGTTCCTAATACTGATTTATTTCACGCATCCTCATATATGCTTCTTGAAAATACAAGGAGGACAAACACAAGGCTTCATGGGTTTTGCTCCCTTGATTTTCTATTACCTGGCTTCTTCCTGGAAAAGGGTTCTAAGAACTTTTAGAAATAAAAAGTGAACAAACAAGGGAGTTTTTTTTTTCTTAAATAATTATCTTATTTAACTTTATTTATTTATTTTTTAATTTGACCAGAGAGGGACAGAGAGCGAGAGAGAGAAAGTGAGAAAGCAAGCTGTCAGGTCCAGGACTTGAACCTTGGTTAACCATGTGGGAGTCCAGCACCCTTAACCACCATACCACCTGCCAGCACGCAACAAGGGAGATTTTAATCTATAAAAGCAGATGTACTGACTCCCTCTTTCTCAGGGACATAGGCCACTCCAGCAAGTCCACTCAAACAGTAACTTTACCTCCCTAATCAATTTCTGACTTGAACCAGGAAATGCAAACAAGAAAACTTACTGGAAGGGAGATTTCAGGGCCTCTGGATTTCATCAGCTGCCCACTCTCCCAGGAGAGCTGGTGGGACCTGTTGAACCAGGCCCTGGTAAGAGAGAAGCTGAGCTTTTCAAGGCCTCTCCAGTCTTTGCCTTTTGAGTTTTTAATTCCAGCTGTACACTTTTAAGAAATGCCAAGGAGGAAACAGTGTTGATTTATAGGGGGGTGTAAAGAGAAGACCAATGCGAAAGATCAGCTCTGACATTGGGGCAAAGGGAGGCAGCCTGGCAGGTGTGAGGAGCGAAAAGCACAGCCCCTGCAGGTCTATTCCAACTCCTGATCCCAAGAGATAAATTCTCCTGGGACTCCCACAGGGAATAACAACATTGCCAAAGCAGAAAGAACTGAAGCTTCTTCCTGCTGCTCCAGGGAGATAGCCAAAATTCCAAGGGGCAGGGGAGAGTGAGTGGGCAGAATTTAAGGCCAATCTGAGGGGTAGGAGAAGATGGTCACTCTTTCTCTCATATTTCTGCCTCCCATTAAAAAAAAAAAAAATGGTCAGTTACATGAGAAATATTGGACTATCCTGTGACAGGGTGGGTAAGACAGCTGGATTTCACATAGCCAACTGTGCAATTTGAGTATGAGACTGGTGGCTTGAAAATCACACCAGACATGTGTGTATGCGTGCCCAAAATCCCAAAAGGAGAGATAAATGGAAGAGAAGGGATTTCAGTGTGACCATCCCCCATAGGAGTGGTTTCTCATTTTTCCTCTTTCTCTGTCTCTCTCCTGTGAGCACACAAGCTCTCTGACAAAATTAAAGAGAGAGAGAGCAGCACTAAGGATTGAGGTGTTTTTTTTTTTTTTTTTTTTTTAGATTTTCGCTATAGGGCGTGTGCACTCACCAGACAGAGAGAGACATAGAGACAGAAAGCGAGAAATCACCCCCCAGGGGGGATGGTCATGCTGCAATCCCTTCTCCTCCATTCTCCTCTCGGGATCCTGGGCACGCACGCACACATGCCCGGCATGAGTTTTAAGCCACCAGGTCCGGGATGCGAACTGCAGTCGACTACATGGGAGTCCAGCGACATAGCCATTACGCTAACTGCTGGTTCCCTAAGGATTGAGTATTTTCAGGCCATACAGTGGCACAGTGGTAAAATACAATACACTGTTGGGGGCTGGCAGGGGATGTGGTAGTTAAGGGTGCTGGACTCCCCCATGGCCCACTGCAGTTCAAGTCCCAAACCCAGTGACTTGCTTTCTCACTTTCTCTCTCTCTCTCTCTTTCTGTCCCTCTCTGGTCAAATTAAAATAAATAAATAAAAGTAATAAAGTTTAATAAAATAATTCTTTACAAAAAAAAAAAAAACCCACAATGCTCTGCAAGACTAACCTACGTGGGAAGTTCTCCATTTGCATCTGAAGTTCTCCCTGGTCATGTGTGTGCCCACGACTCGGGGCAGGATGAGACTGGGGGTGGATCATGACATGAAGATTCTTTTGGGGATGCTGTGTCTGTCTTTCTATTTCTCTTTTTGTGTTTCTTTCACATATGGAGTAAATAAATAAATAATTTAAAGGAAATCTTGAAGGGGCTAGGGCTGAGGGTAGGAAAAAGACAAGAAACAAGCATTAAAATAAGTATGTAGAAATCCAGAAGGATACTGTCTTGGGGACAACAGCAGGTGTCCAAAGTTGAATGTAAGTTTCAGGTCATTTTTAGCACCAGAAGAACTATTATTGCCTTCCTGAGTTTTTCTCTGACAGATGCCAGATGGCATATAGCTTCTTTGGCAGAGAGAAGGGGCAGGAGATAAAGAAAAGTTAAATT
>NW_006159701.1:3914439-3931615 GCF_000334495.1 Tupaia belangeri chinensis | reverse complement strand
CCTGCTGGTACAGTTGGCAGCAAACTGAACTGCAGTGCTGAAGGCATGTGGTTGGCCGTGGGTTCAGACCCTTGAAAACATGCCAGCTACATGTGGGGGGAGGGGATCCTATGACAAGATCCTGCTGAGGGTGTGTCCCTGTCCTCTCTTCCTGTATCTCTTGCTGTAAGGTAGGAGCATGTGCTCTCTAGCATGAAAATAAGTAAACTTAAAAAAACAAAAACAGCTACATCTTGTACAAACTCCTGCTTATTGTTCAAAGCCCATGAGAACACTCCCCTCTTTTACGAAGACTTTTCTGGTGGGCCTGGAAAATTAGGCCTTTATTTAAAATTTTTATTTAACTTTATTTATTTATCTATAATTTGACCAGAGAGGGAGAGAGAGAAAGAGAGAAAATGAGAAGCAACCCACTAGGTCCGGGACTCAAACCACGGTTGGCCATGTGGAAGTCCAACGCCCTTAACCACCGCATCACCTGCTGGCCCCATAGGACTTTATTATTATTTTTAATTAAAAAAAGTTTTATTATGAAGTGGGCAGCAGGTGGCATGGTGGTTAAGGTGCTGGACTCCCACATGACCAACCGCAGTTCAAGCCCTGGAACTGGTAACTTGAAAATCACTGGACATGTGTGTGTGTGCAAACTCAAAATCCCAGGAGATTGTTTTCTTTTTGTGTTATAGGACATGTATATTCACCAGAGGGAGAAAGAGAGAAAGGGAAAGTGAGAAATTCCACCCCTGGGGGAATGGCTACACTGCAATCCCTTTTCCTCCAGTTTCTTTGGGACTTGGGGCATGCATGACACATGTGGGTAGGTCAGGGACTCAAACCACACAGTTAGCCATGTGGGATCCAGCCACCTAACCTCCGCATCATCTGCTGGCCTGGAGTTTGGCCATTTTATTTGCCACCACCAGTAAGGGTTGGTTACACTTCCACCGTATTGTTTCTCTCTTCTTCCAGCATTTGCTCCCTGAGAGTAAGGTGGAGGCAGCCTTGGGGTCAGGTGGTGCCGGGAAGGCCCTGGGTTTGCATGCACATGCGCACGATTCCGGCCAGCTGAGACTGGACGTGGACTGCAGCCGGTTGGGAGTGCCTGTCTTTCTCTCTCTGATGAAATAAATAAATAAGTTTAAAAATAAATCAATAAACAGGGCCAGCCTGTGGCATGGTGGTTAAGGCAGCTAGATCCCGCATAGCTGACAGCATAGTTCAAGTTCTACACGCAGTGGCTTGAGAAACATGCCAGGCACATGTGCCTGTGTGCCCAAAATCTCAACAGGAGGGAGAAATGGAGAAGGGACTGTGGCATTCCCCATGGGAAGGGGAGTGCTTTCTCTTCTGTCTGTCTCTCTGGCAAGCACATGGGCCCTCTGGCAAAAAGAAATAAATTAATAAACAAAAAGTTAAAGGCAACACGATGTTCAGGATGAAAGCACGACTCCAAATCCAGGTTTACCGGTAGTGGTGCTGATGGTGATGTTGGAACTATCTGTTATTGTAGGTGTTCCGACTAGGTTTGCTCAGCTCCTGGACACCAATAGAAAAATCACTAAATGGGAATGATTGAGCCCAGGCGGAAGGTAGAGTGTCAGGAGAGCCTCGAGTCTGCACAAAGGCAAACTGTTCTCCTCCTTTTCAAGCTAGCACCTGGAGAATGTGGGACACTTACCTGATCAAGATTAAGGGAGTCCCTGGGACCACCTCATGGCCTAGTTACTAAGGGAGCCATGTCCCACATGACTGACCATGAGGTTCGAATCCTGAAAAACATGCTGGGCCGGTGTGTGTGCATGCCTCAAATCCTGACAGGAGAGAGAAACGGAGAAGGGATTGTAGCATGACCACTCTCCATGGGTGGCGGGGGTGCTGTCTCCGTGTCTGGAGAGCAAACATGTCCCCTGAGAAATTTAAAAAAGAAAAAAGAGGGGCCAGCAGGTGGTGTGGTGGTTACTCTCTTTCTTTTTCCCTCACTCTGTCTGTGTCTCTCTCTGGTAAAATTAAAATAAATAAGTGAAATTAAATAATTATTTAAAATAAATATATATAATTCTTTTTTTAAGAGTTTTTTTTTTCAACTTTATTATTATTATTTTCCAATTTGATCAGAGAAAGACAGAGAAAGAGAGGGAGGGAAAGTAAGAAAGAAAGCAAGCTGCCAGGTCCAGGATTTGAACTGTGGTCGGTCATGTTGAAGTCCAGCACCTTTAACCACTACTCCACCTGCCAGCCCCTATGTATATGTAATTCTCCTTTTAAAATTTTATTTATGTATTCACTTATTTTAATTTGACCAGAGAGACACACAGAGAGAGGGAAAGTGAGAAAGCAAGCCACCAGGTTCAGGACTTGAACTGTGGTTGGCCATGTGGGAGTGTCCAGCTTCTTAGCCACCACGCCACCTGCTGGTACCTATAATTCTTAAGAATGCTTTGTTTTCATTGATTTTCCCCAAGATTTATTTTAAAGAATTATTTATTCTATTTAATTTTATTTATTTATTTACTTTTTAATTTGACAAGAGAGAAAGAAAGAAAGCCACCAGGTCTGGGACTGAAACTGTAGTCAGCCATGTGGGAGTTCAGCGCCCTCAACCACCATGCCACTTGCCAGCCCCCCAATATTTTTCTTTCGATTATTTATTTTGTTTTATTTTATTTATTCATTCATTTATTTTTAAAATCTGACCAGAGTGAGAAAGAGAAGGAAAGTGAGAAAGCAAGCCACTAGGTCCGGGATTCGAACCGTGGTTGGCCATGTGGGAGTGTCCAGCACCTTAACCACCATGTCACCTGTTGGTCTCCCCCCTAAGATATTTTTAAAGATAGTGTGTGTAGGCACACAAGCATACACAGAGTAGAGAGAGAGAGAGAGAGAGAGAAGCACCCCTTTTGTCAGCCCTCCAGCTCTTCAGGATCTTGGATGCCCCTACACACATCTGGCATGTTTTTAGGCCAGCCCAGGGATCTGAAGCCACAGCAGGGATGTGGCTTCCAGCACTGCAGTTCAACTACACTATCAACCAGCTACACCATATAGGCTGCGCCTCAGCAAGACTATTACGTGAAACTTAGAACCAGACAATGCACCCTGTAATCTTGAACACATCTGATTTTTCAGGATCCTGCTGTAGCACTTACATTTGAGAAATGCTTATTCCCAGCTCAAGCTGTACCTGGGTTAGCTATTGCCTTTACCCCTTTATCTGTTCCAGAAGGTAAAGGGGGGAAAAAGAGCCTTAGAGTCGTAAAGGCACCTGGTCACCCAAAAGGTGAACCTAAACGACGCCCACCTCCCAGCCACATGTATCCCTGGTTGTCCGAGAATCTGCATTCGCTCTTTACCTGCTGCAGCTCTGCACAGAGCCGGCCCCTCGGTGGGGATCTGGAACACCGAGTCAACATGTGTTCCAGGCACCTGCACACACTGCTTCCATGTATCGAGAGGCCATTGGCCGGTCAGTGGATCTCACTAAATAGAGGTTGTTCCAGCAGCTCTCATTCTACCTTAGTTATCCAGGCGGAGTTTCCAGATGTGAAGTCAGAGGCCCATCCACAGCAGTGCACAGGTAGGCTCACTGCTTGGGAGGCTGGAAGATGCTTTTTGGAATTTGGTTGCCGGGCTCACACGAACACACTGGGCATGGTTGCACAAGCCTTTGATTCTGGCCAGTGGGGCCAGGAGGACCATGGCACTGGTGAGACCCTAGGAAGCTACCTACTTCTAGCCTGGCCATGGTGGTGCAGTGGTGGCATAACACTCTGCAATTGCTGGGAGCCACGTGGAAGGTCAGGGTTTGAGTCCCAGAACAAACTGTATGAGCTGAGCATATGTGTGTGCCTGTGACCTTGGGTGACTGAGGAAGGCTGGAGGAATAGATATGGTAGGTGACGCTGTTGAGAGTTCTATCTCTTGTGAAAGAAGTAAATTTTAAAAGCAAAAACAAGAGCCCAGCAGGTGTCATGGTGGTTAAAGTGGCTGGATCTTACATGACTGACTAGTGATTAGAGTCCTGGACCTGGTGGCTTAAAAATCATGCCGGGTGCATGTATGTGTGCCCAAAATCCCAGGAGCAGAATGGAGGAGAAGGGATTGTGTGGCATGGTTGTTCCCCATGGCGGGTGACTTCTCATTTTTCTTCTCTCTGTCTCTTCTGGCAAGCGTACATGCCCTATGGCAAAAACCTAAAAACAAACAAACAAACAAAAACAACGGACTCCCTCTCTATCATAAGGAAAAAAAAAGTAAACTCAGAGTACCCCAGACTGAAATGGGTTGCCTGTGTTCTAGAGCCTAGAACTATAAATTAAACAAGTTCCTTCCTGTGTTCCAGGCACTCTTTCATGTACATTCCCACTTTTCCAGTAAAAACAAACAACAACCGAAAAGAAAAGGAAGCCCTTGGGGTCAGCCAGTGGTGGGGTGAAGGTGGCTGGATTCCACATGGCTGACTGAGTGATTCGAATCCTAGCCCAAGTGACTTGAAAAACTCGAGGTGCATGTGTGTGCATGCCCAAAATTCTGAGGAGAATAGAGGAGAAGGGATTGTGGCATGGCCATCCCTCCTCAGAGATGCTTTCTCACTTTTCCTCTCTCTGTCTTTGACAAGTGCACACATCCTATAGTAAATTAAAAAAGAAAGAGAGAGAGAAACAGAGAAAGAAAGAAAGAAAGAAAGAAAGAAAGAAAGAGAGAAAGAGAAAGAAAGAGAGAAAGGAAAGGGAAATAAAAGAAAGAAAAAGAAGCTCTTCGACAGAGGCAAGAACGAACCCGCATCTTAAGCTCAAGCTCAGCGGTTAATCCACTACCTAACAGCTACTCAAGGGGTTGCAGGTCACTGAAAGTGCAGACACTGGCAAGTATTTTTTTTTTTTTTTTGAGAGATTTTCACTGTAGGGCGCGTGCGCTCGCCAGACAGACAGAGAGAGACATAGAGACAGAAAGCGAGAAATCACCCCCCAGCGGGGATGGTCACACCGCAATCCCTTCTCCTCCATTCTCCTCTTGGGATCTTGGGCACGCACGCACACGCGCCCGGCGTGAGTTTTAAGCCACCGGGTCCGGGACACGAACCGCGGTCGACTACGTGGGAGTCCAGCGACATAGCCATTATGCTAACTGCTGGTTCCCCAGTATTTTTTGGAAATATATTATGAGCCCTAGGATTATAATACATGTCATAATTCTGGAATTATGGGCTGGAAAGTACAATTTGTTTTCAAATGGAAAACATATATATATATATACACACATATATATAAACACATTTATTTATCTATTTGTGATTTTTAAACTGCCAGGGTCTGGGACTTAAACCGCAGTCAACCATATGGAATCCAGTACCTTAACCACCACACCTGCTGGCCCATAACAGTCATAGTTTTAAATTGCAGGTCCCTGGGCCAGCACAGAGGCGCAGCAGTTGTGCAATGCTGGAAGCCATATGGCAGACTGGGGTTCAGTTTCCAAGTAGACTTGTACACACTCAGCACATGTGTGCTCAGGATTCTGACTGGCTAGGGTACTGAGGGTGGTATGGAACCCTACTGAGGGTTCTTGTCTCTCTCTCTGTAACTCTCTCTATGAAAAGAAATACATATAAATAAACAAAGTGAGGCCAACTATGGCCTAGCAGCTGGAGGAGCTGTTTCCTGCATGGCTAACTGCGTGGTCTGAGTCCTGGACCGGCAGCTTGGAAACCACTCCTGGTGTGGTGTCCAAAACCCCAAAAAGAAGGAGAAATGGAGGAAAAGAGATTGGGTTCAGACTACACCCCATGGGAGGTGCTTTCTTCCTTTCCCTCTCTGCTGAGCACATGTACACACTGACAAATTTAGATAAATAAACAAATAAAGTAAAAGAAAATAGCAGATCCCAACCTCTTCTTTCTCAGACCGATTGCCTCACTCACCTTGCTAAGGTGTGGAGCTGCTCACATACGCCACCAACCCCCAATTATGGTGCAATCCAAACTCCACCCCTGGGATCTCTGCAGGTCATGGGTCTGTGTGTTCAGCAAATGTTTGTAGTCCCGTACTGGGAATTTCATGCGGGTCACACTCACAGTGCAGATAATGGGCTGCCTGAGACCAGGGCTGGCCCACCCTGAGGTCAAATGGGCATTTTGTTCTCAGGCTGGGGGCCGGAACAACTGGAGATAACTTGTCTCCTGTTTGTCACTATGACATTTTCTTTCTTTCTTTCTTTCTTTCTTTCTTTCTTCCTTTCTTTCTTTCTTTCTTTCTTTCTTTCTTTCTTTCTTTCTTTCTTTCTTTCTCTCTCTTTCCTTCTTTCTTTCTTTCCGCCTTCCTTCCTTCCTTCCTTCCTTCCTTCCTTCCTTCCTTCCTTCCTTCCTTCCTCCTTTCTTCCTTTCTTTCTTCCTTTCTTCCTTTCTTTCCTTCTTCCTAATTTGCTACTGGGCATATGTGCTCACTAGGGAGAGAGAGACAGAGGGAAAGTGAGAAAGTACTCACCAAGAGGATGGCCACTCCCGTAATCCCTTCTCTATTCTCCTCTTGGGATCTTGAGCACGCATGGACACATGCCCTGCATGGTTTTTCAAGCCACCGGGTCCAGGCTTGACCACTGCAGTCAGCCATGTGGGATCCAGCTGCTTTAACCACCATGCCACCAGCTGGCCCAGGACATTTTTCTTGTTGGTGAGTCCCATCCTTGCTTACAACTGGTGATCCAATTTTACACTTACTTAGACATGTTTTAAAGACTTGCATACCCTATCCTTCCACTTAACCTTTTTGGGAATGGTTAGAGTTCTTGGGTGCCAAATGTCTAAAGATGGAAGAAAGGATGAGATCTACGACAGACTACAAAGAGTTTGGGAATGCTGTCAGCATCAGGATGGACAGCCTTGGGTAATCGCAGTAATTAACACATTTAATGAGTTTTCTCCATGTCATGACCAAATCCTGACAGAATAGAGAAATGGAAGTGCAGCATGATCACGCCCCACTGGGGGTGCTTTCTCCCTCTTTCTCTTCCTGGTGAGTGCATACACCCTCCAGTAATTAAAAAACAAAAAAAAAGTTCATGGACAATGCGTATTATGAAAAAAACTGAGCATGGATTTCAAAATGTCTTTGCATCAAAATAAACTCTTACTTTTAATACAACTTTTTAACAAAAGTTTTGAAGTCTCCTTATGAAGGAAACCGCTGTACCAGTTTTGCAACTTTTCTGTAAGTGTAAATTGTGCCCAAATAAAAAGGTTATTTAAAAATGTCAGTACCAGTGAATTGCTATTATTTGGTGATGAAGGGGACCCATGGCGCCTAAACTGCTTTCAAGCAAGATAAACTCGCTTCCCTTGCAGCCTGAGAACCTCCAGCAAAGAATAGTCGCTGACAATAGCATCTGTGCTCGCTTTAAAAAGACAAAGCCAAAAGCCAGGCCATTTACTGCTCGGGGTCAATGCCAAGTGACAGAGAGAGAGACGTGCGATATCTTTGCACTTTTCAGACGAATCTTGCCCTTTTGTTGTCATGCCCTTTCAGTTCCTGTTTAATTGACTGGGCAAATGAACTGCAGCATTTCTTGCAGAAGCCCAAGGAGTATTGAATTTCTTAGAACCCAGATCCACACAAGTGAACTTCAGGATATGTTGCAACTGCTTTCCAGAAAGGGGAGGGGAGCACAGGCTAGAAGGAAGTATTAGTCAACATGACCAGGAGGATTTCCTGCCCACACACTTGGCATCTCAACGTTATTTAAACGGCTCAGAAATGGCCACCGCCTCCTTTTCCTCCTCCTCCTCCTTCTTCTTCTTTTTTTTTTTTATTTAAAAATTTTATTTGTTATTATTTTCCAATTTGACCAGAGAGAAACAGAGAGAGAGAGAGGGGGGAGGGAATACAAAATAAGGAAGCCTCCAGGTCTGGGACTTGAACCATGGTTGGCCATGTGGGAGTCCAGCACCTTTAACCACTATGCTACCTGCTGGCCTCCAGAAATGGCCTTCTTTAAAAATGTATTAATAAAATTAAACCAAAGCAACTAGGATGAATATTTCTAGCTTGATTTCATCCACTTCTAGAAGGTAATGAAGTCCTATGTACTCAAGTTACTTGCTTCGTTCTTTTTCTTTTTTAAAACATTATTTATTCCATAAGTAAGACAAAAAGAGAAAGACAGAGAGACAGCACCCCTAAAAGGGTCTGGATGCCAAGATCCATGCCCAGCCTCAACCAGCTCTGATCATGGGCATCTGGCCTGACCGGTGAACTCAGGAGGTCTCAGACTGAGAACCAGCAAGCTTCCATGTGGAGCTGCTCATCAGTGTCAGGTTTTACCACATGTGTCACCATCAGGCCACCACCCAGGTTACTTTCTTAGCTGTGACAATGTACCACAGTCATTTAAGATGAAACGTCAGGGGAAATTGGAACGGAGTAAGGGGTATACATCCTTCCTTCCTTCCTTCCTTCCTTCCTTCCTTCCTTCCTTCCTTCCTTCCTCCTTTCTTCCTTTCTTTCTTCCTTTCTTCCTTTCTTTCCTTCTTCCTAATTTGCTACTGGGCATATGTGCTCACTAGGGAGAGAGAGACAGAGGGAAAGTGAGAAAGTACTCACCAAGAGGATGGCCACTCCCGTAATCCCTTCTCTATTCTCCTCTTGGGATCTTGAGCACGCATGGACACATGCCCTGCATGGTTTTTCAAGCCACCGGGTCCAGGCTTGACCACTGCAGTCAGCCATGTGGGATCCAGCTGCTTTAACCACCATGCCACCAGCTGGCCCAGGACATTTTTCTTGTTGGTGAGTCCCATCCTTGCTTACAACTGGTGATCCAATTTTACACTTACTTAGACATGTTTTAAAGACTTGCATACCCTATCCTTCCACTTAACCTTTTTGGGAATGGTTAGAGTTCTTGGGTGCCAAATGTCTAAAGATGGAAGAAAGGATGAGATCTACGACAGACTACAAAGAGTTTGGGAATGCTGTCAGCATCAGGATGGACAGCCTTGGGTAATCGCAGTAATTAACACATTTAATGAGTTTTCTCCATGTCATGACCAAATCCTGACAGAATAGAGAAATGGAAGTGCAGCATGATCACGCCCCACTGGGGGTGCTTTCTCCCTCTTTCTCTTCCTGGTGAGTGCATACACCCTCCAGTAATTAAAAAACAAAAAAAAAGTTCATGGACAATGCGTATTATGAAAAAAACTGAGCATGGATTTCAAAATGTCTTTGCATCAAAATAAACTCTTACTTTTAATACAACTTTTTAACAAAAGTTTTGAAGTCTCCTTATGAAGGAAACCGCTGTACCAGTTTTGCAACTTTTCTGTAAGTGTAAATTGTGCCCAAATAAAAAGGTTATTTAAAAATGTCAGTACCAGTGAATTGCTATTATTTGGTGATGAAGGGGACCCATGGCGCCTAAACTGCTTTCAAGCAAGATAAACTCGCTTCCCTTGCAGCCTGAGAACCTCCAGCAAAGAATAGTCGCTGACAATAGCATCTGTGCTCGCTTTAAAAAGACAAAGCCAAAAGCCAGGCCATTTACTGCTCGGGGTCAATGCCAAGTGACAGAGAGAGAGACGTGCGATATCTTTGCACTTTTCAGACGAATCTTGCCCTTTTGTTGTCATGCCCTTTCAGTTCCTGTTTAATTGACTGGGCAAATGAACTGCAGCATTTCTTGCAGAAGCCCAAGGAGTATTGAATTTCTTAGAACCCAGATCCACACAAGTGAACTTCAGGATATGTTGCAACTGCTTTCCAGAAAGGGGAGGGGAGCACAGGCTAGAAGGAAGTATTAGTCAACATGACCAGGAGGATTTCCTGCCCACACACTTGGCAACGTAACGTTATTTAAACGGCTCAGAAATGGCCACCGCCTCCTTTTCCTCCTCCTCCTCCTTCTTTTTTTTTTTTTTTTTAAAAATAATTATTTTATTTAAAAATTTTATTTGTTATTATTTTCCAATTTGACCAGAGAGAAACAGAGAGAGAGAGAGGGGGGAGGGAATACAAAATAAGGAAGCCTCCAGGTCTGGGACTTGAACCATGGTTGGCCATGTGGGAGTCCAGCACCTTTAACCACTATGCTACCTGCTGGCCTCCAGAAATGGCCTTCTTTAAAAATGTATTAATAAAATTAAACCAAAGCAACTAGGATGAATATTTCTAGCTTGATTTCATCCACTTCTAGAAGGTAATGAAGTCCTATGTACTCAAGTTACTTGCTTCGTTCTTTTTCTTTTTTAAAACATTATTTATTCCATAAGTAAGACAAAAAGAGAAAGACAGAGAGACAG
Source organism: Tupaia belangeri chinensis (assembly GCF_000334495.1). Lineage (NCBI taxonomy): Eukaryota > Metazoa > Chordata > Mammalia > Scandentia > Tupaiidae > Tupaia > Tupaia belangeri. The sequence continues at coordinate 3,921,327 of NW_006159701.1, read as the reverse complement.
CACCCCTAAAAGGGTCTGGATGCCAAGATCCATGCCCAGCCTCAACCAGCTCTGATCATGGGCATCTGGCCTGACCGGTGAACTCAGGAGGTCTCAGACTGAGAACCAGCAAGCTTCCATGTGGAGCTGCTCATCAGTGTCAGGTTTTACCACATGTGTCACCATCAGGCCACCACCCAGGTTACTTTCTTAGCTGTGACAATGTACCACAGTCATTTAAGATGAAACGTCAGGGGAAATTGGAACGGAGTAAGGGGTATACATCACGCTTTCTGCAAGATTAAGTTTCAACTTCAGTCCCATTAGGGAAGCAAAAATGTCACATAGACACTTGCTCTTAGGTCAGCCTGTAGCATTGTGGTTAAGTGCATTGCATTCAGGAACCCCCGGGAGTCAGGTTCCCCAGGGCCAACTGGGGTTTGTGTCCCAGCCTTGGAGGCTAGAAAAATACACTGCGTACATGTGTGAACGTGCCCCAAATCCTGACAGGATGCAGAAATAGAGGAAAAAAGATTGCAGTGTCACCACACCCACTCAGATTTGCTTTCTCTCATTCTCATTCTCTTTCCCAGTGAGCACACACCGATGTGTGCGCGTGCCCAAGATACTGAGAGGAGGGTAGAGGAGAAGGGATTACTGCGTGGCCATCCCTCCTGGGGAGGGGGGGTAATTTCTTGCTTTCTGTCTTTCCAGTGAGCGCACATGCCCTATAGCAAAAATTTCTCTAAAAAAAATAATTTATTCTTCAAACACCTTTCTAGTTAGAAGCTAAGTCATATAGTGATCAATCACCAAAAATTATTTTTATTGAACTCTCAACTGACAACTTAATCTTGTCTTCCATTAACTTTATTGAAAATGAAGAATTAGAACCCCTGGAGTTGGAAAGGGATTTGTTACTTGGTGATGAGGGTAATTTCTTTTCTCAATACTATTACCAATAGCTAGACTACTCTAGTGTTTGGGTAAGAAAAGGAACTACTGGGGCTGGCAGATAGTATAGAGGTTAAGGTGCTGGACTCCCATATGGCAACAGCGGTTTGAGTCCCAGATTGGGTGGCTTGCTTTCTCACTTTCTCTTTCTCTCTCCAGTCAAATAAAAATAAATAAATAATAACAAAATTAAATATATATATATACTTTTTTCAAAAAAGAATTATTTTATGCAACTTTATTTATTTATTTGAGCAGAGAGAATAGAGAGAGAGAGAGAGAAAGGGAGAGAGAGAGAAAGGGAGAAGGAAACGTACCAGGTCCAGGACTCAAACTGTGGTCAGCCGTGTGGGAGTCCAGAGCCCTTAACCACCACGCCACCTGCTGGCCCCAATAAATATTTTTTAAAAAGGGTCTTCTTGGGGCCAGCAGGTGGCATGGTGGTTAAGGCACTGGATTCACACAATGACCAGGCAAGGTTCAAGTCCCGGACCTGGTGGCTTGCTATCTCACTTTCTCTCTCTGGTTAAATTTTAAAATAATATTAAATTGAAAAAAAATTAAAGGGTCTACCCTTTGCAGATTACTAGAACGGCCGTCGGGAAGAGGATGGAAAAGGAATCTCAGAGGCACCTTTTCTCAGGCACACAGATTTTGGAAGATTTTATCCATGTACCGATAACTGACTTGAAAACTCTTTGTGTACTCTTAGGGTGCATGCCCTATAGTTCTAAAGTCACTAACGCAGCTACTTAAGCTAATAAGTGTCTGAGATAAAAAAAAAAATTTTTTTTTGTCAGAATGCATGGATGTGCTTTCCAGAGAGAGAGAGAGAGAGAGAGAGAGAGAGAGAGACAGACAGACAGACAAAGGGAGGGGGAAAAAGCACCCCTCATTGGAAATATGGTAACATCACAATTCTTTCTCTTCCATTTGTCCATTCAGTAAGGATTAGGGACATGCACACGGACACCTGAAATGTTTTTATTTTTTAAAAGAATTATTTAATTTAATTTAATTTATTTATCTATTTATTTTATTTGACCAGAGAGGGACAGAGTGGGAGAGAGAGAGAGAGAGATGGAAAGTGAGAAAGCAAGCCGTCAGGTCCAGGACTCGAACCAAGGTCAGCCATGTGGGAGTCCAGTGCCCTAACCACTATGACATCTGCTGGCCCTGGAATGTTTTTCAAATCACCAGGGCCAGAATTTGAACCTTGTAGTCAGCCATGTGGGATCTAGTTCCGTTAATCATCGGACCATGGGCTGACCCTGGAATTAATTGTTTTGAATACCTTTTCTCTGAGCAAGGTAGAACTCTTTTATTTCTTTCATTTTTCATGTATATTAAACATGTTTTGACTTAAGATGAGTTCATGGGGACATAGCCCCATGGTATGTCAAGGAGCATCTGCATTCAACTCCGAATATTAAACACAACTGAACACCCTGGGCCGGCCTCTGGCACAGCAGTTAAGTCTGCATAGGGAGCCAGATCACACATGACTGGCCACAGTTAGAATCCAGGCCTCAGTGGCTTGGAAAATATGCCAGGCACATGGGCATGTGCTCCAAATCCTGAAAGGATGGAGAAATGGAGGAAAAAAGAACTGCTGTGTGGCCATGCCCCACTGGGAGGTGTTTTCTCTTGCTAGCTCTCTGGCAACTACATGCGTTCTCTAGAGAAACAAGAAATTAACACCTTAATTTTTTTTCCCCAGTTTTGCTATAGGGTTCACGTTCTAACCGGAGAGAGATAAGAGACAGAGAAGGAGAGAGAGAAAGTGAGTAACCTCCATCAGGGTTACCATGCTGCAATCCCTTTTCCTTTACTCTCCTTTCTCAAGATTTTGGGCAGCCTGTACACGTCTGGTGTGTTTTTCAAACTACTGATCCGGGACTTGAACTGTGCAGTCAGCATGTGGGATCCAGCTGTCTTAACCACCATGCTACCTGGCTGGCCCCATCCTAATCGTTTCTAAGCATACAGTTCGGTGGTATCAATTGTACACATTGTTGTGCAGCCATGCAGTACATTTAATTTAGACTAACCACATTTCAAGTGTTCAGTAGCCACAGGAGGCTTGTAGTTACCACATTAGATGGAGCAGTTCTTGAATCTTAGTTTCAGATTGTTGCTTTTTTTTTTTTTCTTTTACACTGACATTTATTTAGGCTGAATGGGTTACTGGTTAATTTACTCATCACTGCTTCTTGCACTTGTAAAGACTGAGAACTTTGTATTTTATACATTTTATAGCTCTTATCTCATGTGGCTAGTAAACGTTTGAAGACATTCATGACATCTGACCCGAGAGTTATCAGATTGATCTTACAGAAGAGGATATGGAACTGTTCAAGGGTTTGAACTTCATGAATAGCAACGTGCAGTGACTCAAATGACTATTTTCAGTATGATTTGAAAATGTTTGTCAAAAAGCTAAAGGTCTTTAAAAAAAAGCTGGGGTAGTGAATTTCAATATTCCATTTCTAGCCCATTAACCAAAGCCAAAATCCAATCCGTTAACTTCTCTGCTGCTGCATCGTGTGCCATTTCCACAGTTACTCATCTGTACCCTGCTGGATAATAAAGCCATTATGCATTTTTTTTTTTAATGCCTAAATGCTTTAAATTTCCTTCAGGAAAAAAAAAAAAGAGTTCTTTCAGTTTCCCTGGGATGCCTTATACAGTGCCAGCATTCTCTTGGCATTAATAAATGTTAACTTGGGACCAGCAGATGGAATAATGGTTATGTCACTGGGCTTTCACGTAGTCTTCTACCGTTTAAGTGCCCAAATCAGCGACTGAAAACTCACACCAGGTGCGTGTGTGTTCATGCCCAAAATCCCGAGAGAAGAATGGAGGAGAAGGGATTGTGGCATGCCCATCTCACCTGGAGGGTAATTTCTTACTTTCTGTCTCTCTATCTCTCTGGTGAGCACAAGAGCCCTATAGAAAAAAAAAAAAACCCTCTAAGGGACCAGCAGTTAGCGTAATGGTTATGTCGCTGGACTCCCATGTAGTCAGCCGTGGTTCGTGTCCCCCGGACCCGGTGGCTTAAAACTGACGCCGGGTGCATGTGCGTGCGTGCCCAAGATACCAAGAGAATGGAGGAGAAGGGATTGCGGCATGGCCATCCCCCCCTGGGGGGTGATTTCTTGCTTTCTGTCTCTCTGTCTATCTCTGTCTGTCTGGGGAGCGCATGCGCCCTATAGCAAAAACCTCTTAAAAAAAAAGAAAAAATCTCTCTAAAAAATAAAAATAAATAAATATTAACTCAATAAAAGGCTGCATGGGAGCCAGCAGGAGGAATAAGGGTAAGGTGCTGGATTCCCATGTGGCTGACCACTATCCCAGATCCAGTGGCTTTGAAATTAACATGTGTGCATGCATGCCCAAAATCCCAAGAGGAGAATGGAGAAGGGACTATAGAGTGGCTATACCCCCTGGGAGGTGATTTCTTGCTTTCTGTGTCTCTGTCTCACCGGTAAGCGTATGCGCCCTATAGGAAAAAATCTCTCAAATAAAATAAAATTAATAAAAGGTTACATGACATAATTACATGAACTTCCTATAGCTTCCTAAGGTCCTTTAACATAACCTCTAATCTCAACCGGCAAACATCTCCAGAGACTCTGAAAAAGTCTCAGAAGCCAGGAGTGAGTCTCCTGAGGCCTGGAGGCAAATCATTAGAGAACCCAGTAGCTCAAGGCAGATGCAAATTAAAAAGGAGGTAAGTTTTTTGTCCCTGAGAAATTCTGATCACTTCTACCTTTTTTCCAACTCACAGAAGCAGAGTGCTTAGAGGACCCTGAGCTGGACCAGCTCAGTTTAAAGAAGTAAATAATTGCTTATCTCCCTTGGTCAACAGGAAGGAAGAAAATACATGTTAGGAGAACTCATGGCCTACTCCTGGGAATAATAAAAATGGTGTCCTTTTAAAGGGCCTGGAGATCAAACGATGGAATTGCTTTTAATTCTTTCTTCCCATCCTGTTCTCTTACCACTCAAATATAACCAAAGAGTTAATCGGACTTAATAACACCAGTTACTTAGAACTCTGCTGTCTTTAACATTTCACTTTTCTCATGTCTTCTAACTCCTAGCTACCAGTCTTAACTAAACTCTGCATCTGTAAAACCCGGGACAGTGAGAAAGCAACAACTAGGAGGGGACTTCAGATAATTCTTGGAAAAATGAAAATCAAGTATGAGTTTCTTTGGTACCAAAAAATTGAAAGCCATGCATAGTTTTCACATAACACATATTTCCCATAAACTTTTTGAAGAATCCCCTTTCTTACTTGCTCAAGAAAGTATTGTTTTGTAATTCTAAGGAGCATAATGTCTTGTAATTTGCTTCAAAAAAGTGAATATGCAGGGACCAGTAGGTGGTGTAATGGTTAAGGCACTGGACACTCCCATATGGCCAACCACGGTTTGAGTCCTGGACCTGGTGAGTTGCCTTCTCACTTTCCTTCTCTCTCTGTGTCTCTCCCTGGTCAAATTAAAATAAATGAATGAATAAGTAAATTAAAAAAAAATAGTGGTAAATACAACTTAAAAAATAAATAAAATAAAAAAGTGAACACGTGGGTCCGGCAGGTGGCATGGTGGATGGGAAAGAAAGAAAGGTAGAAAGGGGGGGAGGGAGGGAGGAAGGAAGAAAGGAAGGAAGAAAGGAAGAAAGTTAAATAAAATAATTCTTAAAAAAAAAAAAAAAAAGTGAGCACACAGGGGCCAGCCTATTGTGGTGGTTAAGATGGCTAGATCCCATAAGGTCCAGGGCATGGTTTGAGAGTCCTGGACTCCTGTGGCTGTGTGTGCGCGTGCCCAAAAACCAGAAGGAGGGAGAGATGACGGAGAAGGGATTGCAACATGATCATTCTGCACAGGGGAGTGCTTTCTCACTTTCTCTCTCTCTCTCCAGCAAGCATACATGCCCTCTAGCAAAATTAAAAAAAAATAAAAGGGAAACATGCATATGCGAGTTTTCTCCATGTCAACATTCGGGTGTCTAAATCGCTCCCTTGTTATTGTCTGAAGGTTCCGCTTTCACAAACCTATAGCTCTTCTTGGTCCACCAGCCTCACTCTTAGAGCCTCAACCTACCCACCAGCGAGAGGGCTCAGAGAAAACACGGAGCGGTGTCCTCCGAATTTATACGTGATATTTGTCTCCTCATTAAGAAAATAATAAAATACGTTCACAGTACAAAGTTTAGAAATGCAAAGAAAAGCAAAAGTGCATATATTCCTGCCACGAATAAACGACAGGTGGAGATAATGTTTACCGTTTATTCAGCTCTCCGTAGTTTGTGCTAAATTTAGTTTTGAAACGCGCGACCTTATTTTCTAGACAGTTATTTTGCAGAATTTCTTTTTAGGCTTTTTCTAACCAAGGCCCCACCTAAAGCTCTCTTGACTTTCTGCCCTAATCCTGGCCCTAAATGATGCACGAGGTAAAATTTCAAGGCGAAGTCTGGTGTCAAGGTGGAAGTCTGCTTAGTCTCAGTGAAAATTTCCCACTCTGGAAATGTGTGGGTTTGGAGCTCAATTTTGTTCATTCTGGGAAAAATGCGCTAGCCTGGGAAGTTGGGGGAAAATCCGTTTGTTGAAGAATTCCCCACCTCGCACCGGGCCCTTTATGCACTACCTTAGGGTACCCGCGGTTCCACACAGGCGCCCAGCGCCAGATGCCACAGTGACCCCTGCGGAAAACGCCCTCGGCTCCCTCTGCGGGGGAACAAGACAGCTGTGTCCACGCCGGTAGCCCTGGCCCCGCCTCCACTGAGCCCAGCGAGCCAATAAGTGCTGAGCTCGACCGCGCGTCACGCAGCGCTGGCCAATCGCGGAGGGCCACGACCGTAGAAAGGCTGGGGGTCAGCGGCGCGGCTGACCGCTGGGCGGCGGCGGCGCGCGCTGGCGTAGACGGTCTCCGGCCATGGTGGTGGTGG
>NW_006159701.1:3896803-3913728 GCF_000334495.1 Tupaia belangeri chinensis | reverse complement strand
GGCGGGCCAGAGAGGGGCCAGCCCAGAGGCGGCTGGCGGAGGGCCGCCCCAGGCGCGCAAGAGACAGCGCCTCACGCACCTGAGCCCCGAGGAGAAGGCGCTGAGGAGGTGGGCGAGGGGCCGGGGTCTGGGAACCGATCTGAAGCCGGGACAGCGGGCTGAGGGCCAGGGCCAGGCGCTGACGACCGCGCCCTGCTCGGGAGCCCTGGGCCTGGCGGGTCCAGTGCCAGCGTGGCGCGGGGCGGGGCGGAGCAGGAAGCCTGGACTGACCCGGATCCTTCGCGCTGGGTGGAGTCCATGGCTACCTGGGCTTTTTCTTTACTTCTGTCATTAAGGACGACCGGACTGGGGATGCAGGCACCTGCGTTCCTGCTCGCCTGCCCGGTGACCAGCCCTGTCTTTCAGTCTTTCTGTACTTCGGGTGTAACTTGAGTCGAATAGCCTCTTCTTAGTTTACCTGCTTTTTTGGAGAGGTCTGTTCTTAGTGGATCTGCTCTTTTGAAAGAGCACAGAGCTAAAAAGACAGGGCTGTTGAACGGGCTCTGGAAGGCTCCCAGGTCAAGCTCAGGCTGCGTCCTTAAGATGGTACCTACTTCAGCTCTAACGTTGGGGAGAGGGAGACATGGGCTGCTGTGAGCACTAGCCCTCCGGAATGTTCATTCCTGTCTGATGATTGTGCCTTTGGTGATTTACGAAGTGTCTTCTGAGCAAACACAGGTCAAGGTTTCAGCTTCTCCTTTACCTGAGTTGGATGCGGGGAGCGAGGGCTGATGTCATAGCTGGATTTCAACCCTGGTAGATTTAATCAGTCCAAGTTGGATCCAGTTTGAGGGAATTGCAGTCAGAAAGCAGCGAGGAGTAGGAGGGGGAGGAGGAAAGTTTCCCTTATGATGCAAGATGAATGGTGCAGTGTCCAGCCCCACGTGGGCCTGCTGAGACGGAGGTGGATGATGCAATATGGGAGAATGAAGCAGGTCTTCAAGATCGATTGACAGAGGCTGTATTTTTTGTTTTGTTTTATTGAGGGGAGGAGCCGAAGTGTATTTTCCCATTAGTCTACCTTATACTGTAAATGGAAATGAAAGCACCAGCTGGCTAAGTTTTCAAATAAAGATATAAATAAGTTTGGAGGTGACTCAGTGTGGTATGTTCCTTCTCTTCGCAGAAAACTGAAAAACAGAGTTGCAGCTCAGACTGCCAGAGACCGAAAGAAAGCTCGAATGAGTGAGCTGGAACAACAAGTGGTAGATTTGGAAGAAGAGGTAAAACTACCTAAGGCCCAACCCTCTTAGCCATTGTGTTTCCTTCCTCTGTGAATGTTCTGATATCTGCTGCACAATCTAAGTTGTTTCAGTCCTTTTAGAATATGATTGAATCTGTCATTAGAAGTTAAACTCCAACCATCCCCCTAGCCTAGTGGTTAAGGGAGCTGGATTCCAAATGGTTGACTATAGTTCAAATCTTGGCCCAGGAGGCTTGAAAAATACACCGGGCATGTGTGTGTGTCCCAAATCCCAGAAGGATAGAGAATTGGATTGTAGTGTGATCATGCCCCATTGTTGGGGATCTTTTCTCTATTTCTCAATAGTGAACTTACATGCCCTCTGACAATGAAAAAAAAGTTAAAAAAAGAAAGGAAATGAAACAAAAAAGTTATACTAATCCAAGTTAGGGTAATACTATGAATTAGGTAGTTGATGAAGTGGTGAAGCTTATTGAAAGCAGAAGTGATTGGCTCTTTGGCATTTGGAGCTAGATCTATCTCAGGGTTGGTGATTTCAGTATTTAGTGAGTTAGTACTAAGAAATTAGCAAGAGCAGATAGGAAATCATTGCTTAAATTTGCCAGATTCTTCCTGACTTGACAAGAGTTCTCTAGAAGTTCCTTTCCCCTTCTATGGTTTCATCTTAAATTGCTGCCAGTTATACATCTTGGATACATATGGATTATTTATATATATTTATTTAATTCTGCTATAAGGCACGTATGCTCACTGGAGAGAGAGAGAGAGAGAGCAGAGAAAGAGAGAGCAGAGAAAGCAATCCCCCAGAGGAGATGGTCATGCTGCAATCCCTTCTGTATTTTTCCTTTCTGGATTTTAGGCATGCACATACACATACCTGGCATGTTTTTCTTTTCTTTTCTTTCTTTCTTTTAATAATTATTTAACGTTATTTATCTATTTGTGTATTTATTTTAATTTGACCAGAGAGGGACAGAGTGAGAGACAGAGAAAGTGAGAAAACAAGCCTCCAGTTCTGGAATTCGAACCATGGTCGGCCATGTGGGAGTCCAGCGCCCTTAACCACCACTCCAGCTGCCCCCTTTAACGCCCCCCCCACCCTGTATTTTTCAAGGTGAATGGTCTGGAACTTAAATTGTACAGTTGGCCATGTGGGATCCAGCTGCCTTAACCACCATACTGCTGGGTGGCCCTATATTGTTCTTTTTAAAGTTTGAATCATTAGCTGGCTTATATAAGAAACATGAGTCATTCAGGAGCAGTTTGCTTTTACTTATTTTGGTTTTATAGTCCATTACTCCCACTATCACTTTTATTATTACCTGCTGGTTTAAGCTAGTATTATTTTTTTCCTTTATTCATGATAGAGCTCATGCATATATGTGTGAGAGAGCGAGATGAATGCTTCATAGAATCTGGTCATGCCACAATCCCCTTCCTCCAGTCCTCCAGCCCATTGGACCTTGGGTTCTTGTACGTGTGCCTGGCATGTTTTCAGGCCAGCTGGGCCACCGTCTTGAACAGTATTTGCTATGTGGGATTTAGTTTCTCTCTTTTATTTTTAAAATTTGCTACAGGGTACGTGCATTTGCCATAAACAAAGAGATCTGGGAAAGGTGAGAAAGCACCTCCCAATGGCTATGACCACTTTGCAATCCCTTCTCTTCCATTCTCCTCTCGGGATCTTGGGCACGCGTGTACACGTGCCTGGCGTGAGTTTTAAGCCACCAGATCCAGGACGCGAACTGCGATCGACTACGTGGGAGTTCAGCGACATAGCCATTACGCTAACTGCTGGTGTGTTTTTCAAGTTGCTGGGTCTGGCACTTGAACCATGCTGTTGGCTATGTGGGATCCAGCCTTTTTAACTGCCATGCCACCGGGTGGTCCAGATTTAGCTTCACTTAAGCAGCACATTACCTGCTCTACAGAGCTAGCACTAGTATTTTCTTTCTTTAACATATCTTTTTTTTTTTTTTTTTTAAGTTTTTTGCCATAGTGCTCATGTGCTCTTCAGACAAGAGAGAGATAGTGAGAGGGGAAAGTGAGAAGTCACCCTGTGGGTGGGGTGGCCATGCCGCAACCCCTTCTCCTCCAAGGATTTTGGGCACACATGCATACATGCCTAGCATGAGTTTAAAGTCTCCAGGTTCGGGACATGAACCATGATCAGCCATGTGGGAGTCCAGCGTCTTAACCACTACGCCACCTGCTGGCCCCAATCTTTTTTTTTAACATCTCTAAATGCCATATGTCACCCTTTCCTGAAGTCTATATTAGTAGTTGGAGGCACTGTGCTATTTTTGACCCCATGAAATAGCTTACTTTCCATAATTCTGGCCTAGCCTTCTAATACCTACTATGAATAACTGCATAAGCAAAGATTTTTCTCGCCCAGAAGTTCAAGATTGAAAGGAAACCAACTGTAGTGAAAACTGCAGTTGGCCATGTGGGAGTCCAGCACCCTTAACCAGCACGCCACCTGCCGGCCCCAGAGTAAGGTGTTTTAATAGTCTCTTACGAATTTTTTTCCAGAACCAAAAACTTTTGCTAGAAAATCAGCTTTTACGGGAGAAAACTCATGGCCTTCTAGTTGAGAACCAGGAGTTAAGACAGCGCTTGGGGATGGATGCCCTGGTTACTGAAGAGGAGACGGAGGCGGAGGCCAAGGTAAATCATATCCTTTGTTCGGTGCTGCATGTGAGAATTGGTTCCAAGTCACATGACCCAATGGTTATGTTTATGTTCTAGGCCTCTGATTAAGGGTTCTAGACATTTTCCTTTCTTCTTTCTTTTTTAAAGAATTATTTTATTCAACTTTATTTATTATGATGATTATTTTCTAGCTTGATCAGAGAGAGACAAAGAGAGAGGGAAAGTGAGAAAGCAAGCCACCAGGTCCAGGACGTGAACCATGGTCGGCCATATGGGAGTCCAGCACCTTTAACCACCACACCACCTGCCGGCCCCCATTTTCCTTTCATTTTAAGACATTTCCATACAGGCAGGGTATTCTTTAACAACACATTATTTTATCCAATATGTAATGAATAATACTAAATCCCAATGATAAAAATAAGTTACATGGCTCTCTAAGAACAAGAACTAACAAATGCCAAATAAACCAACAAGGTGTACCATGTAAGTATTGAGGACTGGGGGAGGAAAGCCAGTCAAATCAGATTTTGAGTGCTATGAAAAAATATAATAGTTCATTGATAAATATGAATGAATAGGGAGAGGATTTGTTGCGATAGTGGCAGTTCTCTGATAAGAGAAGGGTGATGTATGAAGAAACTTGAAAGAGTTCATGGAAAAATGGAATTAACCCTGTGAAGGGTGCTCATATATCTCTCTCTATTTCTGTATTCCATCTCTGTCACCCTCACATGTACACACAAGTGGTCTATCATAAACTTTTTAAAAAATTACAAAAGACTTGATTCACTGTCACAGAACTGTACCTAGTTATGTTTAGAGAAAAACAAAGCAAGAACCAAAAGAGAACTTGTCAAAAGTCAAAAAAATACTTGCTTGTAAATATATTAAAAAAAAAAAAAAAACAGAAGAAAGAAAGAAAAAGGGAATTAAAGTATGAATTTGATTTGGTACAAAAAAAATTTTGAAATCCCAGGACCAGCAGTTGGCGTAATGGCTATGTCGCTGGACTCCCATGAAGTCAACCACGGTTTGAGTCCTGGACCTGGTGGCTTAAACTCACGCCAGGCGTGTGTGTGTGTGTGTGTGTGTGTGCCCAAGATCCTGAGAGGAAAATGGAGAAGGGATTGTGGCATGGCCATCCCCTCTGAGGGATGATTTCTCGCTTTCTGTCTCTGTCTCTCTCTGTCTTTCTGGCGAGTGCACATTCCCTTTAGCACAAACCTCTCCCCCTCCCACACACAAAAAATGTGAAATCCCTGCATGATTTTTATATAATATACATTTTCTACTAAAGGTTTTGAAGATGGTTCATATGAGTTTTAGTCTGACTTGTGTCAAATTCAATGAAACCAATTAAAGTCTTGGATTGACAATATGGCAGTTTTAAGTCTGTAAAGAGAATGTTCAGGAAGAACTTTAAAAATTTCAACTATAAAAGAGTTGGGCCAGCCCTGTGGCCTAGTGGTAAAGGGAGCCAGATTCCAAACGGTTGACCTTGGTTTGAATCCCAGCTCTAGCAGCTTGAAAAACATTCTGAGCACATGTATGTGTGAGACAGAGAGAGAGAGAGAAAGGGAAAGGGAAAGGGAAAGTGAGAAAGCAAGCTGTCAGGTTCGAGACTCGAACTGTGGTTGGGCATGTGGGGATCCAGAGCCTTTAACCATCATGCCCACCTGCCAGCCCCTATTATATAATTTTTTAAAGAATATTGTGCGACCAGCAGGTAGTATGGTGGTTAAGGAGCTGGAATCCCACATGGCTGACTGTGGTTTGACTCCTGGACCAGGCGGCTTGCTTTATCAGCTCCCCCATCTTTCTTTGTTCAAAATAATAATAAGTAAAACTAAATAATTCTTTTAAAAATTATCGTACTGAGACAAATATCATTAAGGCATTTATCAGTCTTGCCTGAATCTTTGCTTCGAGAGGAAAACTGTTTCATTGCACAGAAAACGACAATGAAAAGTTAGTCTTACCTCCCTTTTCTCATTTCTTGAGGAGGACTTAAGAAAATGGAGGATTCAGCCAGGGTGGTGTGCACTGCTAAGATGCTGTGCTCCACAGTCTGGGACCACATGGGAAGCCCGGGTTTGATTCCTGGTCCAGCCTAAAGGCCAGGCATGGTGGTGCACACTTGTTTAGTTCCCAGGTGGGAGGCCAAGGCAAGAGGACTGTAATATGGCAGGATCCTGTCTTAAAAAAGGAAATGGGGGAAAAAATGTAAAGATTTCAGCTCTGAAGAAGTTTTCTAACTTTCTTATGAGCTTCCTAGTGAGCATTTCCTTAGGGACTCACGGTTACTTATTCACTTTGGTTTTTTCTCTCAGGGGAATGGAGTGAGGCCGGTGGCCGGGTCTGCTGAGTCCGCAGCACTCAGACTACGTGCACCTCTGCAGCAGGTGCAGGCCCAGCTGTCACCCCTTCAGGACATCTCCCCATGGATTCTGACAGCGTTGACTCTTCAGACTCTGAGGTAGGGATCACTTGGACTTACCAAGACCTATATAACTAGCTAATTCCACCTATTCGATGCCTGGCATTCCTAACCAGACAAAGGCAGAAGTTAGTTTTGGTGGGGTCAGAAGTGAACATCAATTACTGTCCTAGTGCCAGATGTTTTAGGTCATGGAGCGAGATCTACATAAATGGGTCTTGTGGGTCCTGAGGTCATCTTGGAGCATAATGGTTAATTTACAATATGGAACCCAGTACTGGGTGCTCTAGATAGATTCTTACGTGCATTCTGATAGTTACACTCTGTTTCATTTTTGCCTCTTCCAGTCTGATATCCTGTTGGGCATCCTGGACAACTTGGACCCAGTCATGTTCTTCAAATGTCCTTCCCCAGAATCCACCAGCCTGGAGGAGCTCCCTGAGGTCTATGCAGAAGGACCCAGTTCCTTACCAGCCTCCCTTTCTCTGTCAGTGGGGACGTCATCAGCCAAGCTGGACGCCATTAATGAACTGATTCGTTTTGACCACATATACACCAAGCCCCTAGTCTTAGAGATACCCTCTGAGACAGAGAGCCAAGCTAACGTGGTAGTGAAAATCGAGGAAGCACCTATCAGCCCCTCAGAGAAGGATCACCCTGAACTCATTGTCTCAGTGAAGGAGGAACCTACAGATGACTTCATTCCAGAGCTGGGTATCTCCAATCTACTTTCTTCCAGCAACTGCCTGAAGCCATCTTCCTGCCTGCTGGATGCTTATAGTGACTGCGGATATGAGGGCTCCCCTTACCCCTTCAGCAACAGCATGTCCTCTCCACTTGGTGTAAACCATTCCTGGGAGGACACTCTTTTTCCCCAACTGATTAGTGTCTAAGAAGTGACCCTGTCACCCTTTCCCTTGACTGTCACACTGCCTGGAGGATAGATGAGAAACATGTTTTCTATGCTTCATTCAAAAAGCCAAAGTAGAGGGTGCACAGTCCTAGAGAATTCCTCTAAGGTATTTGTTTGTTCAAACCTCATAGATGATCCCAAACATTGTCTTTTAACATCCAGCGGTCCGTTGTATTCAACTATATTACTATAATTCAGAACTACAGTCTTTGGTTTGCTTTTATCTTGAGGACTGTAGTTCTGTAGTTTGCCCTAAAGTATAAGGGACATTGGACAAGCGTCTTAAAGTAGTCATGGAATTTATGGCTGGCCCTTTATCATTTCTCTTCCCCCTTTTCTGCATCCCGGGCTTGCCTCTGATTTTAGGTCTTTTAGTTTGCTTCTGTAAGCAGAGTGAATACCTACCTGAGGGGGCTCCTTTTCCCTCATGTACAGTTCAAGTAAAGATCAAGAATCTTTTGTCAAATTATAGAAATTTACTATGTAAATGCTTGATGGAATCTTTTCCTGCTAGTGTAGCTTCTGGAAGGTGCTTTTTCCATTTATTTAAAACTACCCATGCAATTAAAAAGTGCAATGCAGCATCTTTGTTCTTTGTTTCCTTCTAGGTTTTAGAAGAAATGTTTGCCATGGTAATAATTTATCTAACAAAAGTGAGCAGGGCATTTAAAAAAAATATTTTGCTAGAGGGCACACACACTTAATGTAGAGTGAGTGAGCAAGCATGCACTCCCATGGAAGATGGCCATGTCACAATCTCTTCTCCTCCAGTTCTCCTTCTGGGATTCTGGACATGTATGCACATGTGCCTAGCATGTTTTTCAAATTGGAGAGACTTGATAACATGATCATCCTTCATGATGGGAAGATTCCATTTGGAAATCTTATAAGATATTAAAGGACTTGCTCTACTTATAGAATTTATTTCACTGGGGCCAACCGTGGTTGTGAAGGTGTTAGTTCCCCCACAGCCAACTCCACGGTTAAGTCCTGGACCCTTGAAAAACACATTGGGTACGTGTGCATGCATGCCCCAAATCCCAAGAAAATGGATTGAGGTATGTCTGTCTTCTGGGGGTAAGGGTGATTTCTCACTTTCCCCATCTCTCTGTCTCTGGTGATTGCAAATGCCCAATAGCAAAAAAAAAAAGAAAGAAAGAAAATTCACCTATGCCAGCAGATGAAATCATTCTGTTTTTAAAATTTATCTATACATGAGAGAAAACACATGTATGTGTGAGAAAGAGTGAGAGAAGCACCCTTGACAGTTCTGGCCACACCAATAATCCCCTTTCCCCAGCCCTCCAGCTCATCAGGACCTTGGGGCCACATGCATAACCCAAGGATCAAACCCACAGAGGTTGCAAGCACTGCAGTTCAGTTTGCAGCAGACTGTACCGCCAGGCTGGGCCAGTTTCCTATTATTAAGACTATGGGGAGGTCAAAGTGAATGAGACAAAGGGAGGCAGGATTCAGGGAATTCTAAGCAAGGCAAAGACGACTATAGTTTTAATCAAGTACAAGGGACTATTTGGTGTGGGGACTGGAGGCACATTTCAAGTCAAGTCAGCCTAACAGTTGAAGGGAGAGCCCCTGATAGGCCATGTGGGAGTCCAGCACACCAAGCAGTGTGCCACCTGCTGGGCCCATCAAAACCCAATCTTAGTGCTCAGCAATGCAAGCTTGCTTAGGCTCACTTTCCGTATTGTAAATTAAAGACAACCTCTAGCTGCATGTTTAAAAACTTTATCTCACCTGATTTTCTGTAACTCTGAACACTTTAATGCCAAGGATCTATTTAAGGATTGTATAGGCAAATGTCAGCTACAGATGCATCTGAACCTCTGTAATAGCACAAGCATCTGGAGATTGAGGCTCACGTCATTTACATTCAATGACACCATATGAAAGAGGCAGCTGCACTAGGAGGACAAGGACATACATAACCTGTATAGATTTTCAAGGTTTTCATTTCCTACACAGATGGGTAAAAATGACTAAACAGTGTGCTCAGCCTTGAGAAAACACCTGGTATTCAAAGACATTTTCATACTCAAACACCAAATTGAATGGTTAGAAATGAAAATCAAGACCATTCCAGAAAACCAAAACAAGATTTCCACTAAAGACAGAGGGTTGTCCCATAATTGAGATGAAAGATAATAGGTGACAAGATGCCTGCATACTATTTTTTCGAGCTTTGCCACACCAACCTATGTCTATCTCCTGGGTTTTCTACTAAATACGGTATGAAGCAAAGACAAGGCAGAGACCGAACTGTAGGCAGTAGTTCCTTCTGAAGAAAATATCTGAAGGTATCAGTTAAATTCTAGTCTCCCGGGGGACCAGCAGATGACATAATGGTTACTTCGCTGGACTCTCATGTAGCTGACTATGGTTTGAGTCCTGGACCTAGCAGCTTAAAACACACACTGGGCTGGGAATAGCAGATGGCATAATGGTTACTTCACTAGACTCCAAAGTAGTCTACTGTGGTTTGAGTCTTGAACTCAGTGGCTTAAAACTCACACCAGGTTGTGTAGCAAAAATCTCTAAGAAAAAAAAAACAAAACTCAAATTGGGTACATGTGCATGCATGCTCAAAATCCTGAGAGGAGAATGAAAGAGAAGGGACTGTGGCGTGGCCATCTCTGCTGGGAAGTGATTTCTCGCATTCTGTTTGTCTCTCCAGTGAGTGCACACACTCTACACCGAAAATCTTTAAAAAAAAATTCTAATTTTCTAAGCATTAAATCTTTACCCTTGAGACTCCCCCCCCCCCCCTTTTTGCTCTAGAGGGTGAGTGCACTTGCTGGAAGGAGACACACAGAGATAAAGTGAGAAGTCACTCCCTAGGGGGGATGGCCACATTGCTATTCCTTCTCCTTCCTTGTCCTCTTGGCATTCCAAAATGGAATCCATTCAGGATTTTGGGCACACATGTACACACGCCCAATATGATTTTTAAGCCACTGGGTCTGGGACATGAACCATGGTCAGCCATATGAATCCAGTGCCGTAGCTACCATGCTACCTGCTGGCCCTGTATCTTTTTTTTACCCCCCTAATTTGCTAGAGGGTACATGAACTTGCTGGAGAGAGAGAGAAAGTGCAAGAAAGTGCTCTCACACCACCCGTGGGAATGGTCACAATGCAATCCCTTCTCCCTCATTTCTTCCTTTCAGGATTCTGGGCATGCATGCACACATTCTCAGTGGTTTTTTTCAAGCCACTGGAACCAGGAGTTGAACTGCATGGTAGGCCATGTGGGATCATGCTGCTTTAACCACCAGTCCACAGGCCTACTTTTAAAAAATGCTATTGTTGGGGGCTGGCAGGTAGTATGGTGTTTGGGGAACTTAACTCCTACATCGCTGACCATGGAAGTCCTGGACTTGGCAATTTGCTTTCTCACTTTCCCTCTCTCTCTGGTCGAATTTAAAACTAACAATAATGATGAATAAAATTACATAATTTTTTTTTTTTAAATGGCATTGTCAGGATCAGCAGATGGCGCAGTGGTTACGTTGCTGGACTCCTGCATGGCAAATTGCAGTTTGAGTCCCGGACCCAGTGGCTTGAAAATCACACTGGGCGCATGTACATATGTGCCCAAGATCATGGGAGAATGGACTGTGGTATGGCCATGCTCCTGGGGCTGATTTCTCACTTTCCTTCCCCATCCCCCAAGCAAGTACACACACCCTAAAGGCAAAACCATAAAAATAAATAAATAAATAAATAAATAAATAAATAAATAAATAAAACGTCACTGTTGGGGACCAGGTGGTGGCACAGTGGTAATGGAGCATACTATGAGGTTGATCCACATTGGAAAATTACCTGGTTTGCACCTGGAGACCTTACTGAATACACTGGCAGTTCACATGCCCTGGGGCTCACTGAGGCTGGGGCTAGCATGTGACCTGGAGACCTTGTTGGGATGCCTATCTGCCTCAGTGAGGAAAGAAGAAACTTTAAAAACTAAAATAAAATACCACTGGTAGTCTAAGTAGGAAATTAACAGAGCTAGGTGATTTGAACAAAACAGATATACACAAAACTATATTTCGTCAAAGAGTTTAATTTACACTGCTTGAATCCCACTTTGTTGTAGATTATTCACTGTAAAACCAGCTAATTGGTCAAGTGGAATGAACATTGGACCTGGTGAGTTGGATTATACTACTTAATTGTCACTCATTATTTTAGACTTTAGTTTCCTAATCTGTAAAATAAATAAAATTAGATAACTTTTAGCTGTGCTTTCCAAAGATTGGTTAACAATCTTGCCCAACAAGTCAGAGACCCAGATTTATCAAGAAATGACTGTAAACTTGCAGGCAATACTGCCCCCCAGTGACCTGTCAGATCTTAAGAAAGGAAGAACCATTAACTGAACACAATATAACTTTCCTATTCATCTCTGTGAACCCTATATACCATTTCCAACCCCACATTTAACCTTTTTTTTTTTTTTTTTTTTTTGCTAGAGTGCACATGCACTTGCCACAGAGAAACAGAGAGAAATAGGGAAAGGAGAAAGCACCCACCATGGAGCAAAATCATACCGCAGTCCCTTCTCCCTCCCTTCAGGAATTCTGGCACATATGCACAGGCACTTGGCATGTTTTCCAAGATAGCAGGTTTAGGACTTTAACCATGTAGTCAGCCATGTGGGATCCAGCTGCCTTAAGCACCAGGCCATGGAGCTAGTCTTGAACATTTTTGGACTCAGTCACTGTTGCCATCTGAATACTGATGGCATGCCCATAGTGATCCTACATGCCCAATCATGCAGTTGGAGTCCCAGACCCAGTGGCTTGAAAAATACAGAAGTGTGTGAATGCGAGCCTGCCCAAAATTTTGAAAGGAAGGAGAAATGGAGACATGACTACAGTGTGAACATTCCCTATGGGGACAGGGTGGGGAAGGGGGGGGCTTACTCTATTTCTCTTTTTGTCTCTCTCTGGTGAGTGCACGTGCCCTTTGGTAAAATGAAATAAAAAACGAAAGAGAAGAAATTCAGGAATACAAATACTTCAAAAAATCCAAAACACTTAAGTTTTATTGAAAAATGAGAAAATACAGAAACACCAGATTCTTGTTTTAAAATAAAATAAAATGACAGCATCTTCTAGAATTTTCCTAATACTGCCCCATTCTTGTCACTATTAAACAAAACCACATTCCAGATCCAAAATAACAAATGACCGTGCTGGTAGACAATCTTCTAGCCCCCACCTTAGTACTCTAAATTTAATATTTGTACCTTTTTAAGAATGAAAAACAGTTTCTTCTTAACTGATTAACATTTGTAAGAACTGGGACTTACTTGCTTCATATTAAAACAAAAACCACACACACCCTTAGTCAAACTCAGAGAAAATATACATTTGTTCATTAAAGCTCACCTGCTTTAGATAATCTTTTCTCTTCACACATTAGCATAGTAAGCCAATGTTTGATCCATGCTGCAAAAGCTGTACAAAATGAAAAGAACTGCTAGTCCCCCATGGAAACCTTAAGGCAAAAGCAAAAAAAAAAAAAAAAAAAAGAAAAGAAAAGAAAAGAGCCTTATGCTACAAAAGGAAAAACAAAAAGAGGCATTGGGACTGTGGAGACGGCTCAGATGAATAAGCACCACAAGGATAAGGAAGAAGACAAAATTTTGTACTAACATATGCAATTCGATAAAAATCCAAAAAGGAGCATTTATTATCCATTTCCTGCAGAAATAATGTTAGATAACTTGACTCCTGAAGCAAGTTCTGTTTGGAGTTTTTAATGAACAGAACCTTAGTCTTCTTTATTTGCCAACAGTATTGGTGCCTTGCTTAGGGCTCTTCCTTCCTCCTCATCGTATAGACCTTTGACGAGAGACCTTCTCAAGAAATCCATAGAAGATAATCTTGGTGTGTGTTGGGTCCTTCTTTGGAAAACTGTCATCTCCCTTTCCGCCCTAACACTGGGACTAACTCCAAACTCTGGGCAGTCCCTTCATGCTTCCCAGTTATACGAAAACAAATTATTTCGGCATAGAAATTTCTTTAAGGCTACAAACTTTACAAGTTGGTCCCATTAAACAATGACCTCAAGGCAGTTTTTCAAGCGGCATGAATCAAACACTTGCACATTTCAACAGAATACAGTTTACATTCATCTCTAAGTCTGAGATTAAGAAACTATTAGCTGGTTTCCAACTGGTTTCAATACTGGTTTGAAGTTTGAATAATTATACTGTGTAGACATTAAATATGTTGTTTAAATATTAAACATTAAATTTTTTCCTGACTATCCAGACAGAAATAGAGAAAGCAGGGACAACAGGCAAGCGAAGAAACAGTCCAATGAACAGACTTGTGACTTCTACACCGTCTGTAACAGGGGAGGGACTTCAGATGGGTCTCCAAAGTGCCTGGAAGCTGGTTTCTACAAATTCACCTCTACTTGGAATAAAGCATTTTTTTCCTACAAAAGATATCTGACTCCTAAAAAGGGGGAAGAAATCCAGGAAAAAAAAAAAGAATTGGGATGGTCTCCTGTTGTGTGATGAGAAGGCCAGTATTACATCAACTTGTGTAATAACTTACAGTGGATATTCTGTAGCAATAAAGGAATTGTCATTTTACTTTGTACTAGGAGTCCATACAGAAAGAGCACTTCCTGAGAAATAAACACTTCTATCCTGGATATCCCAAAAGGACATCTTGAGCCTGGTTTAGGTACTCAAGAAGATGAAGACTTCCTGTAGCAGGAAGCTATTCTCTACTAAGTTTTAGGCTTACTGCATAATAGTTTAAGCACCAAATTAGCTATTTCAGGAAATCTCAATTTCACACCTATTCTCAGTTAATTACTCACTGCTTTCTAGTGAACATTTAAAAAACTCAACTTGCTAAAACAAGTACAACCTTTTTTTCAACCACAGAAGTTATCAATGCAGATCTAGCTGATACAGCTCTCCCTTAGTATTATCGAAAGGATGCTTCTCTCGTAGGTAACTTGCAGGTTAACCTCTCAATCTTTTAAACTATCACTCAAAGTTAATTAGGTTGTAAACATTACTGAATAACTCAGCTTATCAATTATACAAAGGAAACCAAGAATCAACAGTAACACAAGGCAAAAACACCTTGAAGTAAAAACCTGTTCTTTGTATTTTCACTGCATTTTCAGAGGCAAAGAGGAGAAGCACAGTGCTACTGCCTACTTAATCGATACAGCTATATTTAATTGACAACTAATATACCGGTTTCAAAGTTTCTGTTAAATTTCCTAGCAATGGGCTTAAGCTTCTGCTAGCTTCCTACTCTCCTCCCCTACCATACATAGTCATCACTGTGTACGATAGCTCATATCTGCAGACTAAGAAACTGTAACTCAACTGTCAAGGTACAGCTGCAGAACAACCATCCTTTCTTAATCTTTTTTAGCCCAAGAGATATCCTCCACATGTCTGACTGGTTTAGACAATATGACATGACTTAAGCCAACCATACACACACAGCTTCTACACTTGCCTCTGAAAAATTTTTAACCTAACATTCCTTTAGTAAACCCCCTAGAAAACTGCTTTTCCCTTGAGACAGGCTTCCTTGGCAAAAAGCTAAATTCAATAAATGGCTACCCAAAATGAGAGTCCCACCCCAAATCACAGGTGGAGATATTACTACACCCGTTTCATCAAACTTTCAAGTCCCTATCCTGTACCAGTAGGCTCATGACTGAATGCAGAAGCCTTCTAAAATTTGACAACTTAGCAAAGAAACTGGTTTCTAGAGTTCCATCTCTTCTTCTGTGTTAGCAGCTGTCTCCAGATTATTATAAAGAGGCATCCCTGTTTGCCGAGGTTCCAAGAATAGTTCAGTTCTCTGAGGGAAGGCAGTGCCAGCAGCTACATGCTTGGTTTGGCTCTCTCCTGTGTAGTTCTTAGCATTAGATGATGGCTTTGGCTTATCAGAAAGGAGTTCAGGGAGAGGTTTCCAGAGCACGAGCTCCATGGAAGGACGGCTCCTAAGACATAAATTACAGATTCTTATCAAAATTTTTGGAGAGGAAAACAACAGCTTCATGTTGAAAAGCTAATGCTTGCTACCTAACACAGTTAAGAATCAATTAAAACAGACTTAGAACAATCTAAACGGATCTTTAGAAAGGTCACTCAAATACATAAAATTTTAGTTCTGCATGTGTTGTTTTGTTTTAGTTTTTGCCATATGGTGTGTACACTTGCCAGAGACAGAGAGAGGGGAAAGTGAGAAATCAACTCCCAGAGAGGATGGCCACACTGCAATCCCTTCTCCATTCTCTTCTCAGGACCTTGGGCACACATGCATGCATGCCCGGTGTTATTTTCAAGCCGCTAGATCTGGGCCCTGAACTGCACTAAGCCATGTGGGAGTCCAGCGCCTAACCACCATGCCACCTGCTGGTCCCTCTGTGTGCTTTTTTTTTTTTTCATAAGGGAATTTTTTTTTTTTCCATAGGGTGCATGAACTCACTGGAGACAGACAGTGAGAGGAAAAGTGAGAAATCGCCCCCTAGCGGGGATGGCCACACCACAATCCCTTCTCCTTCATTCTCCTCCTGAGATTCTGGGCACGCACACACACACCCAGAGTGATTTTCGTTTTCATGCTGCCGGGTCCAGAACTCAAACCGCAGTCGGCCATGTGGGAGTCCAACGCTGTAACCGCTATGCTACCTCCTAGCCTTTTTTTTTTTTAAAGAGATTTTTGCTATAGGGTGCATGTGCTTGCTAGAGAGACCGAGAAATAGAAAGTGAGAAATCAATCCCCAGGGATGATGGCCATGTTGCAATCCCTTCTCCTCTTTCCTCCTCTTGGGATTTTGGGCACACATGCATATGTGCCAATGTGAGGTTTAAGCCACTGGGTCTCGAACTTGAACTGGTTGTCTGCAGCTGACTATGTGGGAATTCAGTGATGTAACTATAATGCCATTTACATGCATTTTTAACTAAATTAACTGTTGTTCTGACTCTGTGATTAGAAGTAAACATCCTAAATGAAAAACAGAGTCACTGGTTGAATTTATAATGTTAAAATTTTTTTCAAAACTGTAATTAATAATTGGAGAGGTGGGTAGCTATCTTGTACTACATCATCCTAAATGAAAATTAAACACTGGACAAACTCATTGAAGGATCTTAAGATGACTTTACTTAGTTCAGTTCTAAAGTATAATGCTCAGCAATTAAGCCAAAACGATTATATGTCACTCATACAGCATTCTCCCAACTCCCTGTCAGTGACAGTTTCTGGGACCCAAAAGCAGGTAAGAAAAAAATAAAACACACAATGAAGAGCACTCAAAGTCTAGCTTCTGAAAAACTACCAAGAGTAGAAAGTGTCATGTTTTAGGCTTGAAGGCAATGTGGCCTGCTTACTTGTGACTAAACTATTTACCCATCCCAGGATTGGGTAGTTAATCAGAAATTCACGCTAGGGCACCAATGTAGAATCTCTACAATCTAACACCAAGGAACATCAGCTCAACCTCTGAGCCCAAAACAGTTCCTCTGGGTCCATCCAAGGGTCATGCTGCCTCATCTGTGTGGCATCAATGGGACTGGTGCCCTAATAGGCTTTCTTTTCTTTCTTTCTTTCTTTTTTTTTTTTTTTTTTCTTTTAGGGGGTGGGGGGAAACAG
>NW_006159701.1:3895502-3896772 GCF_000334495.1 Tupaia belangeri chinensis | reverse complement strand
GAAATCATCCCCTGGGGGGATGGCCACACCGCAATCCCTTCTCTTCCATTTTCCTCTCAGGATCTTGGGCATGTGTGCCCATACGCCCAGCGTGAGTTTAAGCCACTGGGTCCAGGACTCAATACGTGGTTGACTACATGGGAGTCCAGTGACATAGCCAGTACGCCATATGCTGGTCCCCCAATAGGTTTTTTTAGTTATCCCAAACTTACTCAGAGTAGCCAGTCTATCTGAAGTCTTTTCAAGGCAGTATCTAAAAGTCACTTTATAACGTGCTCACTATTTCATATAATGAATAATGACAACTTGAGACCATCTCAGGAACTATGGATTGCATGGCTAATCACTAGCTCTTAGATTAATTACCCCAGGCCACTTTGCTTATGAGGTTATTATGTTTACTTTCTAGACTCCTCTCTTGTCCTATGTAATCACTATTCCTTCTAGGAGTCTATTTCTTTAAAAAAAAAAAAAAATTGTCAAAGGGCACAAGCACTCACCAGAAAGAGAGGAGAGAGAGCATACACATTACACACTCCCAGTGGGACACGGTCACACCACAATTCTTTTTCCTTCAGTTCTCCATCCTGTCAGGATCCTGGACACAAACTCATACAGACCCAACATTTTTTTTTTTTTTTTTTAAGTTTTTGCCATAAGGTGCATGTCCTCACCAAAGAGAGACACAGAGAGTAAAGTGAGTTATCAACCCCTAGGTGGCTGGCCACACTGCAATCTCTTCTCCATTAGCCTGTTGTGATTCTAGGTGCACCTGCATCTGGCATGATTCCCAAGCTGTTGGGTCCAGGACTTAAACTGCAGTCGGTCATGTGGGAATCTAGCACTCTAGCCACCATATCACCTACTGGCCCAAACCAGCATGTTTTTTAAGCCTCCAGCGTCAGCTATGTGGGAGCTGACTTTCTATGAACAAGACATAACCTGCTGCACTATGGGGCTTGCCTTGTTTTACTCTTGGTTGCTGTTTCTGTATTTCTACTCTGATGATCAGATAGACAGGTTCATAAAACTGTTTAAATTAAGAGTAAAAAAGCTTTGCTAAAGGAGATTCTGAGAAGCCATGCTATAATCCCAAAGTATGAGCTTTCGTTTGTGGCCTTTGTGATTAATTATTTTGACAGCCAGAACACTTTGTTTCTTAGGTCTCAATGGTGTTCCTGAATAACAGAGAGCCAGGAAAATAAGAGGTTTCAAAATATGGCTCCCAGAACAGTCAGAGTGTGAGCATGCATGCACGCTCGCTCTCTCT
>NW_006159701.1:3882509-3895471 GCF_000334495.1 Tupaia belangeri chinensis | reverse complement strand
CCCTGGCAAGTGTACATACTCTCTAAGAATTAAAAAAAATCATAGTTCCTAGGGACCAGCAGTCAGCATAATGGCTATGTCGCTGGACTCCCATGTAGTCGACAGCGGTTCGAGTCCTGGCCCTGGTGGCTTAAACTCACGCCGGGCATGTTTGCGTGCATGCACAAGATCCCAAGAGGAGAATGGAGGAGAAGGGATTGCGGCGTGCCCACCCCCCCCGGGGGGTGATTTCTCGCTTTCTGTCTCTCTGTCTTTCTGGGGAGTGCACACGCCCTATAACAAAAAACTCTCCAAAAAATAAATAAATAAAAAAAAAATAATTGTAGTTCCTAAATCCTATCAGAAGAACTTAAGAAAATGGGTTCTCAAAAAAAAAAAAAAAAAAAAAAGAAAGAAAGAAAGAAAGAAAAAAGAAAGAAAGAAAATGAGTTCTCCTACTTTCAAGTATTAGACTAGAGTGCATTTCAGTACTTCAAAAGAACCAAGGGCTAAGTAGGCAAGGTGGCCATTCCTGTATACTTCACATTATTGTTTGCAAGGCATTCCCAATAAACTAAGAAAGAACCTGTCTCCAACCTGAACTAAATATAAAATCTATTGTGCTTTCACTTGCCTAGTGATCAAGAGATGAAGAACTGATTAAAATAGAACAGACTACCTAGAGATTCTAGGTGTTCCCTCCAAAATCATAATTAAATGCAAATCAGGTACCCAAACTTACATGGACTCAATCATTTTCTTTGTAAAAACTTCATCAAATTCCCTCTTTAAGCCTGTTTTCATAGTATCAGAAAGGACAAGACTGGGGAGATGGTTAATGTGTCTGTCAGCTTCAACTTCTTCATCTTCATCAATTATCCTAAATAAGAGCAGAAGCAGAGGATTATGCTATTATATATTTTATAAACAACTGGACAAAATTTTAAAACTAAAAAAGATAAAATCAACAGGTGCTATTGCAAAAGCCAAGAAGAAAACGAGGCTATACCTGGATGGAAAAGTACTACTTTACATGATTGTTCAACATTTCAATTTAGCAAAAATATTTTACATACAATTACATTTGAAAAATGTAGTCCAGAAAACGATCTCCTAAACCAAAAACTATATTGAGAGACGGTAAGTAAAAATGCTTATTAATTTTATTTATTTATTTATTTTTTGCCATAGGGAGTGTGCGCTTGAGAGAGACAGTGATGCAAAGTGAGAAATCACCCCCCAGAGGGGATGGCCATGCATAAATTTCTTCTCCATTCTCTTCTTGGGATTTTAGCCACGCATGCATATGTGCCCAGCATGATTTTCAAGCCTTTAGGTCAGGCACTCAAACCGCAGTTGGTCGGTGAGAGTCCTACGTCTTAACCTCCTTGTCGAGTGCTGGTCCCCAAAATGTTTATTATTACAAGAAGAATCAATTTAACATTTAAGTACACACTTTGAATTCCCTAGGTTTATAGTCTCTCTGAGAAGTTGAGGATCAAGGTATCTCCAAATGATAAATCAGATTAGCTTAAAAGATGTTACATAAAGGGGCCAGCGAAGGTGCTGGCCTCCCACATGGGAGGACTCCCACATGGCCAACTACACTTCTAGTCCTGGGCCTGGTGGCTTCAAACTCATGCTGAGTGCATGTGTGCCTAAGATCGTGAGAGGAGAATGGTGGAGAAGGTATTGCAGCGTGGCCATTCATCCAGGGGTGATTTCTCATTTTCCCCCTCACTGTCTCTTTATCTGACAAGTGCATATGCCATATTACTGGGACCAGCTCGGAACGAACACGTTTTTTTTGAGTGGGAAAGGCTGTGGATTAGAAATAGATGCATTAACAAACACACAAAGACACACAAGTATAGAAAAGCGAGGATTGGGTGGGCACAGCTTCTCTGATGGAGAAGTTGCGACCAGAACCAGTCTCAGGTTTATTCCTGTAAAGGGCAGAAAATGGGGGAAGAGAAAAATGGGATGGAAAAGGAATGGGGAAGAAGGAAATGAAATGCAAAGAGAATAAGGAGGGAGAAATCGGAATGTAAAGCCAGTTGTTTCTGCATGTAAATCGTCTAAAGATGTGAAAATGACTGGCGCCATATACTTTTTAAAATCTTTTGGGGGGGACAATCTAATAAACGCATGTGATTTAGAGTATTGAATATCAACAACAACAACAAAAAACAACCATTAACAACAAGCAAATACTGCTTTCATATGTAAATACTTCTCAACAGACCTGCTAAAATAGCTTACAGAAGCGGAAGAGCATTTCTGCATGTGTCTACAGGCCACATGTTTTAATCACATGTTTTCAAATTGACTGCTCTCTATACCCTATGGCAAAAACATCTAAAAAAAAAATTACAAATAAAAATAGATGTAGGAACAAGAAGCCAGTAATACACACTACCCGTTTACCTGTCTTCAATCTCCTGAAGCCTTCTTCGGGCAACTTCACACTGTGGTTCTCCAGTTGTCTGATCCATTTCTTCACATGTAACATCTAACATGCCAGGTATGGAAAGGCCACCAGTGCATGAACTTACTCCATGACCTTCTACATCCTGGTGTGCACAAAGAATCCAGTCATTAGGGCCAGCACAGAGATCTGCTTCAGTTAGTCTTTTCTTTCTTGCTGGACAACTAGAAAAAGAAAACAAAAAAGGCAAAATTTAATGAAAATCCCAACCAATATAAATTAAATATACATAATCCTCATTTCTAATAAAAAAAAATGTTTAATGTGAGTACACGTGCAGGTAAGCATATACAGGAGAGAGAGGTATTTCTGACAGAATTTCTCTGTTAGCAGTATCCTTCCTGACCTAGTCTCTAAGTCAGCTAGGACCACAGATGCATACCTCCAGGCCCAGCCTGTTTAAATTGGGCCAGTACTGAATCTGGACACCCCATGCAGCCTCCAAGTTGTGCCATGGTAGCTGGGCCTCTGATCAATAATTTAAAAATAAAAATAAAAATAAAACTACTTTAGTTTTCTTGATACTGTGTGATTACAAGATAGAAAAGCATACATTTTCCTTTTCTCATTCTCGTAATCTCACAGAAATATTGTCTTTCACTGCTTTTTGTCAAATTAAGCTGCACTTGCAAGAGTTAAGTCTTCTCAGATTATAAACTATCTCTATTTTTCAAATAATTATTTAACTGTTTATTATTAAGATTTTTAATTTGGTCAGAGACAAACAGAGAGAGGGAAAGTGAGAAAAAACTGTCAGATCCATGACTCAAACTGTGGTTGGCCAGCACCTTAACCACCATACTACCTGCCAGCCCCTGAGTTATGAATTTTCTTTTAATTTTTTTAGTTTTTAAGAATTATTTTATTTCGGGAACCAGCAGTTAGTGTAATGGCTATGTCGCTGGACTCCCACGTAGTCGACCGCGGTTCGCGTCTCGGACCCGGTGGCTTAAATCTCACGCCGGGCGCGCGTGCGTGCGTGCCCAAGATCTCGAGAGGAGAATGGAGGAGAAGGGATTGCGGCGTGACCAACCCCCCTGGGGGGTGATTGCTCGCTTTCTGTCTCTATGTCTCTCTCTGTCTGTCTGGCGAGCGCACGCGCCCTATAGCGAAAACCTCTCCCCCCCCCCAAAAAAAAAAAAGAATTATTTTATTTAGTTTTATTTACTTATTTATTTTAATGTGACTACAGAGGGACACAGAGTAAGAGAAAGTGAGAAAGCAAGTCACCAGGTCCAGGACTCAAACTGCAGTCAGCCATATGGGAGTCCAGTGCTCTTAATTACCATACCACCTGCTGGCCCCACGTTATGAATTTTCAATGTGAGAAAATGTTGTTCTTTCTTATCTGTTTTTAGGAACGGTTAATTGGAATGTAAAGTAACCAAAAGTCAGACTAGCCAGTGGTGTAGTGGTTAAGGTGGCTGGATCCCATACGTCTGATGGCACCATTCAAGTCTAAAACCTGGCAGCTTGAGAAACATATCAGGCTGTGCATGTTTGTGCCCAAAATCCTGAGAGGAGAATGAAGAAGGGATTGCACCATGATCATCCCACATGAGCGGTGCTTTCTCACTCCCCTCAATCTCTGTTTCCTGCAAGGGCTCATACCCTCTAGCAAAACAAAACAAAACAAAAAAAGGGATGGTGTAATGGTTATGTTGCTGGATACCCACATAGTCGACTGCTATTTGAGTCCTGGACCTGGTGGCTTAAAGCTCACGCTGGGTGCAAGTTCATGCGTGCCCAAGATTCCAAGAGAATAGAGGAGAAGGGATTGCAGCATGGCCATCCCTTCAAGGGGCGATTTCTCGCTTTCTGTCTGTCTCTAACAAATGCACGCATCCTAGAACAAACATCTCTCTTAAAAAAGAAAGAAACAAAATATCAGGGCCAGCAGGTGGCATGGTGGCTAAGGTGCTGGACTCTCACATGTCAAACTGTGGTTTGAGTCCCAGACCTGGCAGCTTTCTTTCTCACTTTCCCTCTCTGTCTTCCTCTAGTGAGTGCACATGCCCCACAGCAAATTAAAAAACAATACTAATAATAAACAAAATAAAATAATTCTTAAAACAAATTATAAAATAGCATCTCAACACCAGATATATTTTGTTGTACTGTTTCTGCTCCACATCAAATATACGGGGAGGTGGTTTGGCATATATCCTAAAATGCCTTAGGACACATCATCAGGTCTGTTCCATGTACTACAGGTGCAACTGATACCTTTCATTTCCTGAACTCCTCTAAAATGTCAGAGGCTGTCATTTCATTTTTAAGCCCTCAACCAATGATGTGGTCCACTTTTCTCCAAACTTGTAACATACTATCTTCACTTCACATACACTAAGCAAGAAACCTGAGAATTCAACAAATCCGATTTCTTTCTTTTGGAGATTTGGAAACTAGAACCTTGAAAAGCTAACCTGGCCTCTCCTAAGTTTCAGTATAGTTGTGAGTTGTATGTTAGGACCAAAGCACCCAAGTTCCACCTTTGTCATTTCACTAAACCCTTCTGTCTCCTAAAGGAAGTTTGGCTGCTCAAGCTCCTTTCGCGAACTAGTATCAGAAAATATTACTATGTGCCTAGAGTCAGTGGAATGTTAAATAGACACTGACTCTGTTCTACTTAAGTCTGTAGATGAAAAGTGCAGAACTGCCTGGGCATCATTAAGTGCTATCCCAAGACCAGAACACAGGTCTGGAAAAAAAAAATCATTAATGGCTACCACAGCTTCATGTCCTAAGGGTCAAAGGAAGTGGTGTGTAAATAGTTTTCAAAAGTTCAGAAAGGGACCAGCGGTTAGCATAATGGCTATGTTGCTGGACTCCCATGTAGTGGACCATGGTTCAAGTCCCGGATCCGGTGGCTTAAACTCACGCCGGGCGCGTGTGCGTGCGTGCCCAAGATCCTGAGAGGAGAATGGAGGAGAAGGGATTGCGGCATGGCCATCCCCTCTGGGGGGTGATTTCTCGCTTTCTATCTCTCTGTATTTCTCTGTCTTTCTGGCGAGTGCACGTGCCCAATAAGAAAAACCTCTCAAAAAAAAAAAAAAGTTCAGAAAAATGTGTAATATCAAAAAACCAGGAGTGGATTTCAAAAATTTTGCATCAAAATAAATTCACACTGCTTTTTTTTGTTCTTTTTCACACTGCTTTTTATAGAGGTTTTTGCGTTAGGGTACCTGCACTCACCAGAGAGAGAGAAAATTAAAAAAAACAAACAGTGGCAGGCGAAGTGAAAAATCACCTTTAGGGGGAATGGTCATGCTACAATTGCTTCCCCTCCACATAAAACCCCTCCCAGGATTTTAGGTATGTGTGCACTCACCCTGTAAGTTTCAAGCCACGGGGTCTGGAACTCAAACTATAGTTGGCCATGTGGGAGTCCAGCAAGGTGACCACTATGTCATCTCCTGGCCCAAAGAAACTCAAATAATAAGCTTTTTCTGAGAGAGATTTTTTTGCTATAGGGTGTGTGCACTCACTGGGGAGACAGAGAGACAGAAAACGAGCCATCACCACCTGGGGGGATGGCCATGTGTCAATCCCTTCTCCATTCTCCTCTCAGGATTTTGGGCATGCGCTTTGCCTGAGTTTTAAGTCACCGGGTCCAGGATTTGAACGGTGATCAGCTACATGGGAGTCCAGTGACACAACCATTACTCCATCTGCTAGTTCCATGAACTTAGATTTTAATCCCATGTTTCCACTAACTTTCTGAAGACCATTCATATTTTACAACCACCACTACTCCTTCCCCCCCGCCCCTGTCAAGTACAATTATCATCTGTTAACTTAAAAAAATTAAGTTTGTGGCAGCCAGGTAGAATGGTAGTTAAGATGCTGGATCTCATATGGCTGACCCAGTAGTTCGAATCCTGGACCTTGCAGCCTAAAAATCATGCTGGGTCTTGAATGCCCAAAATACCAAAAGGAGAAGGAGAAGAAACTATGGTGTGGCCATCCCTCACAGGGGGTAATTTCTCATTTTCCCTCTATTCTCTCTCTGGCCAGCACACGTGCATTTTGGTAAAAATATAAATAATTACTGAAAAAATTAAAACATAAAGAAGAGCTGGGTTTTCCCTTCTAACCCAAATTAGATTCCAGTTAAATTATTTCCCTGGAGGTACATGTTGTGAATAAATTCCCAAGAAAATGTGATCTAACAGACTTACAGGTGCTGATAAGACTGATGAACATAGCAGCTGGAGCAGCACACTTCTGGGCATTATACAACAAAATCTCTAACCCTGTGTTCTTCCAGAGCTTCAGCTGCTCCATTTGTAAATTACAAGTGGTTAACATTTTTTTATATCCATGGCAGAGAGACAGTGAGAAATCCCCTCCTGGGGGAATGGCCATGCATAGTCCCTTCTCTTCTGGGGCTTTTAGGCATATACAGTGTGAATTTTCTTTTCTTCTTCTTTTTTTGGAGAGGTTTTTTGTTATAGGGTGCATGCGCTCGCCAGACAGACAGAGATAGAGACAGAAAGCAAGAAATCACCCCCCAGGGGGGATGGCCATGCTGCAATCTCTTCTCCTCCATTCTCCTCTCGGGATCTTGGGCACGCACGCATGTACATGTGCCCGACATAAGTTTTAAGCCACTGGGTCCGAGACGCGAACCATGGTCGACTACATGGGAGTCCAGAGACATAGCCATTACGCTAACTGCTGGTCCCCAGTGTGAATTTCCAAGCCACTGGGTTTGGAAATCTAAATGCACAGTCAACCACAAGCAATCCTGCTGCCTTAACCTTTATGCCACCTGCTGGCCTATAGATAGTTCATTTTATTTATTATTGCTATTTTCAAAATTTGCTATAGAGCACATGTACCAGAGAGAGAGTGAGTGTGAGCAAGAGAAAGTTGCCAGGTCCATGATTCAAACTGCAGTCAGCCATATGGAAGTCCCGGCCTTAAGCACCATGCCACCTGCTGGTCCTGATGGTTAACTTTTTAAGCCAATAGTCCCCCAGTTTTGTCTTATTTATATTAGCACTGGAACATTCCACTCAATAACACCTCAAATAGAACCCCAAAAAGTGAAAGCAAAAAGGTTCTGTGTTATCCACAGCAATCCCAAGGCAATAAAAAATGTAAATATTGGGCTCATCTTTAGTTGTACAGAGAGTAGGGAGCCACTGCATAATGCTGTAGCTATATGGCAGGCCCAGATTCAGATTCAGATTCTGGACCTACCTGAACATGCTGGGGTAGCAGTGCCCCTACGATCCTGGCTGGTAGAAAGGCTGGGGCAGAGGAATCCCAACGTAGTTAGATCTAATACATAAATATGAATTCTTAGACAGGAACATTCACTTTTGCCTGTTTTGAAATGTGCATTTAGGGAACTATACTGTATATGTTCTTGCAATGTTTTTGTTTATGACATGCTTTTAAGACACATAACATTGGAAGTATACTTGTTTTCCCTATATAGAACTCCATTGCTTGATTCTGTAGTTTATTTTAGCCACTTTGTTGTTGAGATATTTGAGTGGTTTCGTTTTGTGCTACCATGAACAAGAATGCTTTGGACTGGGGACCAGCAGTTAGCGTAATGGCTTTGTCGCTGGACTCCCACGTAGTTGACTGCGGTTCGCATCCCGGACCTGGTGGCTTAAAACTCACGCCGGGCGCATGTGTGTGCATGCCCAAGAACCTGAGAGGGGTATGGAAAAGGGATTGCAGCGTGGCCATCCCCCCTAGGGGGTGATTTCTCACTTTCTGTCTCTCTCTGTCTGGCAAGCACACGTGCCCTATAGCAAAAACCTCTTTAAAAAAAAAAAAAAAAAAGAATGCTTTGGACTTTCTTGTTTATGTCTCCCAGTGTGCATGTGTATGAACTTTTCTAAGGTACATACTCAGGAAGGAAACTATTGGATAAAGGGGATGCATGCCTTCCACTTTATTATATGATGCCAAATTGTTTTCCCAAGTACCTGCACCAACTTACACAGTGTTTGAGAGGTCCTGGCACTCCAAATGCATTCTAGTATCTGGTTGGTAAAGTGTTATTTCATTGTGGCTTTATTTACTTACTTTTAATTTGCCAGCAGGCATGTACACTCAAAGAGAGGAAGAGGGAGAAAGCACCCCTCAAATAAAAAATAAAGCACCCCACAATGGGGCATAGTTATGCTACAATCCCCTTCCTCCTTCATTTCTCCATCCTGTAGGATTTTTAGCACACATAAGCACCCAGTGTGTTTCTCAAACCACTGGGCCTGGGATTCAAACCATGCAATCAGCTATGTGAGATTCATCTCCTTTAACCACCAGGTCATAGACTCAGTAGCATGAAAAAACACATGGGGGGAACCAGCAGTTAGCGTAATGGCTATGTCGCTGGACTCCCACGTAGTCGACTGTGGTTCGTGTCCCGGACCCGGTGGCTTAAAACTCACGCCGGGCGCGTGTGCGTGCGTGCCCAAGATCCCGAGAGGAGAATGGAGGAGAAGGGATTGCAGCGTGACCATCCCCCCTGGGGGGTGATTTCTCGCTTTCTGTCTCTATGTCTCTCTCTGTCTGTCTGGCGAGTGCACGCGCCCTACAGTGAAAATCTCTCAAAAAAAAAAAAAACAAAAAAAAACACCACACATGGGGAGCATGCATATGCAGGCATAATATTCTGAAAGGTGGAAACAGAGAAGGGATTACTGTGTGACCATTACCCATAAGAGGGAGGGGGTGCTTTCTCACCTTCTCTCTCACTCTCATGCTCTCTTTGGGTGAATACATGTGCCCGCTAACAAAATGTTTTTTAAGATTTATTTTATTTATTCATTCATTTTAATTTGACCAGAGAGAGACAGAGAGAGAAAAAGCAAGTCACCAAATTTGAGGCTCGAACCATGTGGGAGTGTCCAACACCTTAACCACCATATCACCTGCTGGTCCCAGTCCTCTGGCAAAATTTTTTAAAGACATGCATTTCTCAGGACAGCAGGTGGTATGGTGGTTAAGGGCAATGGACTCCCACATGGCTGACTGCAGTTTGAATCCCGTACCTGGTGGTTTGTTTGGTCACTTTTTCTCTCATTCTGTCCCTCTCTGGTCAAATTAAAAAAAAATGAATATGTAAATAAAGTTAAGTAAAATAATTCTTAAAAAAAATCATGCATTTCTCTAAAAACTAATGAGGTAGAACACTTTTTCATTTGGTTAGTCACTTGGATATATTCTTTGGGGAACTCTTTTATGCCTTTTTATATTAGACTGCCTATCTGTGAGCTACAATTTTTTTTCAGCAATTTGTTAAGTTGTGGCTAAAACTTTGAAAAGGGGCTGTCTGGGGCCGGCAGGTGGTATGGTGGTTACAGGTGCTGGATTCCCACATGGCCAACCATGCTTCAAGTCCTGGACCTGGCGGCTTGCTTTCCTTTTCTCTCTCTCTGGTCAGATGAAAAAAAAAAAAATAATAATAAATAGAATTAAATAATTCTTTAAAAAAAAAAAAAAGAAGAGGTTGGCAGGTGGCATGGTAGTTAAGGTGTTAGACTCCCAAATGGTTTGAATCCAGGACCTGGCACTTTGCTTTCTCAATTTCCCTGTCTCTCTCTCTTTCTGGCCAAATTTAAAAATAATAATAATAATAATAAATAAAGCTGAATAAATAACCCTTTGAAAATTATAACAAAAGACCAGTAGATGGCATAACAGTTTTGCTGCTGGACTCCCACACGGACAACTGTGGTTTGAATCCCAGGCCTGGGGGCTTGAAAAACAAAGCTGGTGCATGTGCTTGTGTGCCCACGACCTCAGAAGAATGGAAGAGAAAAGATTATAAGAGAAAGGATTGTGGCGTGGTCATCCCCCCAGAGGGTGACTTCTCACTTTCCGTCTCACTGCCTGTCTCTCTAGGAAATGCACACACCCTTAGGCAAAAACGTCTTAAAAAAAAAAAAGAGTAACAACAAATGACATAATTCTTAAATTGGCAACTACTCTTATTCAAAATTTAAACTGCACATTCCTTACAGCCAGCAATTGTGCATTAAGGAATCCATTCATGTACTTGAAAACATATACAAAGAACTTCAAAAGAATAGTCATGGTAGATTTGTTAGTAATAGCCAAAACTATGAAATAATCCAGAAATCCATCAACACAAGACTGGCTATTATCTATATACCTAGTCCTACAACAGAGTATCATTCAACTATTGAGAAAAAGAAATGATATAGAATGCTGCTTATTGATATGGAACAAGCTATAGGAAAGTAAAATGACAAGAGCAATGCATTACACAATGTAAATAGTATCTATATACAAATGTGGAAAACCAAAGGAATATGGTAAGTAATGTAATGTAAATAGTATCTTTCTACAAATGTGGAAAACCAGAGGCTTAGGGTAAGCCCTAGACTAGTAGTTAAGGGAACATGCCAACTGCAATTTGAATCCCAGTTTTAGGCAGCTGGAAAAGCAGGTAGGGCACATGTGCTCTCATCCTCTGGCAATTAAAAAAAAGGGGGGGGGGGCAACAAATGGCATAGTGGTTACATTGCTGAACTTTCACACTGGGGATTGTGGTTCAAGTCCCAGACCTGGTGGTTCAAAAATTATGCTAGCATGTGTGCATGCATACCCATGGAAAAAGGATTGTGGTATGGCCATCCCTGAAGTGAGGGCGGTTCTCACTTTCCTGGTCTATCTTTCTGGTGAGCACACACACACCCTATGGCAAAAACCTTTTAAATAAATAAAAACAGAAGATAGGGGCCAGCAGAAGGCATAATGGTTACATTACTGGACTCCCAGTAGTCCACCCTGGTTAGAGGCCTAGTCCTGGTGGCTTAAAACTCACACCTGGTACGTGTACATGCAAGCATGCAGAAGATCCCAAAAGGATGAGGAGAAGGGATTGCAGTGTGTCGTCCCCTGGGGGTGGTGGTGGTGGTGGTAATTTCTTACTTTTTGCCTTTCTGGCAAGTGCATGCCCTAAAGCAAAAACCATCCCCGCCACACACACATACAAGCATATGCAATTATAATGTTTTTAGATTATCTTACACAAAAGAAATAGGAAAACAGGTAACTGGCCTTGCCTCTCTGTAGAGAACTAAGAATATAGAATTTAAGACTTTCCATTAATTACCTTATGAACACTTTTACTTTGTGTACCTAATAACAACATGTTTCAAATTTAAAACTAAGTTACCACCAGAGTCAAGTTTCTGTCAGCCAACCATTTACTTTCCCTAAAAGGCAATCAATTTTACTCATTTTTTGTTTCTCCTTTCAGCAATATACCTAATGTTTTTATCTTTTCACTTAAAACAAGTAGTTTAGTGGGGCCACGTGGCATGGTGGTTAAGGTGCTAGATTCCTACATGGCCCAGCAGGGTTCAAGAACCGGACCCAGCAGCTTGAAGATCACAAATCACATGGTGAGTGGTTTTAGTCCCAGACCAGATGGCTTCAAAAATCACGTTGTGTGTGTGAGCATGCCCGAATTCCTGAGAGGAGCTTGGTCAGGCCATCATCCTGGCAGTGTCTGTTAATTTCTCATTTTCCATATCAATGAGTCTCTCTCTCTTTTTCGGTCCCAAACCCGATGGCATCAAAATCACATTGGGCATGTGCACATGCCCAAAAACACAAGAGATGGGCCAGGCCATCCTGCGGGGTAGGTGTAATCTCTCACTTTCCATCTCAATTGTCTCTCTCTCTTTCTCTCTGGTGAACGCATGTGTCCTGTGCTAAAAAACACACCAAAAAAAAAACCTTTAAAAGAAAAAAATAGGGACACAGATTAAGTTAACAATGTTCATAAAGTTAATAAATGGCCCCTGAAACTTACTCATCATCGTCGTCTTCTCTCTTGTGTTTTTTTTTATAGTGAACTGAAACACTGTTAAAACAAAAACAAATAAAACATCAGTGAACTGAGGTTGGGCTTGTGCTTCTGCATCCCCTTTCTTCCTCCAAATCATCTTACTTCTCCCGCACGTAGCAAACGTCCCTTCCCTAGCTAACTGGGATGGATACACGCCACAAGGTAAGCCAGGTGACGTCGGACGGCCCCGACATGACCAGACATTGAAAGCAAACTTCCGGTGTCATGAGAAGGGGAAACAGACTCGGGAAGAGCACGGCAGGGAAAAGCGCTCAGCAAACGCCGTGCACCGCCCAGCGCTTCCACCTCACTGGCAGGGCCCGCCTGCCCACACCGTGCGGATGAGGAAACAGTGTCCGAGAGCCACTGGGAGTTGCTGCGGTCAACGGCCGCGCCGCGGTCTGGCAGGGAGCGCAGCGGCAGGCGGGGACACCGGGGCGCCCGTCGCCCGCGTTCCACTGGGGCAAGTCTCCCTTCTCGGGGGCGCGGCTGGGCCGGCGTTCGAAGCGGACCTGGCGGTGCGAAGTCAGGCGGCTTACAGTTAACGTCTCTGGGGATCAGTTTCCTCAGCTGTAAACTGGGTGAGACGCCTCCGCGGGGCGGTGAGGGGAGGTGAGGAGGGTGGGGTGGCCTGTCGTGGCGCCC
>NW_006159701.1:3880791-3882385 GCF_000334495.1 Tupaia belangeri chinensis | reverse complement strand
CCGGGGGGCCGCGCCCCCGCGGCCGGCGGGGCGCCCCCCGCCTCTGAGCCCGCTCTCGACCCCACGTCACGCCTTCTAGAACCCTCCACCCCGGGCCGCCCAGGGGCATGTCGGGATTTGTTGTGTGTGGAGAGCCGCCGTCGCGAGGGATGCCGGGAGTTGCGGTCCGTGCGGACTACAGACAAGATGGCTTCTCCCGCTTTGGCGCTGAGGATGGGAATCCTCACTCCACGAGTCAGGACGCCTCTGAACCTCAGCTTCGTCTGCAGTAAAACGGGGGGTAGCCGTGCTCGTCTTCATGGGGTTGACGTGAGGAGGAGACGAAGTACAGCTGCTAGAACCTTAAAACACAGCCTGGGGCCGGCAGGTCACACCGTGATTCAGGCGCTGGACTCCCACGTGGGCGGCGCGATGTCCGTCTTGGACGCGCTTGCTTCTCACTTGCTGTTTGTCTCTCGCTAGTCACATTTTAAAATAACGATAACAAGTTGAATGAAATAATGACTCTTTAAAAACATACACACACACTGGGACCAGCAGTTGGCGTAATGGCTTTGTCGCTGGATTCCCATGTAGTGGGTTCGAGTGCTGGACCCAATGGCTTAAACTCATGCCAGGCGCACTCGTTAGCTTAAACTCATGCCAGGCGTGTGTGCATGTGTGCCCAGATCCCAAGGAGAAGAGAGGAGAAGGGATAGTGGAGTGGGCACCCCTGGGGGGTGGGTGGGGATTTCTCCTCTCTCTCTCTCTGTCTTTCTGGTGAATGCACGCACTACAGCAAAAAACACACTAAATAAAAAGAATTATTTATTTTTATTTTATTATTATTTTTAAAAATTTGCTATAGGTCACATGTGCTCACTGGAAAGAGATGCATGGGGCGAGAAAGCAAGCCACCAGGTCCAGGCCTTAAACTGCAGTCAGCCATGTGGGAGTCCAGTGCCCTTAACTACCATGCCACCTGCAGGCCCCAGTCCCCTTGTCATTTATTTGTTGACTAACTGGATTATCTGGACACTGGCATGACTATGGTACTCTTTGATGGCAGTGATGAGGCACCTTCATGTGGTTTCTCAGGACCAGTAACATGGGGACCTGGAGCAGAAGAGAAAGGGCATGGCAGCTGATACCACCTACTTGGCAAATAAAAGTCCCAGTGGATGGTAGATTCCTCTTAGAAGCAAGTGGCACTATTTTTTTTTTTCTTCTTAGAAATTTTTGCAATAGGGCATGTGTGCTCACTGGAGACACAGAGCTAGATGGAGAGAGAGAAAGTGAGAAATCACCCCCAAGGTGGATGGCCACATTGCAATCCCTTTCTCCTCTCGGGCTTTTGGGCATGTACGCACATGCGCCTGGCTTGAGTTTCAAGTCGCAGGATCTGGGTCCAAACTGCAGTCATCCATGTGGGTGTCCAGCACCACCACCACTATGACAGGAGCTGGCCAAAGCAAGAGGGACTGGGGATATCCATAGTAGCATGATCCCATTGGTTTCATTAGTTTTTTTTTTCTTTAATATATATGATCAGTTATTGAATTAGGTTCTTGGCAAAAAAAAAAAAAAAAAAAAAAAACCAATTTGTGAGGATAAA
>NW_006159701.1:3878013-3880685 GCF_000334495.1 Tupaia belangeri chinensis | reverse complement strand
GTATTTCTCCTTCTCTGTGTTGAAGATCTCACCTTCCTGGTGTCTGGGCTTCCGCAGTTTCTTTTTCTTGAAGTAAGCATCGGTAAGGTGCTTTGGGATTTTTACTTGGCTAATATCAATTTTTGTGGAGGTGGCAATGACAAATTTCTGGTGTGTTTATGCAGTGGAACTCGATTGAGAACCAACAGTCCAGTTACAAGTAGCAAGCCACTGCTCAGCTGCTTCAGGAAAACCACTCTCTTGCCTGTGTGGTGTCCAGTGAGGATGATCAGAATGGTCCCAGGAGCGATGCTAGCTCGCAGCTTTCTCACATGCTGACTGAAGGGTTTTTTGCCGTGGCTCAACAGCTTTCAAGGCACATCTTCAGTAGGATAATACCTAGGCATTTTGCATAGTTTAACCACCCAGGTACCACTATTCTTGTCTCCACCAACTGGTTTTGTGACAGCCCCAAGAACCTTCTCCTTCTTTTTCTTTTCTATCCTGGATTTAGTGGCAGAGTATTTCCTCTTGTACGTGGCCTTCCTGGAATACATGGCAGACCGGGAGTATCTGCTGATGCCCTGGACTAAGATGGGGTTTTGGCTGCAATGGGGCTTCCCCCTTCTTGGGCTTTTTAGCCTTGGGGGGGTCACCCTTTTTAACCCTGCCACTGGCATCAGCCTTCTTGGCTTCAGGTTTCTTCTCCTTAGTATCCTGCTTTGCAGCTTTTCACCTGCCATCTTGCATAGTGGGAAAGAGCTGGTTTCATTAGCTCTTTGGCTTCCTTAATTGCTCTTGACTCTCCAGCCCTCTAGCTGTAGTTCAGCCAGAGATTTGTCCATCATGCAATTCTGATGTGCTCCTCTACTGCTTTGAACTTTTTCATGTCTCCCTGTTATTATTTTTTTTTTAACTTTTTATTTATTTGTTTGATTTTTCAAGCTGCTGGGTCCAGGACTCAAACCACCGTCGACTATGTGGGAATTCAGTTTCCCAACCACTATGACATCCTGTTATTCTTTGGAAAGGGTCCAACCCCCTTTTCAGGCTTCATGCACCTTCAGGGTCCTCCCTTGCCTGCATCCCAACTTCATTCCCTCCTTCTCCACCTTATCTCTACATCCAGCTGTTTGGACTTTCTCCCATTTTCTACTTGATTTCTCTCAGTTCCTCTCTCTCATTTCCAAATTTTCACATATATTCATCCTTTTCCCTGATTAACAACTATGATGTTTTTGCTTCCAAACAGAGCGTTCCTGTGTATCAACTGTTCTTGGTGCTTTCTGAACCAAAAGAAGGGGAGGTATGGTAAATTGCAGGCAGTTATAGGTCTTACTTTAAACTCTTGGAATGCCATTTGGACTGTATTCTGTCAAGAGTATGCTTGAAAACAGGAAATGAGGGACTTTCACATGCCCCGTTGGGGTTAACATCAGTGAGAAAGCCCACAGTGTTCCTGGGTTTCCTTGGTGCCCAGGACTGAGTCAGAAGAAATGGGCAATTGGTCTGAGCAGTGAAGCATCTCCCTTGTTTCCATGTTGTTGAAGGGAACAATGGAGAGGTTCCTGAATACATTCTTAGTTATTCATTACACTTTGTTCTCATGACTGTCGCATGTGTTTTAAAAAAAATCAAACTGGGTTTATTAAAGTTTTACCTAGAGACATTTCCCTGAGAAATAGCCTATTATTCTCTATATTTTCTTACACAATTTGATAGACTGTAGGTGTTGGCATTGGTTCACCTCAGGGTGGGTCTGCCTCTCCCTAACCACAATTCGCATTCCTGGGGCTGGTAGACTTAATCAAAGTGCATTCTTCCAAAGTATTGGCAAAGTCATGACATACTTTCCTACGTTTTTCTTTACTTTTCTTTTCTGGAGAGGTTTTTGTTATAGGGCGCATGCACTTGCCAGACAGACAGAGAGAGACAGAGAGCGAGAAATCATCCCCCAGGGGGGATGGCCACGCCCGCAATCCCCTCTCCTTTGTTCCCCTCTCAGGATCTTGGGCACGCATGCACACGCACCCAGCGTGAGTTTTAAGACACCGGGTCCGGGACGTGAACCACAGTCGACTATGTGGGAGTCCAACGACAAAGCCATTACTCTAACTGCTGGTCCCCCTACGTTTTTCTATGCAAAAATGTGTCATGATTTTCCCAACCACCCAATAGTTCCTATATGTGCCTTAACTATATTTCAGTCTTCAGAACTCTAGAAGTTTCTGCTCATTAACACTATTAATGGGGGGAAGGTGGCAGGTGGTGCAGTGGTTAAGGGTCCTGGACTACCACATGGCTGACTGCAGTTCGAGTACCAGACCTGGCAGCTTGGTTTCTCACTTTCTCTCTCTTTCTTTCTCTATCTCTCACTCTGTCCCTCTCTCGTCAAATTAAATTAAATAAATAAGTAAATAAATAAATAGTTAAATAAAATAATTCTTTAAAAAATTATCAATGGGGGCTAGCAAGTGGCATAATGGTTGGCCCACCCAGCCAACCACGATTCAAGTCCCGGACCTGGTGGCTTGCTTTCTCACTTTCCTCCTCTTTCTCTGTCTCTATCTGGTCAATTTCAAAAAAATAAAATAATGGCAATGAATAAATTAAATAAAATAATTCTTAAAAAAAAAACATTATTAGGGGCTGGCAGGGGGGGTGGGGGCTAAGGGGGGGGGGCTCCCACAAAG
>NW_006159701.1:3877461-3877757 GCF_000334495.1 Tupaia belangeri chinensis | reverse complement strand
TCGACTACACGGGGGTTCAGCGACATAGCCATTATGGTAACTGCTGGTTCCTCCTTTTTTTTTTTTTTTAATTACTAAAAAGAGTGTCATTTAAAAATATATTTATTTAATTCCATTTATTATTATTTTTTAATTTAGACAGAACGAGAAAGAGCAAAAGAGAAAGTGAGGAAGCAAGCTGCCAGGTCTGGAACTTGAACCGAGCACACAGAGAAAGAGGGAAAGTGAGAAAGCAAGCTGCCAGATCCAGGACTGTGGTCAGCCATATGGGAGTATCCAGCACCTTAACCACGACG
>NW_006159701.1:3799226-3877444 GCF_000334495.1 Tupaia belangeri chinensis | reverse complement strand
TTTTTTTTTTGGAGAGGTTTTTGCTATAGGGTGCATGAGCTCGCCAGACAGAGAGAGACAGAAAGCGAGAAATCACTCCCCAGGGGGGATGGCCACGCTGCAACCCCTTCTTCTCCACAACCCCTTCTCCTCCGTTCTCCTCTCGGGATCTTGGGCACGCACAGCACATGTGCCTGGCGTGAGTTTAGGCCATCAGGTCCGGGACTCAAACTGCGGTCGACTACGTGGGAGTCCAGCAACATAGCCATTACGCTAACTGCTGGTCCCAAGAGCGTCATTTTTAAATTTAGCTTTCTGACTCTGTGCTTCTGCCTTCAAGACTTTCACGACAATTTTCTGTTCCTCTGTAAGGGAAGCACACTTGATCTGGTCATGGATGCATTTTGTGCACATGGAGCTGCCGTAGGCACTGCTGACATGCTTCTTCATTTTAGACAGCCTCATGAGAACTTTCCATCTCACAGCACGAACTCCTCGGAGTTGGTCCGGGCACATGCCACAAGCAGATTTGGGTGCTTTCCTCAACCTTCTTGGTATAAAAGTAAACAATCCTATTACCAGGGGTTCAGGACAGCCTAGTCTT
Organism: Tupaia belangeri chinensis; assembly: GCF_000334495.1. Classification (NCBI taxonomy): domain Eukaryota; kingdom Metazoa; phylum Chordata; class Mammalia; order Scandentia; family Tupaiidae; genus Tupaia; species Tupaia belangeri. Next base: position 3,876,861 of record NW_006159701.1, on the reverse strand, counting down.
GTTGGAGGCTGGGTTGTAGGAAAGCCTGCACCGGTAGGTCAGACGCTGGGCCATCCTGAGTGCCTCTACACATCGTCCCCTTCCTTTTCCTTTCTGATTTTTTTTTAGAGGTTTCTGGTATAGGGTGCATCTGCTCGCCAGAAAGACAGAAATGAGACAGACAGAAAGCAAGAAATCATTCCCTTAGGGGGGATGGCCACGCTGCAATCCCTTCTCCTCCGTTCTCTTGGGATTTGGGGCATGCATGTACAGATGCCCGGAGTGAGTTTAAGCCAGCGTGTCTGGGACTCGAATCGTGGTCGACCATATGGGAGTCCAGCGACATAACCATTACGCCAACTGCTGGTCCTGAAGAAGTGGAACCTTTAAGAGAGTTCTGCCCTCATGAATGGATTAATGCTGTTATCTCAGGAGTGTGTTTCTGATAAAAGGATGAATTCAGCCCCTTCCCCTCCCAATTTAGTTCTTCCTCCTCCCACACCTTTTCTTATGCTCTTGACCTTTTGCCTCCCAAATCTGTTTTTTTTTTTTTAAGACTTTGACTATTTTTTAAAAATAATTATTTTGTAACTTTACTTGTTTATTTCAATTTGACAGAGAGGGACAGAGCAAGAGAAAGAGAGAGGGAAAATGAGAAAGCAAGCTGCCAGGTCCAGGACTCGAACCACGGTTAGCCATGTGGGAGTCCTGCATCCTTAACCACCACACCGCCTACCGGCCCCAATAAATCTGATTTTTTTTTGGAAAGGTTTTTGCTATAGGGCGCGTGCGCTCACCAAACAGAGAGAGACAGAGAGACATAAAGCGAGAAATCACCCCCCAGGGGGGATGGCCACGCCGCAATCCCTTCTCCTCCATTCTCCTCTCAGGATCTTGGGCATGCACACACACGCGCCCGGCGTGAGATTTAAGCCACCGGGTCCAGGACGCAAACCGTGGTCGACAACGTGGGAGTCCAGCGACATGGTCATTACGCCAACTGCTGGTCCCATAAATTTGTTTTTTATAAATTACTCAGTCTTGTGGCTGGCAAGTAATGTGGTGGTTGGGGCACTAGATTTACACCGTGGTTCAAGTCCCAGACCTGGCAGCTTGTGTTCTTATTCTCCCTCCCTCTCTTCTCTCTGGTCAAATTGAATAATAATAATAAATAAAACTCATAATTATTAAAAATTAAATACTCAGGTATTGTTATAGTAGCAAATAAGTTGGGAATATAAAAATAAAAATGTTATCTGTTGGGGGCCAGCAGGTAGCGTGGAGGCTAAGAGTGCTGGACTCACACAGGGCTGACCATGGTTCAAGTCCCAGACCTGGTGGCTTGCTTTCTGACTTTCTCTCTCTCTCTCCCTCTCTCTCTCTCTCATTCTATCACTTTCTGGTCAAAATAATAAATAAATAGATAAGTGAACAAGATTTTTTAAAAAATGTTATCCATCAGGCTCATATGCACGCATGCTCAAAATTCTGAAAGTAGGGGGCCAGCAGGTGGCATGGTGGTTGAGGCACTGGATTCCCACATGGCTGATTGTGGCTTGAACTCCTGACCCAGTGGCTTGCAAATCATAACAAATAAATAAATAAAAATTAAAAATTAAAAAAATAAATTCTATACATAGGGAAAAATAGGAGTGCTTTATCCTATGGAGGTACTTTTTCCTCTCCCTCTTTCTGGTGAACACACTTATCCTCTGGCAAAAAAGGAACAAACTGTAATTATAACTTTAAAAATCACGTTTGATTGTTCTTTGGACTTTTTGCTAAGATCAAGTGTAAAAATCACTTCTGAGTGCTTACTATGTGCCATGCTATGCTACGCAGTTTGAACAGACATTTCATTTAATATTCACAATGATCCTGTGAGATAGATTCTACTATTTCCACCCTTTTAAAGATGAAGAAACAGGGGGCTAGTAGGTGGCATAGTAATTAAAGTGCTGGGCTCCCATATGGCTGACTTTAGTTTGAGTCTTGGATCTGGCAGCTTGAGAATCCAGCCCCAAATCCCAGGAGAATGGAGGAGAAGGGACTGTGGTATGGCCATCCTCCACATTGGGTGATTTCTCACTTTCCCTATCTTTTTCTGTCGAGCATACATGCCCTATGACCAAAAAAAAGAAAAGAAAAGAAAGATTAAGAAATAAGTGGGATTCAAACCCAGGTGTATTAGTCTGCCAGGGAGGCCATGAAACACAGACTACATGGCTTTAATAACACTTTTTTTTTGAATAGAGAGATTTTTTGCTATAGGGCATGAGCACCTGTCAGAGAGACAGAGACAGACAGACAGACAGAAAGCGAGAAATCACCCCCCCAAGGGAGGACTGTCACATCGCAATCTGTTCTCCATTCTCTTCTCGGGATCTTGGGCACACACGCACACATGCCTGGCGTTGAGTTTTAAGTCACTGGGTCCAGGACTCAAACTGCGGTGAACTACGTGGGAGTCCAGCGACATAACCATTTCGCCATCTGCTGGTCCTGAATAACAATATTTTATTTTTGCAGTTATGGAGACTGCAAGTCCCAGTTCAGGTGTATGATCAGTTTTAGTTTCTCTTCCTGTCTTGCAGAATCATAATTACTTCCTTACGGGCCCCAAATACAATACCCTGGAGGTTAAGACTGCAACTTAAAGTTTGTGGGAGAGGGATGAACATTGTGTGTAACATCAGCCCTGTACCCCTCAAGGGCCCGAGAAGAAATGGTCACAAATTAGTCAAAACTTTTACCTTGTTCTGATACCACAAGGTATCATGAGGAAGGATGAGGGAGAAGAGGTGAGTGGGTGCTTAATTTGCCTCACTCATTGACCAGAATTTGGTCAGAAACTTTTGTGCACACAGGACTACCAACCTTTCAGCTGTCTAGAAACATAGACCTCCAAAGCGTGTTAGAAGGGAACATTTGAAGTTTCCTGGACTTAGAAGGCCAGCTAAACTTGGAGTTCAGAGGAAAAGGAGAGAATTCAGAAGAGGAAAAAAAAACTATAAATAAAGAAAAGCAATCCTATTGACCCCAAAAGTCATGACCCAAGAACAATATCTTTTTTCTTTTAGAATTTTTTTTAAAAGAATTATTTTGGGTCCAGCAGTTAGCATAATGGCTATGTCGCTGGACTCCCATGTAGTCGACTGTGGTTAGAATCCCAGACCCAATGGCTTAAACGCACACCAGGCGCATGTGTATGGATGCCCAAGATTCTGAGAGGAAAATGGAGGAGAAGAGATTGCAGCGTGGCCATCCCCCCGGGGGGGCGATTTCTCGCTTTCTGATTCTCTGTCTCTGTCTTTCTGGCAAGCGCACGCACCCTATAGCAAAACCCTCTCCCCCTCCCCTAAAAAAAGAATTATTTTAACTTTTTTTTAAATTAAAATTTGATCAGAGAAGGACAGTGTGAGCAAGAGAGAGAGAGAGAAAGCAAGCCAGGACTTGAACTGCAGTCAGCCATGTGGGAGTCCAGCATCCTAAACCACCACGCTACCTGCTAGCCCCAAACAATGTCTTTTTAATTTGCCCCCCAAATGAAAAATGATTTGCTAGGAGACCCAATAGCCTTTTCCTGATGGCAACAGGTAAGGAAAAATTTCTTTGAAGTTCCTCCAAACATACCTATTGATGCAATGTTGATCTAATTTTTTTTTTTTTTGGGTGGTAAGATTGTTTTGGTCCTGATCATTGTTCTGAAGAAGGAATGAAGATTGTCTACAAAAGTATTTCAAGACTTCCTTTCATCTTCTTTGCAGAAGCAGTCAATTGAATCAGGGCATTTGCTTGCACTGTAATAATTTATTTAAAGAACTCCTGCTGTTTTCAAACAAGTAACTCGTTCTCCTTGTAAGTTGGGAAAGGGGTAGAGACTGTGATGCAGGAACAGAGGGTGCAGGGGTGACTGGACTCAGCACTCTCAGTGAGACCAGGGTTCTTGTCCCATGCTCAGAATTAGTCATGGCAACAGAGAGCAGGTATGGCAAAGTGGGGAGTTTACTGAGAGGGATGGGAGAATAGAGCTCCCAAGAAGGGAAGGGTCTCAGAAAATGGGTTGCAGAAGAGGAATTGGGGCGAGGGGGGTTATTTGGGTACCAGGGGCCTATCAGGTTTGTTTTAGGTGGGAGGTGGGGCTCACCCATGCATTCTCCTCAAGGTGGGGAGGGGCACATGCTGAATGGGTCCAATTATTAATTTTGGAGTGACCTTGGGGTCAGGAGATTCTTTGTCTAGAAGAGTTGGGCTATAAGAACCACTATTTCATCCTCTTCGTGGAATGTGGTAGGGCCTAGGAAAATCCTTTGTTTTAGGCCTAGGTCATGCTGCCTAGGTCAGTCACTGAGCCTCAGCTGCAAGAGGTCTCTCGAATAGCAAACAGCAGAGCTGCTTTGCCTCCACCTCAAAACTTAGCCACTTAATGATTCCATTTTGGGCCCATACCCTATCTGTATTTTTACGATCCCTGTCTCCTACCTCAATTGTACTGATATTCCCAAGTATCATTTGAGCCAGACTGTTGCTGTGGTTAGTTTGTCTTCTGAAGACTGGTAAATCCTAACCCATTAACTGAGTATAACTGGGTTACCGTTCATGAGACATTAATTTTTAGACAAGAACAAGGAGCTGCAGTCCATGGAGTTGTATTTTTGTCTGTCTTTTTTAGTGGTTTTGGCTTTAGGACATGTGCACATGCTAGAGAGAGACACAGAGACAATGAGAGGGAAAATGGGAAATCACACTCCCTCTCCAGAGGAGATGGCCATGCCATAATCCCTTTTCTTCCATTCCTCCCAGGATCTTGGGCACACACACACATGATTTAAATTTCAAGCCACTGGGTATGGGACTCGAACTGCTGTTGGCCATGTGAGAGTCCAGTGAAGTACCACTTATGCCCCCTACTGGCCCTGATGTGGTAGTATTTTAACCTTGGTTTAGACCTCTGACTTTTATCAATTTTTAAAATTATTTTATTTAACTTTATTCATTTATTCATTTTTATTTATTTTAATTTGACCAGAGAGGGACAGAGAGAGAGAGAGAGAGCTGCCAGGTTCGGAACTTGAAACATGGTCGGCCATGTGGGAGTCCAGCACCCTTAACCACCATACCACCTGCTGGCCCCATGACTTTTGTCAATTATAAGTGAGATTCTATACAGAAAAAAGATTTCTTTTTTTTGGAGGGATTTTTTTGCTACAGGGTGCGTGCGCTCGCCAGACAGACAGAGACAGGGAGACAGAAAACAAGAAATCAGCCCCCAGGGAGGATGGCCATGCCGCAATCCCTTCTCCTCCATTCTCCTCTTGGGACCTTGGGCACGCACGCACACGCGCCCGGCATGAGTTTAAGCCACTGGGTCTGGGAGTCAAACCGTGGTCGACTACGTGGAAGTCCAGTGACATAGCCATTACGCTAACTGCTGGTCCCTATACAGAAAATTTTGAATGTGGTTTCTTGAAAATTTTTAAAAATATTATTTTATTTAACTTTATTTATTCATTCATTTATTTATTTCAGTTTGACCAGAGAAAGTTAGAGTAAGAGAGAGAGAGAGAGAGAGAAAGAGAGAAAGCAAGCTGCTTTCTTAAGTTGCACCCTTAACCACCAAGCCACCTGCCGGCCCCAGTTTCTTGAAATTTTTAAATCAGAAAAAAATTTTAAAGGTTTTTGGCATAGGGCACATGTTCTTGCTGGAGAGAGAGGGAAAGTGAAAAATCATTCATTAGAGGAGATGGCCACACCACAATTCCTTCTCTTCCATTTTTTTCTTGGGATTTTTGAGAAGCACGCACGCACACCTGCTGCCAGATCTGGGGCTCAAACTGAGGTCGGCCACATGGGAGTCCAGCACCATTTAACCACCATGCCACCTTGCTGGCCCCGTTTGCTCTTTCAATCTTCTCTGATCCAGAGACTTTGAAAAAGAAAGTAATTTTTTTCTGGAAATGGATTAGAACTAAAAATTGAATTTCCAAAGATATAGATGGGGAAATGGAGATGGTCTGGCCAGAATTAAAAGATCATGGAAATAGTGACAACTGAGTGTCTTGGGGACAGCAGGTGGCATGGTGGTTAGGGGCACTGGACTCCCACGTGGCCAACTGTGGTTTGAGTCCCAGACCTGGTGAATTACTTTCTCATTCTCTCTCTCTGTCCCAGTCTGGTTAAATTAAAAAAAAAAAGTTAAATAAGATTATTCTTTAAAAAATAAGAGTATAAACTGGAGAATAATTAAAACTACCACTCTACCAAGGCAGAGTAGAAGTCTGCTTAATGTTTGACAAGAGACTAATTCTACCATGTTTTTCTTTCTTTCAGGTTTATTTATTTTTCTTTTTTTTAAGGTTTTTGCTAGAGGGTGCATGTGCTCGCCAGAAAGACAGAGAGAGACATAGAGACAGAAAGCGAGAAATCACCCCCCGGGGGGATGGCCACGTCGCAATCCCTTCTCCTCCATTCTCCTCTCAGGATCTTGGGCACGCACGCACACGTGCCCGACCTGAGTTTAAGACACTGGGTCCGAAACTTGAACTGAGGTCGACTACGTGGGAGTCCAGCAACATAGCCATTATGCCAACTGCTGGTCCCAGCCTTTTTAAATTTCAATTTTATTTATGATTATTTCTTCAAATGTGCTCACCAGAGAGAGAGAGAAAGTGAGAAAGCAAGTCATCAGGCCCAAGACTCTGTGGTTAGCTATGTGGTAAGTCTGGCACCTCAATCACTATGCCACAAGATCCTTAGGTGGCTTTACCTATTACCAAATGGGATGCCCCAAGGCTGAAGCAGCAAATACTATCTTTTTTATTTTCAATTGAGAGAGAGAGAGAGAGAGAGAGAGAGAGAGAGAAAGTATCCCCTAATCCTCCATCCTCTCAGGATTTTGGACACACCAGTATGTTTTTCAAGTTACTGGAGCTGGGACTCAAACAGCTGTTGGTCATATAGGACCTGGATTTTTTAACCATTAGGCTACAGGGTCGGCCCTGGGCTATCTATGTAAAGGTCATGGTATTAGAAAGTTGTGGCTTTTAGGTAGAGGTTGGTAAACCCATGGCCAAATAGGAAATACCGCTTATTATGTAAATATTGGGTCATTGGAAAAGTCATGCCGTATTTTTCTATGAAAAGATGCATCATGACATTTCCAAGGACCCAACAGTTTGGAAAACCTCCCTGTCCATTGGACTTCATATTGTCTGTGGCTATTTTTGTGCTACAATGGCAGAACTGAGTAGTTTTCATGGAGGTCATATAGCTTACAAAGCCCACGAGATTTCTTATCTGCACCTTTACACAAAGTTTTTGGACCCATTCTTGTAGGGCGACAAGTCAGTCTGATCCCCATCTCCTCATCTGGCTAGTGGGGAGCATGTTGTCTTAACTATCAGATGAAGAACTGATCAGGCTGTTTCCTCTGGCAGGACAAACTTGGCCATCTATTAATACGTGAGCTGTAGTTTTGCTGTTGTTGTCAGAGAGAAAGAGAGGGAGAATAAGAAAGTACCCCCAGGGGGAACAGCCACACCACAATCCCTTCTCTTTCATTTCTCCTGCTGGGATTTTGGGCACATATGCTCAGTGTGCTTTTCAAGTTGCCAGGTCTGGGACTCAAACCACGCCGTGGGCCACGAGGAATCCAGCTGCCTTAACTTCCATGCCACCAGTTGGCCCCAGTCACAGGTTTAATTAAGATGACATAAATGGTGTAAAGTGTATCTACTCTCAATCAGCAGAAACCAGAAAATAAATATATAAGAACTTTATTTCTTAAAGTTTAAATTAGCAATAATTAGAGGGGAATCTTCTTTAACTTGATCTTTTCTTCTATATTTGAAAAGTATCTCATCTTTGTTAAAATCTCCTTGGCTTTTTTGAAGTCATCTGAAATAAACAGACACTGACGTTCAGGGTTCATTTCAAGCAACTCTGGTGACAAATTCTGCCAGGTCATCAACACTGAGCTCCGTGCTCTGGAGGGCTCATCCATTACTCAGCAGAGGGGAAGGAGAACATCTGGATTGTTAAGGGGACAAAGGGTTTAACCAAAAAGGCACAAGAACATGCTTGTTTACAGGATTCAGATAAATTAGAGAAGCAGGTTATCTTCAGGACAGTCACCAGTGATAAATGGGTTTGTTAAGTTTCCCCCAACACACATGGTGAGATGACCCTGAAGAGGATGTGAAAGTACCCGGTGCTTCCACTGAGCCAGGTGCTGGGGCACAGAGCTGCCCCCAGGGGGTTCTAGCCTCTGAGAATGGGGCCCTTAGGTCAGTGGTTTTCAAGTTGAAGTGATTTTTGCTCCCAGGGGGACAGCCTCTTTCCACAACAAAGAATTTTTTTTTTTGAGAGGTTTTTGCTATAGGGCATGTGCACTCGCCAGAAAGAGACACAGAGAGACAGAAAGCAAGAAATCACCCCCCCAGGGGGGATGGCCACGCCACAGTCCCTTCTCCTCTTGGGATCTTGGACACGCATGCACACGCACCCGGTGTGAGTTTAAGCCACCGGGTCTGGGACTCAAACCATGGTCGACTACATGGTAGTCCAGCGACATAGCCATTATGCTAACTGCTGGTCCCCAACAAAGAACTATTGATATCTGGCTCAAAAGGTCAGTAGTAAAAAAAAAAAAAAAAAAGGTCAGTAGTCAGTAGCTCCAACCAAAGTTTAGAAACCCTGACTCAGACAAATATAACAATGCAATGGCTGCTAAAATGATGATACCTTATAGCCACCACATCGAATCTAAAATAGTAAGCAAAAAAATAAGTCAGAAAAACACTTAAGGGAACCAGAAGGTGCTGTGGGTAAAGATGGCTGGATCCCACATGGTCAACTACACGGTTTGATTCCCAGACTCGGTAGCTTGAAAAATATGCCAAGTACACATGTATGAGTGCCCAAAATTCAAAGAGGAGAATGGAGGAAGAGGGACCACAGTGTGGCCAATCCCTTTTGGAGGGATTTTTCACTTTTCCTCTCTAACGCTGTCTGTTTCCCTCTGGTAAGTGCATGTGTGCTAAGGCCAAAAAAATAAAAGGAAAGAAAAAAAAAAAAAGCAAGCTAGTGAATAACACAAAATGCAGGAGCATGTTGGGGAGGGAGATGTTACCAGGATGTGGTGTGCTGGACTCCCACATGGCTGACAGTGGTTTCAATCTTCACTTTCTCTCTCTCACTCTGTCTCTCTCTAGAGAGCATGCTACCCTACAGCACATTTTAAAAAATGCAATAATAATAATAAATAAAAATAAATAAATAATTTTTGAAGAGATTTTTGCTATAGTATATGTGCACTCTCCAGAGACAGAAAGCGAGGAATCACTCTGCAGAGGGGATGGCCATAGCACAATCCCTTCTCCTCCATTCTCCTCTTAGGATTTTGGGCATGCACACATACCTGGTGTGAGTTTTAAGACACCAGGTCCAGGACTTGAACCAATGTCTACTACATGGGTGTGCAATGATTTAAATAATTTTAAAAATGTTTATTTTATTTTATTATTATTATTATTTTTTTGGGGGAGAGATTTTTGCTACAGAGTGTGAATGCTTGCCAGAGAAACAGAGAGAAAATCACCTGGCATGATTTTCAAGTTGCTGGATCTGAGACTTGAACTGTGGTTGGCCATGTGGGAGTCCAGCGACATAACCATTATGCCATCAGCTGGTCCCTAAAAATGTCTTGTAAAAAAGGAGAGGGGACTAACAGATGGTGTAGTGGTTATGTGGATGCCCAAAATCCTAAGAGGAGAATGGAAGAGAAGGGACTGCAATGTGGTCATACTCTCTAGGGGGGTGATTTCTTACTTTCAAACTGTTGGATCTGGGCCTTGAGCCATGGTCTGCTATAAGAGAATTCAGCAACTTAACCACTATGCCACCTGCTGGCTCCCCAAGCCCATTGTCAAATAACACTGTACTTCGTGAGGGATAGTGTAAGTATTTTACAGTAAGAAAAAAATCCTAATTCCTCCATCTTGTCCCTTGTAACATTGTTATCATTCATTTCACTTATACATAAGCATATATACACAAACATACATATCAAGCACATTATTGTCATCATTGTTTTGAGAAAAGTTGTCTGTTAGATTAAGAAAAGTAAGTTTTTATTTTGTATTTACATATTCCTTTTCTAATCCTTTTCCTTCCTTTACATAGACCCAAGTTTTTGATCCACATCAATTTCTTTTTTTGTGAAGAACTCCTTTTTAACATTTTTTTTGTAAGGCAGGGCTGCTGACAAATTTCCTCAATTTTTGTTTGTTTGAATCTTTAATTTTTTCTTTAATTTTGAAGGATAATTTTGTAGGGTATAGAATTCTAGGTTGCCAGGCTTTTTCCCTCATTGGCTTTACATATTTCACTCTAATAGTATTACGTATGTCTTCCTTCTCACTAAGGTAGAATGAGAATACTTTTCTGATGTAAGGTTTAGTTCACATATCACTACTTTTATTTTTAAATTTATTTTTAAAGAATTATTTTATTTATTTATTATTATAATAATTTTTTAGTGTGCTGTAGGGCACATGTGCTCACCAGAGAGAGAAAGAGAGAGACAGAGAGACAGAGTGAGAGAGCGAGAGAGAGAGAAAGTGAGAAAGCAAGCCACCATGTCCAGGACTTGAGCTATGGCCAGCCATGTGGGAATTCAGTGCCTTAACCAACGCACTACCTGCTGGCCCCATCACTGTCTTCAGTCCATAGTTTGTTTCTTTAGCAAGACTCTGAGTCCTTAAAGACAAAAATGCAGATTCATATATATTTTCTCTCTCTATGCCAACACAGGATGGGTATATCACAGCTACTTACTGAATGAGTGACTATGCCTGAATGGTTACCAATTTCTTATCAGATTTGAGACAGCCAATAAATAAAGTACCTTGTTCAAAAGCTCTGCTCACATCATCAGTAAATTCCTTCTGTTTAGCTGAAAGAGAAAACCATTATCTTAATTTTTCTATTTAAATAGACTCCTAAAATGAAGATAAGATTTTGTCATCACGCTGATTTGAACCCAGCAAAGTAGGGGACATGGAGTCAAGGGTAAGGCTTCAGAACCTTGTCTCTATATAGGTAGCTGATTGGTTGAAATGAACTACATTTAAAAAAAGGGCTTTTTTTAAGTACATGTACTTACTGGGATTGAGAAAAGGGCAGAAGGAGAAAGTAAGAAATCACCCCTAAGAGGCGATGGCATGTGCAATCCCTTTTCTTCTATTCTCCTTTCGGAATTTTGGGCAGGCACACACAACTGCCGGCATATCTTCTAAGCCACAGGGTCCAGGGCTCCCTGGCCAAGTGGAATCCAGCCTCCTTAACCACGCCACTTGCAGAGTCATATTTTGTAGCCATGAAAGGTATGAAGGGCAATCACCTAGACTGAGTGTTTTAGGAAACCATTTGCAAACTATATAACTTCCCAGAAAAATGAAAACACTTTGGACCAGCAGGTGGCGTTGTGGTTAAGGTGCTGGATACTCCCACATGGTCAACCATGGTTCAAGTCCCAGACATGGTGGCTTGCTCTCTCACTTCTCCTTCCCTTCCCCTGTGTCTCTCTCGTCAAATTAAAATAAAATGAAATAAGTAATTCTTAAAAAAAAATTGAAAACACTTAGATCATATCGTGTCTTTTTTTTTAAGAGGTTTTTGCTATAGGGCGTGTGCGCTCCCTGAAGAGACCGAGACAGAGAGACAGACAGAAAACAAGAAATCACCCCCAGGCGGATCACCCCCAGGCGGGATGGCCTGGCTGCAATTCCTTTTCTTCTATTCTCCTCTTGGGATTTTGGGCATGGGTGCACATGCTCCCAGTGTGAGTTTCAAGGTACCAGGTCCAGGATTCAAACTGTGGTCAGCCATGTGAGAATCCAATGCCTTTAGTCACCACACCGCCTTGTCTGTTCATTATTACTCACTCATTTAGTAAGTATTTATCGAGTCCCTGTTGTATTCCAAGTACTATTCTGTGAGCTTAGGATATAAGGGAAGCCAAAAAACAAAAACCAAGACATAGTTTCTTCTTCTGTGGAACTTCCAGCCTAATGTGATACGGATCAAAAGATGTCATATACAACAGTAAAGTTATAACCGCGACTTGCGCTGTGAAAGAGTTATTTAGCAATGCAAAGATCTGTATGGACCCACCCACACAGGAAGGTCCTGGTTCACAACCCGAGGCCTCTCTGTACATGACATGCTCCTTGTAAAGTGCCTGTAATCCAGGCTGGCTGAGGCTGGGTGGACTGCGGTGTGAAGACTGCTGGAGGTGACTGTCTCTAGCTCTATCTCTGCCAGCGCATACGGGGCCTTACACAGCATGTTGAAAAGTTTAGTCTTACACTTGAAAACAGTGAGAAGCCAATTAAATGTGTGGATTTTTTTTTTTAAAGGTTTTTGGTATAGGGTGCGTGTGCTTGTCAGAAAGACAAAGAGACAGAAAGCGAGAAATCACCCCCCCAGGGGGGAGATGGCCATGCCGCAATCCCTTCTCCTCCATTCTCCTCTCTGGATCTTGAGCATGCACACATGCCTAGCATCAGTTTAAGTAACTGGGTCTGGGACTCAAACTGCGGTCGACTACATGGGAGTCCAGTGACATAGCCTTTACACCAACTGTTGGTCCCATTAATTAAATGTGTTTAAACAAGGCCAAGGACAGTAATTAGTTTTGGGTTTCAGAAAGATCACACAACGACAGTGTAGGCATATCTTAGATAGGGCGTGAGGGTTGAGACAGACCAGTCACAAGCTACTGCAGCTGTCCAGGTGAGACAGAAGAGCAGTTTGGAACAGGGCAGTAGCAGTGAAAACAGAGATGGATGGATGAATTTGAGATACATTTAAGTTGACTCTTTAAGACCTGAAGATGCACTGATTAGAGGGGAAGGGAGAAGGTTATTAAGGATGCCTCTAAGTAGTTACACTTGTGCAATTAAATGGGGTTATTTGTTTAGAGAGGGAACAATTAAACAGAAGCTGGATTTTGGGGGGAGAATGTGAAAAGGGGAGTGAGTTCCCTCTTAAGAATTCCATTTTGGACAGGTTCAGTTAAACCTCAATAAGGGACAAGCCATTTCTTTATTGCCCATTGCTATTTTATCAATGTCATGCACAGTGTCTGATACTGCAACACACCATAAATACTTGGGAAGTGCATGTGGTCTAAGAAACTTGGGGCCTTTTCTATGTGGAATGGCTCATTTTATGTGTCAAATTGGCTACTGTACTACACTCAGTTTGATTTACACTAGTACGCATGATACTGTGAAAATATTTTATAAATATTAAAAAAAAAAATTTAACTTTATTTACCCTAATTTGACCAGAGAGGGACAGAGTGAGAGAGGAGAGAGAGATACAGAGGGAGGGAGGGAGAAAGTGAGAAAGCAAGCTGCCAGGTTCGGGATTTGAACCGTGGTTGGCTATGTGGGAGTCCAGTGCCCTTAACCACCATGCCGCCTGCTGGCCCCAAGTATTTTATAAATATTAACATTTACAACCGGTTTATTTTATTTTATTTTTAATTTGTAGGTGTGTGTGTTTGCCAGGGAGGGAGAGAGAGAGAAAGTGAGGAAGCACCCATTATGGGAAACAGTCATGCCACAATTTCTTATCCTTTATTTCTCTTTCCTTTCAGGATTTTGGGCACGTATTCACACATGCTCAGCGTGTTTTTCAAGCCACAGGGTCTGGAACTCGAATCCCACAGTTGGCCATGGGGAATCCAGCTGCCTTAACTACCAGGCCACAGGCTGGCCCCAGTTGACTTTAAATAAATAATGTAGGTGGGTCTCAACCCATTAAGTCAAGGCATTAAATGTGAAAACAGGTTTCCTGGTAAAGGATTTTGTCTCAAGAGTGTAAAGCAGAAATTCTACTTAAATTTCTAGCCTGTTGTCCTGCCTTACAGATGTTGGATATGAAGTTCATACAATCACGTGAGCCAGTTTCTTAAAATAAGTATCTATCTGCCTATCTATCCATCCCATTGGTTCTCTGAAGAATCCTGGCTGACACAGTACAGAACCAAACTGAAAACAAAGCAATATGGAGTTAGGAAATTTGGGTTTCAATGTTTGTCCTGCAGCATATCTGTGGTATTACTTTGGGCATTACTGTTAACTTCTGAGGCCCATTTTCCATGGATAATGGTATCTAAATAATATCATTGGTGGGAAAGCTCATTGTGATTGATGAAATATGATTATATCCTTGGCTTAAGGCTCCCTTCCATAGGGTCAGAGCTGTTGCAAGTATAACCTCCAGACAAAATTGGTTGCAGTATGATCAAGAAAAAAGTATTCCTCAAATCATTATGATGATCAGTATGTACTCCTGACATTCTTTTTAAAAAAATTTTTATTTTAGTTTTTGCCATAGGGTGCATACACTCACTGGAAAGAGACTGATACAGGAAAAGTGAGAAATCACTTCCTAGGGGTGATGGCCATACCACAATCCTTTTTCCTCCTGGGATTTAGGGCATGCATGTGATTTGCAAGCCACCAGTTCTGGGACTCAAACCATGGTTGACAATGTGGGAGTCTAGTGCCTTAACCACCATGCCACCTCATTTTCACTTAAGCCTGAACAAATACTCCCAATAGAAATAAAATGCATTTGGTGACATTTTATCTCTTACCTGTGACAGTGGATTCGATCTCTTCCATGGCAGCTTCATTTTGAGCTTCTGCAAGTTTTTCATTGATTTCCATTATCTCCAAGAGGAATTGCCCATCCATTTCAAAATCTGTCCCTTCAGAAATCTCTATACCACGGAGCTTTAGCTATTGGGGCAGAAAGCCAGAAAAAACAAGTTTGGTATGAAACTACAGCCAGAGTCAAGTAACACCTACTCACCCTACAGAACATACCATTCATTGGGAACCTTACGCTGTCCCAAGAACGAATGAGGGGGTGCCTGACACTGGTACAGCAATAACATACAACACTCTGAGGCTGACCCACATGGGAGGGTTCTTTCTTTTTTTGAGAGGTTTTTGCTCTAGGGCGATTTTGAGAGGTTTTTGCTATAGGGCGCATGTGCTCGCCAGGAAGAAGGAGGGAGACAGAGAGACAGAAAGTGAGAAATCACCCCCCAGGGGGGATGGCCATGCTGCAATCCCTTCTCCTCCATTCTCCTCTCGGGATCTTGGGCACGCATGCACACACCCCAGCGTGAGTTTAAGCCAC
Organism: Tupaia belangeri chinensis; assembly: GCF_000334495.1. Taxonomy (NCBI): domain Eukaryota; kingdom Metazoa; phylum Chordata; class Mammalia; order Scandentia; family Tupaiidae; genus Tupaia; species Tupaia belangeri. Next base: position 3,861,660 of record NW_006159701.1, on the reverse strand, counting down.
TGGGCCCGGGACTCGAACCGCGGTCAACTATGTGGGAGTCCAGTGACACAGCCATTACGCCAACTGCTGGTCCCCATAGTAGTGTTCTTGATATGCACCCAGAGACCTCCCTGAGTATATCCACCATACGCTGTGCTAAAAAGGTCAGTGGTAGATTGTGGCATCGAGACCATGTTAAGGGTGCTGTCTCCCTCTCTCAATTGTGGACGGGAAGAAAAGAGTAAAGATAGGGTCTCAAAAGCTTGGACTGACACAGGAGTGCCAGGATAGGATCCTACCCAGTGTTCTGTAACCTTGGAGTAGTAATGACAACTTCCACTTGGAAGTTGAGCTAGATGTTTGTAAAGATATTCAGTTCTAAAATTTTCTAGATTTAAAACAAACAAAATAGATGTGTGTGTGTGTGTGTATAGTGTGTGTGTCTAAGTATATATATATATATACACATACTAAATATATATATATATATATATATATTTAAATTTGACTAGAGAGAGACAGAGAGAGAGAGACAGTGAGAAAGCAAGCCATCAGGTCCAGGACATGAACCGTGGTGGGCCATGTGGGAGTCCATTATGTCATGCCACCTGCTGGTCCCAAATTTTCCAGATTCTATGATGCTCCAGACAAAAGCAAACAAAATAAACTCTTAAAACTGTTCTTTTCTGAGGGACCAGCAGTTAGCGTAATGGCTATGTCACTGGACTCCCATGTAGCCGACCGTGGTTCAAGTCCCAGACCTAGTGTCTTAAACTCACACTGGATGCATGTGCGTGCGTGCCCAAGATCCCGAGAGGAGAATGGAGGAGAAGGGATTGTGGAGTGGTCATCCCCCCTGGGGGGTAATTTCTCGCTTTCTGTCTCTCTGTCTTTCTGGTGAGTGCCCTATAGCAAAAACCTCTCCAAAAAGAAAAATAAAATAAAAACTACTCTTTCCTAAAAACCATCACTGAATCTTTAAAATTTATTAAAAAAAAATTGTTAAAAAATGCAATTGGGGCATTTTCGGCATTGTAAGATTTACAGAGAATACTCTGAAAATTGTGCACTCATGTAGTAAAATTGAGGCTAAGTATTGTGAAGTCTGTGGACTAGCTCTAGGTCTCAAGGACTCTTCTGCTGTATGTAGTGGATGCAGCCGTTCTATTGATATGTCACAACAGGTACCAGTAAGTAACACATAGAAAGGTTGGGAAATCACCTTACAAGGTATAGTCCCCTGCTCAGGGGAGCCTGAAGAGTCTTATAGGCATCGTTCACCAAGGTGGAATGCTTCTCTGAGAAATCCTTTTCAGTCTGTTAGTAGAGATGAAAACAGTTCTATCACCATCCAAATCAGCCATCACAATCAAACATTTAGACTTCTAGAATATGCTGATGGGCAGGCAGGTAGGGCTGTAGCCAAAGTAGAACTGGTGTTGATGAGCTGTCTTTATTTCCAGCTGATGGGTTCTAAGTTGTCTGGGAACTCAGTTAAAATCTGTGAGAGGGGCCAGCAGGTGGGATGGTGTGGTGTAGGAACTGGATTCCTACATGGCCGACTGCAGTTCGAGTCCCAGGGATGGTGGCTGGTAGTTGGTGGCTGGTAGCTGGTGGCTGGTGGCTTGCTTTCTTACTTTTCCTTTCTCTCTCTTTCTTTTTGGTGAGCGCATATGCCCTATAGTGTACTTAAAAATAATAGCAATAATAGAGGCCAGCAGGTGGCATGGTGGTTAAGGGCACTGGACTCCCACATGGCTGACCATGGTTTGAATTCTGGATCTGGTGGCTTGCTTCCTCACCCACTGCCCCTGGCTCTGTCCCTCTCTGTAAAAAGTAAAATAAATAAATAGATAAAGTTAAATAAAATAACTCTTTTAAAAATAGATCAATAACAATAAATAAATTAAATTATTAAAAAAAAAAAGGTGTGAGTGAATGAGTGTTCCAAGACCTGGATGGTAAGGCTCAGCCTGCCACATGGTGGAGCTGACTATCCAGCTTTGTCCCCGATAATGACATAACCATAGGCCACCACCACCCACCAGGTGTGCACACATATTTGGGGATTATTGGGCATGGCCAGTAAGATACCTGGGACTTCTGGCTGAAGAAATCTGGGTGGATAAGACGTTGCAGTTGCTGGTACCTGTGTTGAAGTTTTGCAGTGTCAACTCTGAAGGATCGGTTGCTGGAAGGAAATTCATGCAACAATTATTTATAGATTCGTCTACTTTGGGCCTGGTTTCTGTTCTTCTGGGGTGAATGCAATGGATATAAAGAGGGGTTGAGACCAGCAGGTGGTGTAATGGTTACGTTACTGGACTCCCACATGGCCAACCACAGTTCGAGTCCTGGATCCTGCAACTTGAAACATGCCAAGTGTATGTGCATGTGTGCCCAAAATCCTGAGAGGAGAATGGGGGAAAAGGGATTGCGGTGTGGCCATCCCCCTGGGGGTGATTTCTCTCTGTCTTTCTGTCTCTCTGGCAAGTGCATGTGCCCTATAGAAAAAAAAAAAAATTAAAGAGTTAGGGGCCAGCAGGTGGTGGGATCAGGGTGCTGGACCCCCACATAGTCAACTGTGGTTCAAGTCCTGGCCCTGGCAGCCTGCTTTCTCACAACCTACCCTCCACCCCGCCACACACACACATACTTGTCTGTTTCTGGTGAGCACATGTGCCCTATAGCAAATTTAAAAAACAGTAACAAATAAGTCTTTAAAAAATATATAAAGGAACCAGCAGTTAGTGTAATGGCTATGTCGCTGAACTCCCATGTAGCCGACTGCAGTTCAAGTCCCAGACGTGGTGGTTTAAACTCATGCCGGGCGCATGTGCGTGCATGCCCAAGATCCCAAGAAGAGAATGGAGGAGAAGGGATTGCGGCTTAGCCATCCCCCCTGGGGGGTGATTTTTCGCTTTCTATCTTTCTGTTTCTCTGGCGAGCACACTCGCCCTATAGTAAAAACCTCTCCACACACACATATATATTTTGTTTCAAATAGTTGGCCCAGCATAGTGGCACAGTTGGTAGCAAACTTAACTGCAGTGTTAGAAGCCACATGGCTGAGGTAGGATCCTACCCAGTGTTCTGTAACCTTGGAGTAGTAATGACAACTTCCACTTGGAAGTTGAGCTAGATGTTTGTAAAGATATTCAGTTCTAAAATTTTCTAGATTTAAAACAAACAAAATAGATGTGTGTGTGTGTGTGTATAGTGTGTGTGTCTAAGTATATATATATATATACACATACTAAATATATATATATATATATATTTAAATTTGACTAGAGAGAGACAGAGAGAGAGAGACAGTGAGAAAGCAAGCCATCAGGTCCAGGACATGAACCGTGGTGGGCCATGTGGGAGTCCATTATGTCATGCCACCTGCTGGTCCCAAATTTTCCAGATTCTATGATGCTCCAGACAAAAGCAAACAAAATAAACTCTTAAAACTGTTCTTTTCTGAGGGACCAGCAGTTAGCGTAATGGCTATGTCACTGGACTCCCATGTAGCCGACCGTGGTTCAAGTCCCAGACCTAGTGTCTTAAACTCACACTGGATGCATGTGCGTGCGTGCCCAAGATCCCGAGAGGAGAATGGAGGAGAAGGGATTGTGGAGTGGTCATCCCCCCTGGGGGGTAATTTCTCGCTTTCTGTCTCTCTGTCTTTCTGGTGAGTGCCCTATAGCAAAAACCTCTCCAAAAAGAAAAATAAAATAAAAACTACTCTTTCCTAAAAACCATCACTGAATCTTTAAAATTTATTAAAAAAAAATTGTTAAAAAATGCAATTGGGGCATTTTCGGCATTGTAAGATTTACAGAGAATACTCTGAAAATTGTGCACTCATGTAGTAAAATTGAGGCTAAGTATTGTGAAGTCTGTGGACTAGCTCTAGGTCTCAAGGACTCTTCTGCTGTATGTAGTGGATGCAGCCGTTCTATTGATATGTCACAACAGGTACCAGTAAGTAACACATAGAAAGGTTGGGAAATCACCTTACAAGGTATAGTCCCCTGCTCAGGGGAGCCTGAAGAGTCTTATAGGCATCGTTCACCAAGGTGGAATGCTTCTCTGAGAAATCCTTTTCAGTCTGTTAGTAGAGATGAAAACAGTTCTATCACCATCCAAATCAGCCATCACAATCAAACATTTAGACTTCTAGAATATGCTGATGGGCAGGCAGGTAGGGCTGTAGCCAAAGTAGAACTGGTGTTGATGAGCTGTCTTTATTTCCAGCTGATGGGTTCTAAGTTGTCTGGGAACTCAGTTAAAATCTGTGAGAGGGGCCAGCAGGTGGGATGGTGTGGTGTAGGAACTGGATTCCTACATGGCCGACTGCAGTTCGAGTCCCAGGGATGGTGGCTGGTAGTTGGTGGCTGGTAGCTGGTGGCTGGTGGCTTGCTTTCTTACTTTTCCTTTCTCTCTCTTTCTTTTTGGTGAGCGCATATGCCCTATAGTGTACTTAAAAATAATAGCAATAATAGAGGCCAGCAGGTGGCATGGTGGTTAAGGGCACTGGACTCCCACATGGCTGACCATGGTTTGAATTCTGGATCTGGTGGCTTGCTTCCTCACCCACTGCCCCTGGCTCTGTCCCTCTCTGTAAAAAGTAAAATAAATAAATAGATAAAGTTAAATAAAATAACTCTTTTAAAAATAGATCAATAACAATAAATAAATTAAATTATTAAAAAAAAAAGGGGGGAGTGAATGAGTGTTCCAAGACCTGGATGGTAAGGCTCAGCCTGCCACATGGTGGAGCTGACTATCCAGCTTTGTCCCCGATAATGACATAACCATAGGCCACCACCACCCACCAGGTGTGCACACATATTTGGGGATTATTGGGCATGGCCAGTAAGATACCTGGGACTTCTGGCTGAAGAAATCTGGGTGGATAAGACGTTGCAGTTGCTGGTACCTGTGTTGAAGTTTTGCAGTGTCAACTCTGAAGGATCGGTTGCTGGAAGGAAATTCATGCAACAATTATTTATAGATTCGTCTACTTTGGGCCTGGTTTCTGTTCTTCTGGGGTGAATGCAATGGATATAAAGAGGGGTTGAGACCAGCAGGTGGTGTAATGGTTACGTTACTGGACTCCCACATGGCCAACCACAGTTCGAGTCCTGGATCCTGCAACTTGAAACATGCCAAGTGTATGTGCATGTGTGCCCAAAATCCTGAGAGGAGAATGGGGGAAAAGGGATTGCGGTGTGGCCATCCCCCTGGGGGTGATTTCTCTCTGTCTTTCTGTCTCTCTGGCAAGTGCATGTGCCCTATAGAAAAAAAAAAAAATTAAAGAGTTAGGGGCCAGCAGGTGGTGGGATCAGGGTGCTGGACCCCCACATAGTCAACTGTGGTTCAAGTCCTGGCCCTGGCAGCCTGCTTTCTCACAACCTACCCTCCACCCCGCCACACACACACATACTTGTCTGTTTCTGGTGAGCACATGTGCCCTATAGCAAATTTAAAAAACAGTAACAAATAAGTCTTTAAAAAATATATAAAGGAACCAGCAGTTAGTGTAATGGCTATGTCGCTGAACTCCCATGTAGCCGACTGCAGTTCAAGTCCCAGACGTGGTGGTTTAAACTCATGCCGGGCGCATGTGCGTGCATGCCCAAGATCCCAAGAAGAGAATGGAGGAGAAGGGATTGCGGCTTAGCCATCCCCCCTGGGGGGTGATTTTTCGCTTTCTATCTTTCTGTTTCTCTGGCGAGCACACTCGCCCTATAGTAAAAACCTCTCCACACACACATATATATTTTGTTTCAAATAGTTGGCCCAGCATAGTGGCACAGTTGGTAGCAAACTTAACTGCAGTGTTAGAAGCCACATGGCTGAGGGGTTTGGATCTCCAGGTTGGCCTGAAAACATGTCCGGTGCACGTGTACGTACCCAAAATCCACACGTGAGGTGTGTATGGGGAACCCGTGGGAAGGGGATCATTGTGAAGAGGTGTTTCTCTCTGTCTCTAGTGTATGTCCAAGTGTTCTACCATGAATTAAAATAAACAAGTCTAACAAAAAGTAGTAGTAGGTGCTATGAAGGAAAACAGAACAGGGTTAGAGAGGGTGGCAGATGCAGTGGACAAAGAGATGTCTTCACCTGAGACCTGACTGATGATGGTGAGTATCCAGATCAGCGGAGTCACCCAGGCAGGGGGAGCTGGCAGTGCAGACCCTGAGCTGGGAACAAGACTGGCAGGCTTGAGAAATGTACAGGGTAGTGCTACCGTAGCCCACTCTAAGTGCTCAGAGACTGGGGGGACAGCACTCATTTAGAGATGAGGCATTTCCAAGGCCTAGGTCCCTGCATTCTCCTTTATTTTATTCATTTATTTAAAATGTTTTGCCAGAGAGAAAGCGGGAGAAAGCACCCCCTCATGAGTAATGGTCACTCTGCATTCTCATTCTGTCCGGCTTGGGCACACACACATGCACAGGGTATGTCTCCTAAGTTTCGGGTCAGTAACTCCAATCGTGGGGTCAGCCATTTGGGATCTGACTGCCCTCATCACCAAGCGACGGAGCCTAGCTTCCTGTCCCCCTTTTTAAAATCCCATTCCTTTCGCTTTCTGTTCAGACCCTGTTCTACTTCCTCACCAGTTCAGCTCTGCGCACACCTCCCCCGCCTCTCCAAGCTCCTCAATCTTCAGTGGAAAATGACCATGTACTGGTTCTGCCCCCTCCAAGTCCCAGTTTTCCTTTAGCCCTATTCAGGTTTTCGGCCTTTAGTACACACGTCAGTACTGTTTTTTTAAGTCTGATCCCACTGTCAAGTGTCTCAGCTGCCAGGCCTGGTTTTCAAATGCCCTTCCCTCCAGCCCCGCCCCCCGACTTCTCCTTCCCTTACCCTCAGTAGCCTCAGCCAAGCTGTCTTTATTTCCAGCTGATGGGTTCTAAGTTGTCTGGGAACTCAGTTAAAATCTGTGAGAGGGGCCAGCAGGTGGGATGGTGTGGTGTAGGAACTGGATTCCTACATGGCCGACTGCAGTTCGAGTCCCAGGGATGGTGGCTGGTAGTTGGTGGCTGGTAGCTGGTGGCTGGTGGCTTGCTTTCTTACTTTTCCTTTCTCTCTCTTTCTTTTTGGTGAGCGCATATGCCCTATAGTGTACTTAAAAATAATAGCAATAATAGAGGCCAGCAGGTGGCATGGTGGTTAAGGGCACTGGACTCCCACATGGCTGACCATGGTTTGAATTCTGGATCTGGTGGCTTGCTTCCTCACCCACTGCCCCTGGCTCTGTCCCTCTCTGTAAAAAGTAAAATAAATAAATAGATAAAGTTAAATAAAATAACTCTTTTAAAAATAGATCAATAACAATAAATAAATTAAATTATTAAAAAAAAAAGGGGGGAGTGAATGAGTGTTCCAAGACCTGGATGGTAAGGCTCAGCCTGCCACATGGTGGAGCTGACTATCCAGCTTTGTCCCCGATAATGACATAACCATAGGCCACCACCACCCACCAGGTGTGCACACATATTTGGGGATTATTGGGCATGGCCAGTAAGATACCTGGGACTTCTGGCTGAAGAAATCTGGGTGGATAAGACGTTGCAGTTGCTGGTACCTGTGTTGAAGTTTTGCAGTGTCAACTCTGAAGGATCGGTTGCTGGAAGGAAATTCATGCAACAATTATTTATAGATTCGTCTACTTTGGGCCTGGTTTCTGTTCTTCTGGGGTGAATGCAATGGATATAAAGAGGGGTTGAGACCAGCAGGTGGTGTAATGGTTACGTTACTGGACTCCCACATGGCCAACCACAGTTCGAGTCCTGGATCCTGCAACTTGAAACATGCCAAGTGTATGTGCATGTGTGCCCAAAATCCTGAGAGGAGAATGGGGGAAAAGGGATTGCGGTGTGGCCATCCCCCTGGGGGTGATTTCTCTCTGTCTTTCTGTCTCTCTGGCAAGTGCATGTGCCCTATAGAAAAAAAAAAAAATTAAAGAGTTAGGGGCCAGCAGGTGGTGGGATCAGGGTGCTGGACCCCCACATAGTCAACTGTGGTTCAAGTCCTGGCCCTGGCAGCCTGCTTTCTCACAACCTACCCTCCACCCCGCCACACACACACATACTTGTCTGTTTCTGGTGAGCACATGTGCCCTATAGCAAATTTAAAAAACAGTAACAAATAAGTCTTTAAAAAATATATAAAGGAACCAGCAGTTAGTGTAATGGCTATGTCGCTGAACTCCCATGTAGCCGACTGCAGTTCAAGTCCCAGACGTGGTGGTTTAAACTCATGCCGGGCGCATGTGCGTGCATGCCCAAGATCCCAAGAAGAGAATGGAGGAGAAGGGATTGCGGCTTAGCCATCCCCCCTGGGGGGTGATTTTTCGCTTTCTATCTTTCTGTTTCTCTGGCGAGCACACTCGCCCTATAGTAAAAACCTCTCCACACACACATATATATTTTGTTTCAAATAGTTGGCCCAGCATAGTGGCACAGTTGGTAGCAAACTTAACTGCAGTGTTAGAAGCCACATGGCTGAGGGGTTTGGATCTCCAGGTTGGCCTGAAAACATGTCCGGTGCACGTGTACGTACCCAAAATCCACACGTGAGGTGTGTATGGGGAACCCGTGGGAAGGGGATCATTGTGAAGAGGTGTTTCTCTCTGTCTCTAGTGTATGTCCAAGTGTTCTACCATGAATTAAAATAAACAAGTCTAACAAAAAGTAGTAGTAGGTGCTATGAAGGAAAACAGAACAGGGTTAGAGAGGGTGGCAGATGCAGTGGACAAAGAGATGTCTTCACCTGAGACCTGACTGATGATGGTGAGTATCCAGATCAGCGGAGTCACCCAGGCAGGGGGAGCTGGCAGTGCAGACCCTGAGCTGGGAACAAGACTGGCAGGCTTGAGAAATGTACAGGGTAGTGCTACCGTAGCCCACTCTAAGTGCTCAGAGACTGGGGGGACAGCACTCATTTAGAGATGAGGCATTTCCAAGGCCTAGGTCCCTGCATTCTCCTTTATTTTATTCATTTATTTAAAATGTTTTGCCAGAGAGAAAGCGGGAGAAAGCACCCCCTCATGAGTAATGGTCACTCTGCATTCTCATTCTGTCCGGCTTGGGCACACACACATGCACAGGGTATGTCTCCTAAGTTTCGGGTCAGTAACTCCAATCGTGGGGTCAGCCATTTGGGATCTGACTGCCCTCATCACCAAGCGACGGAGCCTAGCTTCCTGTCCCCCTTTTTAAAATCCCATTCCTTTCGCTTTCTGTTCAGACCCTGTTCTACTTCCTCACCAGTTCAGCTCTGCGCACACCTCCCCCGCCTCTCCAAGCTCCTCAATCTTCAGTGGAAAATGACCATGTACTGGTTCTGCCCCCTCCAAGTCCCAGTTTTCCTTTAGCCCTATTCAGGTTTTCGGCCTTTAGTACACACGTCAGTACTGTTTTTTTAAGTCTGATCCCACTGTCAAGTGTCTCAGCTGCCTTCAAATGCCCTTCCCTCCAGCCCTGCCCCCCGACTTCTCCTTCCCTTACCCTCAGTAGCCTCAGCCAGACCTCTCTATTCCCCAACTGCCTTCCCCGCCCCTCCAGTCCCACTCCGCTCTCTCAATCCCTCAGTGTCCCTTCTTTCGGTCCCCGCCCCTCAATTTCCTCTCCCTGCGGACGCCTCTCCTACTCCTTCACCAGAGGGCTCCGCCCACCTATCTCACCAGTCTCGCCTCCCTTCCCGCCCCAGTCCGGTTCCCGAGGTCGCCGCCCGTACCAGTCCATTAGGCTGAAGTAGTCTCGAGTGGGGTCAGGAGGCTGCAGCGCGCGGCACTGCGCGCAGAAGAACCCGTCTCCCACCCCTGGGGCCTCCTGGCTGCAGTCCCAGCACTTGGACGAGGGGCTACCCGCCTGCGACGCAGCATTGCAGCTTAGCAGCCTCCTTCCGGGGACCCCTGCGGGCCACACCGCCCACCCCCGGAGCCAGGCCCGAGCCCTCCCGCCCCACATCTGGCCCACCGCCTGTTACCGCGGTCACTGGGGCTGAAAAGAGGGCGTAGCCAACCAGACTAGAGCCACTGATTGGCTGGGAAGCTGAGGGCCCTGATCCGCCGCGAGAAACCCGGATTCTGAGTCTCTCTTTACATTTTAAACTACAACTCCCAGCAAGCATTGAAGTCACACGTGATACTCACATCCGCTGCTCCTCATTGGTCAGACGGCTGCAGAGGGCATTTTGATTGGCTGAGGGTGGAGTTTGTATCTGTGCCTTTAGCGCCACTCTGCTATCTGCGGCTCCGAGGAGCGTGGGACTCCCGGTGGGCTCACGCGGTGAGTCATAGTGGGAAACTTATCTTGGGTGTTTAAAGGGTTCGAGTCCCGTCTTCAGGCCCTTATGTTCAGCGGAATTTCTCAGTCTTCCGCATTGTCTGAATTTTCAAGCCGGAGGGGGAGTGCGTGGGCGATTCTCTTCCTTGTTTGTAGATAATCTTCTAGGTGAAGTTCACTTCCCCTATTCCTTACGAGCTGGAACAGGCCCGGAGGTACAAGTTTAGAAGAAACAGAGTTGCTCTTACAGCCCGGAGGTACAAGTTTAGAAGGAACAGAGTTGCTCTTACAAATCATAACGAAATGTCTTTGTGAAGGCCTCTATAAATGTCAGGAATAAATAAACAGCACTCCTTAGGCTCAATATCTAAAATAGTTTTTGAGAAACAGTATTGGGTGCTAGGCGCTGGAAACACTTTAACCTGTGCAGGAGTATCCAAAAGTGTTTGGGATGGACTAGCAAGGAGTGGATAGAAGGGCACCAGTCCTCCTTGGTACTGACTTTCTTTATTTGAAAAGGTTGTGTTGTGCTTGTAAGGCCTCTGAGTCTTCTAGACTGGGATTCTGTCCAGAGTTCTAGAGTTTTTTTTTTTCTTTTTTTTTCTTTTGGAGAGGTTTTCACTATAGGGCGCGTGCGCTCGCCAGACAGACAGAGAGAGACATTAGAGACAGAAAGCGAGAAATCACCCCCCCCAGGGGGGATGGTCACGCCGCAATCCCTTCTCCTCCATTCTCCTCTCGGGATCTTGGGCACGCACGCACACGCGCCTGGCGTGAGTTTTAAGCCACTGGGTCCCAGACGCAAACCGCGGTCGACTACGTGGGAGTCCAGCAACATAGCCATTACGCTAACTGCTGGTTCCCATAGAGTTCTAGAGTTTTGGGTGGAGTGGCTTCTCTCACTACACAGGCCTCCCAGTAAGAATAACTCCCAATTAGCAAATATTATGGGGGGGCACTTAATCTTTGCAATTCTAATACTTCTTTTATAATTTTTTCATCTTCATTTAACTTTCTCAAAATAATTATTTATTTAATTTTATTTATTTTTGATTATTTTTCAATTTGACCAGAAAGATAGAGAGGGAGAGTAAGAAAGCAAGCTACGAGGTCCAGGACTTGAATCGTGGTCTGCCATGTGGGAGTCCAGTGCCCCAGCTACCATGCCACCAGCCATCCCCAGCAACCTTCATAGTTTTTTCTGAGGAAACTGTCTCAGAGAAGTGATCTTAGTAGATCATGCAACCTTTTGGATCCAGTGTCTGTACTTCAAGCCTGCTTACCTCCTCCTGTCTCTCATAGCTACCTGTTGACACACTTTTCTTCATTTGTCAGGGCAGAGAAGTCTTGTTCAAAAGCTGTGGGAAGGACCCAGCCTTCCTGAGGTTGCATTAAACCAGCAGGTCCTGGAGTGGCAGACTCAGCTGTGGCATCACCTTCTTGGTGTGTTCTAAGGACAATTCATCAGGACCTTTGTATCTTGAAAACTATGTAAATGCAGTCAGTGTGAGTAATATAATATTGTTTACTGAGTGTGGGGAGGAGGAGACGATGTACATTAAAAAAAAATATACGAGTGGGTCACCTTTGAAAGTTATTTTGGCTTTATTGATTGTTCTGTTACCAGAATCTAACTGTCCATCAAATTAAAAGGGAAGATGAGATCCTTTGTAGGGTCTCATGTGACTCAGAATGGTTCTTGCAAGATTCTGTGAATATTAAGGCTGGAAGATTAGGATGGTGAAAAAAATGGGTTCTCAAATTATTTAACATCACAAAGGGTAAGATGGAGTTGTTTAGCTCACTCTTCTTTGGGTTCTGCCACTTTAAGTGACCAGCCCCCCCCCCCTTTTTTTAAGAGTTACTTTATTTAAATTTATTTATTTATTTATTTATTTATTTTTAGAAATTTTTGCTATAGGGCGCATGTGCTCGCCAGACAGAGAGAGACAGAGAGACAGAAAACGAGAAATCACCCCTGAGGGGGGTTGGCCACACCGCAGTCCCATCTCCTCCATTCATCTCTTGGGATCCTGGGCACGCACACCAGTGTGCATGCCTGGTGTGAGTTTTAAGCCGCTGTGTCCGGGACACGAACTGCAGTCGACTACGTGGGAGTCCAGCGACATAGCCATTACGCTAACTGCTGGTCCCGATTTCTTTTCTAATTCTTAAAAATTGGATAAATGTAAAGTTTTGGGAGCCTGCCATACCCCCAATTCAGTTTCTTTTTCTTTTTCTTTTTTAAGAAAGATTTTTGCTATAAGGTACATGTGCTCACCCAAGAGACAGCTACAGATGGAAAGACAGAAAGGGAGAAATCAACCAAGGTGGGGTGGAGGTGGAATGGCCATGCCATAATCCCTTCTCTTCCTTTCCTCTCTCAGGATCTTGGGCATGCATGCATATGCACCTGGCATGAGTTCCAAGTCACGGGGTCTGGGACTCGAACTACAGTTGACTACACGGTAGTCCAGCGACCATAGCCATTATGCCATGGTCTGCTGGTCCCCAATTTCTTTTTCTTTTTTTCTTCTTTGTAGACTTAAATGATTTTTTTTTTCTTCTATGATTTATGGCCATTAGACAAAACACTGATCTGGGGAAAAAGATACGATGGAAAACCCAAAAGCTTTGTAGATCTAGACAGTCAGGATTTTAATTTTTGCAGAACATGCTTGTCTTGGATTTATTTTTCCTGCTGTAATATACCCATACTTAACTCTTTAACTTTTTAAGTCTTTTCCCTTGAGACTCACCTTATTTGTTGGACACTTACTTTTTGAGGTCGTGATGTCCCGGGAGACAAATGTGGAGGGTCAGCAGTCCCAAGCCAGTACCTCCTCACAGTCCCACGGCAGTGGCACCTGTTCACAGCCCCAAAGTGGCGTCACCCAGTCCCACGGCTCTTCCTTGCAGTCCCAGGGCACATCCAGCTCCTCCAACAGCACCGTGCCCACCTCCAGCCAGTCCTCTCACTCCAGCTCCGGGACGCTGAGCTCCTTAGAGACAGTGTCTACTCAGGAACTCTGTTCTATTCCGGAGGACCAAGAACCCGACGAGCCTGTCGCTGCCCCTTGGGCCCGATTATGGGCCCTTCAGGAGGGATTCTCCAATCTTGGTAAGAACCTATGTTATATGGTGTAATGTATTGTTCAGGGAAATAATTACAGAATGCTGTTGCAGTAGAAAGCTCAAGACACTACTGGAATGATCTCATGTTTGAAGGTGATGAAGGATAAAACTGAAGGCAGTATGCTGGCTCTACCTGCTGGGAATTCCCTTCATTTATTCTTTGATTAGATACTAACAGGGCATTTACAATGCGTTGTCCAACTGTGGATCAGTGGAGAGTTGAGGAAAATGCTGACTTATGCAAACTTGAAAGCATTATCAGCTTCTTAAAGAAGCTTCCCATTACCTCCTGCTGTGGGCTTTGCACAGCTTCTCTGTCGCCTTATCTGTTCACAATAGGGAAAGCAATTGTTGACTACCCCTTACTTGTTTTTGTCTCAGAACAAGTTGGCAATTTAAATGTGTTGATCCTTCCTGACACCTCCTGGCTCCCTTAGTAACTCTTTGCTATGCATCTGTCTGAAATAGCATTTTTCTTCCCTTCCCTTAAAATGACCTTTTCAGGGGCCAGCAGGTGGTGTGGTAGTTAAAGGTGCTGGACTCCCACATGGTTGACCACAGTTCAAGTCCCCGAGCTGGTGACTTGCTTTCTCACTTTCTTTTTTTAAAATTTTTTTATTTTACTTCATTTTATTTTGAATTTGAGCAGAGAGAGACAAAGAGAGAGAAGGAAAGTGAGAAAGCAAGCTGCCAGGTCCAGGACTCAAACCTGGTCATGCCATGTGGGATTCCAGCCGCCTTAACCACCACGCCACCTGCTGGCCCGCTTTCTCACTTTCTTTCTTTCTCTCTCTCTGATCAAACTGGAAAGTAATATAATACTAATAAAGTTAAATAAAAAGTAAATTCTTTTTTTTTTTTGAGAGGTTTTTGCTATAGGGCGCGTGCGCTTGCCAGACAGACAGAGAGAGACAGAGAGACAGAAAGCGAGAAATCACCCCCCAGGGGGGATGGTCACGCCGTAATCCCTTCTCCATTCTCTTGGGATCTTGGGCACGCACGCACACGCGCCCGGTGTGAGTTTTAAGCCACCGGGTCCGGGACGCGGACCGCGGTCTACTACGTGGGAGTTCAGTGACATAGTCATTACGCTAACTGCTGGTTCCATAAAAAATAAATTCTTAAAACCTCTCTTCTTTTAAGGAACAGAAAATTGAATTTGACATTAATACAGTAGGAAATAATGAAATGGATGACTAATGGACCATTTTGTTTCTTGTCACTCACCACCCTTCCATTTCATCTTATGTCGAACTTTTGTGGTTTTTTTTTTTTTTTTTTTCTAGCCAGTGTGTACACTCACAGGGGACAGAGAGAATGACAGAGAGAGTGAGAAAGCAGCAACCCCTGCCACCACCAGGAAGGGTGGCTACACCACAGTCTCTTCTCCATTCTTCCTCTTTTTGTGATTTTGGACATATGCACTTGCCCAGTATGTTTCTCCAGCTGCTGGTCTGGGACTGGAACCCGATGCAGCCAGCCACATGGCTAACCATATCACCCTGACGAACCCTTACGTCCTAACCATATCACCCCGAACCGTACCACCGCTGGCTGACCCTTATGTCTAACTTTGATGACTTATGAAAGGATAAGAAAATGGAAAACGATGTAGCAGCATTTTACATTTGCACCTTTATTTATTTATTTTTAAGTTTTTTTTTTTTTAAATAATTATTTTATTTAACTTTCTTTCTTTCTTTCTTTCTTTCTTTCTTTCTTTCTTTCTTTCTTTCGACCAGAGAGGGACAGAGTGAGAGAGAGAGGGAAAGTGAGAAAGCAAGCCTCCAGGTTGCTTTCAACCACCATCGGCCATGTGGGAGTCCAGCACCCTTAGCCACTACGCCACCATGCCACCTGCTGGCCCCTATTTATTTATTTTTGAGAGAGATTTTTGTTACAGGGTGCATGTGCTCGCCAGAGAGACAAGAAGCAAGAAATAACCCCCTGGGGGAATGGCCTTGCCACAATCCCTTCTCCTCCAGTCTCTCAGGAGTTTGGGCACCCACACACATGTGCCCAGCATGAGTTTTAAGCCACCAGGTCCACGACTTGAACCGTGGTCGACTATGTGAGAGTCCAGCAACGTAACCATTACACCATCTGCTGTTCCCTTACACATTTATTTTTCTATTTATTTGTTGTGATTTTCAAATCTCCACGTTCAAGACTCAAACCACAGGCAGTCATGGGGGAATCAGCACCTTTAACCACCATGCCACCTGCTGCCCCACATCTACACCACATCTACACCTTTACATTAATTAATTCATTGATTTGTTTTAATCTTGCCAGAGGGCTCATGTGATCCTCAGAGACAGAGAAAGTGCAAGGGAGGGAAAGTGAGAAAGCATCCCCCATGGGGAATGGTCACACCTCAGTTTTTTTCTCCGTATCTCCCTCATTTCAGTATTTTGGGCAGTATATTTTCTAGGTCTGTGTCTTGAACTACAACATCTTAACCTCCATACCACAGACTGGCTATACCACTGCAGGTGACAGGTCAAAGGAATATGGTGACTGGGAGAAGAGGAATTGTCACCAGACGGAGAGAGACAAAGACAGTGAGAGGGAAAATGAGAAATCACTCCCCCACCCTGGGGCAGTGCTGCAGTCTCTTCTCTGCTTTCTTCCTGGGATCTTGGGTATGCACACACACGCACCTGGTGTGAAGCCACCGGATCCAGGACTTGAGCTATGGTCGGCCATGCGGATTCTAGCGATGTGGTCATTACGCCATCTGCTGGCCCCCACTGGTTTATTTTTGAGGATAGAAATAAACAGCCATATGGAAAATAAAGGGCAAGGCCTGGAAGGGTTCAGAGCATAGGAGCTTCTCTGAGTGTGCTACCCTCCTCGCATGTGGATAAATTCTGCAAGCCTCACATATTCAGCCCTCCCGAAGCACCCCAAACCTTGTCCTTCTGGGTTTTTCATTGACTTGCCTGAAAGTCTGAATAACCATGTAGAACTTAAATTGGATGGAAAGGACATGCTCTGAAGCAAATAGACCTGTGGGGAAACCCAGCAAGGCCTGTCTGCTCAGATTCTTGGCCTGTCTGTGCAGCATTTCTTCCTCCTGGGTAAGGCAGGACCCCTTTGTTGCTGGTCTTATGATTGGGGATCTTATGATCTATCAGACAAGGTAGTTCAGAGAATTTCCGTATGGCTGAGACAGAAAGGTGGGGCGTAGGAGTGAATTAGAGTATGTTTTCAGTTTCTGTGGCCTGTCTTTGGAAGAAAAAGGAGAGAGGTTTTGCTTTCTGAGATCCAGCGTGTCCCAACATTATAGCAAAATTCTTTTTTACCTTTATTGCTCTGAAACTTATTGCTCCTGAAGCTGCTTCAGGATCCAAGGACAAGAGCCAAGTACTTAAACAAGAGATATACTTGTTCTGGTCACTTAGGAAATAACAAGGGCTATGGGAGTTATGAACTAGAACTCGTGGATGAGAGCCAAAATGTTTATATATTTATATCATCACATCACATATGGCCATTTAGTCTGATCCCTGTTGCTTAATAACCGGATACCACACTGGGTAATTTATCAACCGTAGAGGTTTATTTTGTTCATGGTTTTGGAGGTCAAAGGGCCATATCTGGTGAGGGTCTTTGGGGGACTCTGCAGAGTCCAAAGGTGGTTCAGGGCATCACATAGCAAGAGTTTGACAAACGGACATGTGTCTCTGTCTGCCTTTACTTAGGAACTCCCCAGGATTCGATCTTGGGGGTTGCATCCTTAATTCTAATCACTTCTCCAAGTTTGTCTGTTACTTCCCCTTTCCTTCTTTTTCCCTCTCTTTTCTTTTCTCTTCCCTCCCTCCCCCTCCTTCCTTCCTTCCTTCCTTCCTTCTTCCCTCCCTCCCTCCCTTCCTCCCTTCCTTTCTTTTTATCATTTTCTTTTAGATTTTGCCAGAGGGTGTATGTGCTTACCAGAGAGAGAGAAAGTGAGAAAGCATCCCTCCGTGGAATGGAAAATGGTCATACCACAATCCCTTCTGTATTTCTCCCTTTTTTTTTTTAATTTTTTTTTTTTATTTTGAGACTTTGGGCACACAGGCACACATGCCTGGCTTGTTTCTCAAGCCACCAGGGCTGAGATTCGAACTACACAGTTGGCCATGTGGGATCCAGCTCCCTTAGCTACTTAGTAGGCTATGGGGTGGTCTCACATGGTGTTTCCAAGGCCCACCAATATTGTGTTACATATCAATACATTTAATCCCCTTTCTGCCTGTGTAATATTCCATTTTCTGTCAAGCCCACAATTTGTTTACCGAGTCGTCTCCAGGACATTTGTAGTCTTTCCTCCCCCCGTTGGCTGTGGCGAGTTGTGCTGGTCTGAACATCGGTGTATGAGGACTTGCTTGATGACCTGTTTCCGGTGACTCTGGCGGTATACCTAGGAGTAGAATTGCTCAGTCGTGTGGTAATTCGATGTTTTACAATTCAAAGAACGTCAGACTTTCCCATGGTAGCTGCCTAGTTTTACATTCATACCATCAATGTATGAGCATCCTTGTCAACATGTTTTTGCCTATTTTTCTTTTTAAGATTTTTATCATAGGGCATGTATGTTTGCTGGAGAGAGAAAAGTGAGAAATCACTTGATTCACAGGGGAGAATGGCCATGCCACGATCCTTTCTCCTCCTTTCTCCTGGGGTTTTGGGCACACATGTGCCTGGCATGATTTTCCAGCCACCAAGGTCTGGGTCTCTGAGCCACCGTAGGCCATGTGAGAATCTAGTGCCTTAACCACCAGACTGCTGGCCCTATTTATTTATTTATTTATTTTTAATGATAGTGTATAGATGCAAGAGAGAGAGAAGCACCCTTAATAGGGTCTTGTCATTTTGCAATCCCTTTTCTTCAACCTTCCAGCTTATTCCATTCCTGGCCCCTGCACGCACACCTGGTGCGTTTTTCAGACTGACCCAGCTGAACCTGTGGTTACCATAAGGCTTCCAGACTTGCAGACCATTTGTATTATGGCTTTTCCATTGCGGAAAGGCCGGGCCTTTCTTTCTCTTTTTTATAAATAGTTATCATTATGAGTGTGTAGTGGTTGCATATGTAACTTTGATGGATCTTGCCAAACTGTCCTCCCTAGACAGTTACATAGAATGTGTATAAGTTATATTCCTGACAATATATGAGTACCTGCTTCTCCACGCTTTTTGCTAACACAGTGTAACATGAGACATTTTGGTGTTGTAAATCTGATAAGTGAAACATAGAATCTTAAGATATTTATTTTTTTTAAAAATTACTTATTTATTTATTCATTCACATATTTTAATTTGACCAAAGAGAGACAGAGAGAGAGGGAGAGAGCGAGAAAGCAAGCCAGCAGGTCCAGGAATTGAACCGTGGTCGGAGATATGGGAGTGTCCAGCGCCTTTGCCACCATGCCACTTGCTGGTCCCCAAGATATTTCTGGTTTTTAAAAAAAGGTTTTTTTGAGAGGTTTTTGCTATCAGAACTATGCGCTCTCCAGAGAGACAGAAACAGAAAGTGAGAAATCACTCTCTCCCCCCCCCCACCAGGAGGGATGGCTACTCCGCAATCCCTTCTCATTCATTCTTCTCTTGAGATCTTGGGCACACTCGCACATGCACCCAGCGTGAGTTTAAGCCATCGGGTCTGGGACTCGAACTGCAGTTGACTATGTGGAAGTCCAGCGACATATCCATTACTTCAACTGCTGGTCTCTGGTTTTTAAAATTTATTGGCTCAGTCATCTTTTCTGTGTGTTTGAACCATTTCTTTTTTTTTTTTTTGGCTAGAAGGTACATGTACCCTTGAGAGGAGAAAGCATCCCCTCAAGGGGAGTGGTCTTGCCACAATCCTTTCTCCAACTCTCGCATCTTTCAGGATTTTGGGTGTGTTTCCAAACACATGTGCCTAGTGTGTTTCTCAAGCTCTTGGGTGAGGCATGTGGAGTCTAGCTGCCTTAACCACCAGGCTGTGGAACCAGACTGAGCCATTTGTATTTCTATCTCTTGTAAATTGTCTCTTTTATCTTTACCCATTTTCTCCTGGAGTGTTTGTCTTTTTCTTTAAAATTTAATTTGTAGGAGCTTAACTTTTGCTTTGGAAATTAGTCCTTTCTCTATGATAGGAGTTGTTGATATTTTCCCTAGTCTGTTTGTCTTTATTTATTTATTTATTTTAGGGAGATTTTTGTTATAGGTCATGTGCCCTTACTGGAGAGACAGAGACAGAAAGCAAGAAATCACCCCAGCAGGGAGCGTGGCCATGCTACAATTCCCTCTCCTCCATTCTCCTTTCAGGGTTTTGGGCTTGCACACACACATGCCTGGCATGAGTTCAAGCCTCCAAGTCTGGGACTTGAACTATGGTCAGCAATGTGGGAGTCAGCAACATAACCACTCTACCATCCACTGCTCCCCCCAGTCTATCAGTGAATAGTTGACTGTCTACCGTATGCTCTGTCATAGGTGCTGAAATCGTACTCTTTTTTTATTTTTCTTTTTCTGAAGAGGTTTTTGCTATAGGGCACGTGTGCTCGTCAGACAGACAGAGAGAGAGAGAGAGACAGAATGCAAGAAATCACCCCCCAGGGGGATGGCCATGCCACAGTCCTTTCTCCTCCATTCTCCTCTCGGGATCTTGGGCATGCATGCACACGTGCCTGGCGTGAGTTCTAAGCCACTGGGTCCGGGACTTGAACCGCGGTCGACTACGTGGGAGTCCAGCGACATAGCCATTACGCTAACTGCTAGTCCCTGAAATCGTACTCTTAAACAGGAAACTGAAGGCTGCCTTCCTGGGATTTGTTTTACTGGGGAAGTGGGGAAACAATACACAAATAATCAGAATGATTTCCAAATAATTTCCAGTTATGGCCCATACTTGGAACTAAAACAATATCACTATGGTAACAGGTGGATATGGAGTGGGGGTCTACTGATATAAAAGCTGAGTGGAAGGACCAGCCCCATAACAACATTTGAGGGAATCAGATCCCTTCCTGCCAAACAGATTGGAATCACTTGAAAAACTCTCCAGGTGCATGTGTGGCATGCTCAGGATCTGACAGGATTGGGAAATGGAGGAGAAAGAATTGTGGTGTATGGGGCCAGTAGGTGGCATGGTGGTTAAGGTGCTGGACTCCTATGAGGCTAACCTCTGGTTCAAGTCCCAGAGCTGGCAGCTTGCTTTCTCATGTTCTCCATCCCCTCTCTGTCTCTGACATTAGCACACATGTGCCCTCTAGGAAATTAAAATAATGATAATAATAAATAATATATCAAGCTAAATAAATAATTGAAAAATGGTATTATGGCCCTATCAGGGAGTGATTTCTCATTTTCTCCCTCACTCCCTCTCCTTCTCTCCTGCTTCTTTTTTTCTCTGGTGAGAAATTCTATGGTATTTGAAGGGGAAAAAAACCTGAGTAGAAGTTCGATCTCTTAGCCTAGTGGTTAATGAAGCTGATTCCACACGGCTGACTGTGGTTCACGTCCCATCTCAGAGGTTTAAAAAACACAGCAGGCACATGTGGTGCTTGCTCCTAACCCCGCAGGATGGAGAAACGGAGGAGAAAGGATTGCAGCATGACCATGCCCCATTGGGATTTGCTGTATCCCTCTCTCTCTGTCCCTCTGGTGAGCACATGCATCCTCTGACAAATAAAAAAAAAAACCCAAAAAACAAAAAACTGAGTGGGAGATATTTGAGGTCAGACACAAAGGTGAGGTGGAATGAGCTATTCAAATTGTTGGGGAAGAGAAAGTGAAAGCCCCCTTGGCTGGTCGCACTGAGCACGTTTGGGGCAGTGAAAGGCCAGTGGGGCTGGGTGTAGCGACCAGGGAAGAAGGACACCAGGTGACACTGGGGTGGGGCAGAGGCCAGACCCCAAGCTAGCAGGTTGGAAGGAAGAGCACAGGTTTGTATTTATTTATTTATTTAAACTATTAGGCGTGTGTGCTTGCTGAAGAGAAAAAGAGAGAGAGAAAGCACCCCACACACACACCCTCAAGGGGATGATCATGCCCCAGTCTCCTCTCAGATTTTGGGCATGCACACACATGTACTCCATGTGTTTCTCAAGCTGCCAGGTCCAGGACTTGAACCACATGGTCAGCCATATGGGATCCAGCTGCCCTAACACCATGCCACCAGCTGGCTCCAAATACAGATTTTATACTAAGCTTTTGAGAAGGCTTTGGAAGGTAATAAGCAGTAAATTTATTATACCCAAAGTTATTTTTCCAAGTCATTAACATTATTTGAGAAGTTTTAGTGACTGCTTGTTATTTCAAAGTTGTGTATAAAACATCATTTATTAAATTCACTGTTGGAAAATTGTATTTTATTTTTTCAGTTTATTTTTTCCATGAGCAAGAGAGACAGTACTACCAATAGTGTTCCTTTTTTTTTTTTATACTTCATAATAGAGGGCATGTGTGTGTGTGAGAAAGAGAGAGAGGGAAAAAGAGGGAGGAAAGAGTATTCTATGCAAGGTCTATGGTTCCCTTCCTCCAGTCCTCTAGCCGAGGAACCCCCAATTGCCGGGCTGAAGACTTGAACCAGTGGTCAGCAGGCAAGGGAATGAGGCTTTGAGGACTGGTCTATAGATGCGGCTGCTCCCTATGGATTGCTCTGCATCTGGGCTCTGCCTCCTGTGGATCAGCAGTAGTGTTGGACTCTTGCGTGGTGTGATTGTCTCATTTCATACTGTGATGTCGTAGTGGTGGAAATGGCTGTATGGTGGGTGTGGTGCACTGGGGTCATCCTGGGACCCGCCTCCCCTGCTTTCCTGCCTCCCTGTCTGGAGGAATTGTTTTCCATTAGACCGGTCCCTGTTGCTGGAAAGGTTGGGCACCGCTGCTCTAGCACATTGGGACTTGGGCACCAGTGTATTTCAGTTCACCTGGCCAGGGATTCGAATCGTGGTCACCAGGTGGGAGCTAGCTTCTCTTCAGCAGTCATCGTCATTATCGCTGTACCACAGAGCTGGTCTCCCAACAGGGTCTTTTTTTTTTTTTTTAAGAATTATTTTATTTAACTTTATTTATTTTATTTTGATTAGAGAGGGACAGAGCAAGATGGGAGAGGGGAGTGAAAAAGCAAGCCGCTAGGTCCAGGACTCAAACCACGGTTGGCCATGTGGGAGTCCAGTGCTTTAATCACCAGCACCAACTCCAACAGCATCTTGATTTCACAGTTCACAGCCTATAGCCAGCCCTTTATCAGGAGCAAGTGAATGCCCAGCATAATCAGGGAGGTCTCTCCAGTACTGAGAACATTCCTGTGTGGGATCACCCCAAAGAACATTGTGTTTGGAGCCAGCAGGTGGCGTAATGGTTACATCAGTGGATTCCCATGTAGTTGCCTGCGGTTTGAGTCCAGGACCCAGTGACTTGAAACTCAAAAGCCATATATGTGTGTGCCCCCCAGAAGCGAATGGAGGAGAAGGGATTGCAGTGTGGCCATCCTTCCCTCCTAGGGGTGATTTCTTGCTTTCTGTCTCTCTCATGAGTGCATGTGCCCTATAGCAAAAATCTCTTTTAAAAAAAAAAAGAAAAGAATAAACATGGTTTTACCCCTGTGGCACTGTCTGGCCCTCTGGAAATTGTTATTTTTTTCCCCTCTAATTGTTAATCTTATAAAAGCTTGATGAGCAAATTCATAATTTTGATTGCCTTCTTAGGCCATTTTCCTACAAGTAGTTTTTATGAGCAGTTTTTAAAGGCGTTTGATATATGAAATTCAACAGCCCTCTTGTGTGTGCTTTGATGTTACAGAGTGTGTTAACGACAACTACTGGTTTGGGAGAGACAAAAGCTGTGAATATTGCTTCGATGGACCCCTGCTGAAAAGAACAGAAAAATATAAGACATATAGCAAGAAACACTTTCGCATTTTCAGGGTAGGTGACAAATAACTGTATTCATGGGAGCTGGTAGTCTAGTCTTTGCTCTTAGATATCTTCCCACTATAAATCCCCACTGTTACAACTTTGAAATAAAATGTTCCCGATTTTAGGAAATGGGCCCTAAAAACTCTTACATTGCATACATAGAAGATCACAGCGGGAATGGAACCTTTGTAAATACGGTTTTTTTTTAGGGAAAGGAAAACGCCGTCCTTTGAATAACAATTCTGAGATTGCACTTTCACTGTGTGGAAATAAAGGTAATTTATTATTTTATGGTTACTGGAATGTTTTCCCCTTCCCATGTAAAGGGAAATGGCATTACAGAGAAATTGACATTAGAGTATGATTTCAGAAAGGGAAATTAAGTTAACATTCAAGATTTAACCCTACTCGGGCCCCAGGTGGCATGGTGGTTAAGGTGTTAGACGCCCACATGACTAACTATGGTTTGAGTCCCAGACCTGGTGGTTTGCTTTTTCACTTTCCCTCTCTCTGAAGTGAGTACATGTGCCCTAAAACAAATTTTAAAATAATAATAATAATAATAAAAAATACAAATTAAAGAGGCCAGCAGGTGGTGTGGTGGTTAGGGTGCTGGACTCCCACATGGCTGACCATGGTTGGAGACCTGGACCTGGCAGCTTGCTTTCTCACTTTCCCTCTCTCTCTTTCTCTCTCTGGTGACAATAGCAAATTAAATAATAATAATAATAAGTAATAATAATAAATAAAATTAAATAATTCTTTAATAAAAAGAGAAGATTTAACCCCACTCATCTAAGTGCATTTTAAAATTATGACAAAGTTTGGGACTAAATAATAACATGTTGGTTAAGACAGCTGGACTCCCACATGACTGACTGCAGTTTGAGTCCTGGACCTGGCAGTTTGAAAATTGTGGTGTGTGTGTGTGTGTGTGTGTGTGTGTGCATGCCCAAAATTCCAGTAGAATAATGGAGGAGAAGGGATTGTGATATGGCCATCATCTTGGCGGGGGTGATGGATTTCTAACTTTCCCTCTCACTGTTTCTTCTGTCTTTTTTTTGGAGAGTGCATGTGCCCTAAGACAAAATCTTTTTTTTTGTTTTAAGAGGTTTTTGCTATAGGGCACATGCACTTGCTAGAAAGACAGAGACAGACAGAAAGTGAGCAATCACCCCCCGGAGGGATGGCCACACCACAATCTCTTCTCTCGGGATCTTGGGCACACATGCACACACGCGCCCGGTGCGAGTTTAAGCCACCCGGTTCTAAACTGAGGTCGACTACCTGGGAGTCCAGCGACCTAGCCATTATGCCAACAGCTGGTCCTGGTAAATCTTTAAAAAAAAGAAAATTTATGACTAAGTTCTACCCAGAGGCCCAGCTTAGGGGTCACAGTAGGTAATGTCCCAGGTTGCAGCACTGGAAGCCACATGGCCAGCTGCTTGTGTGGATCTGCTGCCTGGTTGACCTGAAACACACTAGATGTATGTAGGCACCGAGGATCTGGAGGACTGGAGGAATGGGGTCACAGTGGGATGAGACCCTGTCAGGGTGCCCCTCTATGTTTCCTAAATGTGTATGCATATGCTCTTATCATGAATAAAAAGAAAAAATAGGAGGGCCAAAAGATGCTGTGGAGGTTAAGGTGACTGGATCCCACATGGCCTACTGTGTGACTAAACCCTGGACTCAGAGCATGCTGGGAAGTGTGTGTGTGTGTATGTCTGTCTGTCTGTCTGACTGACTAACGTCCTGAAAGGAGAAATAGAGGAGGGATTGTGACATGGCCTTTCCACATGGGGGTGCTTTCTCCCCTGTCCCTTTGATCCCCCTGAGTGCATACGCCCTCTGACAAAATTAAAAAATAAAAAACAACTACTATGGTAATATGGTATCTAATGTTTCTTAAAATATTTACATTCCTAGAATATTTTTTTCTGGCCTCAGACAAACTGGTTTTTGGTTGTGAGCATGTGGTAATCTTCAGGATTCCTCCCTGCCCCCTCCTTTTTATAAAAGATTTATTTAAAAATGTTTATTTATTATCATTATTTTAAAATTTGACCAGAGAGAGACAGGGACAGAGAGAGAGAAGCAAAGTGATAAAGCTGCCAGGTCCAGGACTCAAACTACGGTTGACCATGTGGAAGTTCAGCGTCTTAACCACCACACCACTTGCCAACTTCCCTTTCTTGAATTTGCCAGAGGGCACATGTGCTTGTTGGAGAGAGAGAAAGAAAGAAAGTGAGATAGCACCTCCTATGGGGGATGGCCATGCCATAATTCCTTCTCCCTTTCTCTTCTTTGGAATTTCTGGGCTCATGCACACATGCCTGGTATGTTTTTCAAGCCACGGGGTCTGGGACATGAACTGTACTGCCCGCCGTGGAAGGTCTGGCCACATTAACCACCACACTGCCAGGTAGCCCCTGCGTAAGTATTTTTGGTTAGTTCAGTTGATTAATATTGTGAGGTCTAGGAATATACAAAGCAGGTATGTTAAGGAATGTCTGTCCTATTGTGTATGGTTCCCTGCAGGAAGACATTTGATTGTTATGTTTTAAGGGCTTCATACTAGCCTAGCTGAACAATTCCTTCAGTGTTACATGTTAAATGTAATTACAAACAATTGTCTTTGATTCAGGTAATCACTAAATGTTAGAATCAGTGATCTTCTCTTTATTGATTCATTTAATGAAGCCTATTTCTGTCACTTTTTTCTTCAGTTTTTGTGTTTTTTGATCTGACTGTAGATGATCAATCAGTTTATCCTAAAGAATTAAGAGATGAATACATCATGTCAAAAACTCTTGGAAGGTAAATGACTTTTTTCTTTCATAAATTATTTGTATTTCAATTTTTAACTATATGTATAAATGGTTAGATTTTCATTCCTGGTTTTATAAGATTCATTATTTGTTTCTAATATATTTGTAGGACACCTCTTTGTGCAAGGTATGTTATTGAATTATTTGACAATGAGCAGTTGACAGGAATATTTTCTCCTTATAAATTTTATTGGTGATAACTTCTTAAAAGCAGCTTTATTGAGCTATAACTCATTATCATATAATTCCTCTATTTAAAATACATAATTTAGTGATTTTAGTATATTCATGGAGTTCTGAAACCATAGATCCCCACAATCAATTTTTGAATATTTTCATCACTTAATAAAAACACACAGTTAGTTCATTCCTGTGCTGTTCATAATTTGTGCCACCTTGGGACATAAAATGAAACTGTACAGAGTTCTCAAAATGTTTGGTCACAGGACCCCTTACGTTCTGAAAAATTACTGTTGACTCTAAGGATAATTTGTCTATGTTGCCTAAATCTATTAATATTTACTGTATTAGCAATTGAAGTTGAGATTTTTAAAAAATATTTATTAATTCATTAAATAAGCTTGGATGTTAAGTAACATTTTTATGAAAAATAATTTATTAAAAAAATGGTTAGTGAGGGAAGAAGCAACAGGAAGGCCTAAGATAGAAGGTAGAAATTGCTACCCTATGTGGGCTGGTGCCATTCTGCCCCTCGCCCATCCAGGAGCACAGGGAGGCCTAGGCCACTTGGCCTGAGCTCTTCAGCCAGACCCCTGCCCAGCCTGCTGTGGGAGAAGGGCCTGCTCTGGCCTGTGCACTGTGCAAGTGCAGTGTGCAAAGTGACCTGTCACCTTACATCCTGCCTGTCCAGCTCAGCCTCAGCCACATCGGGAGCATGAACGATTGGGGTATATGGGAACCCAATCTTTGAAAATAGGAGCTTCTAGAGGAATTTTTTCCCCATGACCCCCTTCCTCCCCAGCAGTAAAAGGAGAGAAACTCCCTCTGGAATCCTAACCCCAAAACTCCTACTGAGAATTCCATGTTCCCAGCCACAGCCGAGGAGGGAAACTGGTACAGAGCTAACACACTTTGTAGGGAAGTGCATGAGCACATAGCTATGGAAATTTGCTCCAAAGAAGTAGGAAGAAGGGAATATATCATCAGATAACTAAAAGTCAAAGCAGAGGGGCCAGCAGATGGTGGTTAAGGTGCTGGACCCCCCATGGTCTGAGCCCCACTTCCAGTCAATAGAAAAATCTCCAGGTGCAACATGTACATGCCCAAAAATCCCAAGAGGAAAATGAAAGAGAAAGAATTGCATGGCTTTCCCCCTGTGGGGAGTGGTTTCTCAGCCCCCCACCCCAGCACACAAGCCCTATGGCTGAAACCTTTAAAAAAAAAAAAGAAAAAGCATAGCCTCAAGAAATAGGAGAAAATCAGGAAATACCTCCTCCCCTCTAAAGAACTCTTTACCAGGACCAGCAGTTAGCGTAATGGCTATGTCGCTGGACTCCCACGTAGTAGACCGCGGTTCGCGTACCAGACCCGGTTGCTTAAACTCACTCTGGGCGCCTGTGCGTGCGTGCCCAAGAGCCTGAGAGGAGAATGGAGGAGAAGGGACTGCGGCGTGACCATCCCCCCTGGCGGGTGATTTCTCTCTTTCTGTCTCTCTGTCTCTCTCTGTCTCTCTGGTGAGCGCACGCGCCCTATAGCGGAAACCTCTCCAAAACAAAACAAAACAAACAAACAAAAAAGAACTCTTTACCAACAATGGATAAAATAAGAGATTACAGAAATGTCAGAAAAAATTTCAGAATACAAAACTAAATGAGATGCAAGAGAAAACAAAACAACTGATTCCAGGAGATCAGAAAATCCCTTTGTGACTTGAAGGAGGAATTCTGTAGGGGGATGGACACATTGAAAAAGAATTAGAACTTTTGGAGATAAAGGATCTGATTCTGGAAATCAAAACTCCCTCCACCCTCAAAAATATCAATAGCAGATTAGCCCACGCAGAAGAAAGAATCTGACATTGAAGGCAAGACCTCTGATTTAGTCCAAGTAATCAAAAGAATAGAAGAATGACTATTAAAAATGAGGACAATAGATGGGAAATCCTAGAAACTGTTAAACAGCGAATAGCCACTTAATAGGTATTTCAGAAGGCAAAGAGACAAATAAAGACATAGAAAACATCTTTAATGATAAATTAGCTGAAAACTTTCTAAATTTAGAGAGACATGCAGACACATCCAAATCTAGGAAATACAAAAGACAAATAAATATATCTAAAACACAAGAAAATCCTCACCAAGGTATGTCATAGCCAAATTGGTAAAACTTAAAGACAAATATTCAAATAATGGCAAGAGAGAAACACCCGGTTACTTACAAAAATGACCTTATGTATGCAACTAACATTGGACCTCCCAACTGAAACAATACAGGCAAGAAAAGAATGGGAAGACATAATTTTTTTTTTAAGAAATTGTTTTATTTTTGGGGCTGGCAGGTGGCGTGGTGGCTGAGGGCGCTGAACTCCCACATAGGCAACCACAGTTCGAGTCCCGGACCTGGTGGCTTGCTTTCTCACTTTCGCTCTCTTTCTCTCTCACCAAATTAAAATAAATAAGCAAATAAAATAAAGTTAAATAATTCTTTTAAAAAATTATTTTATTTTTAATTTTCAAATAATTATTTTATGTAACTATTTATTTCCTTATTTTAATTTGACTAGAAAGGGATAGAGTGAGAGAGAGAGGGAAAGTGAGAAAGTAAGCCACCAAGTCTGGGACTTGAACTGTGGTTGGCCATGTGGGAGTTCAGCGCCCTTAACCACCTTTCCACCTGTAAGCCATCACATCTGGAACTTGAATCACAACCATCCACGTGTGAGTCCAGCACCTTAACCCACCACCTGCTGGCCTAGGAAGATATATTTAAAACTCTGAAAGCATAACAGTTTTAGCAGAGAATATTGTATTTTGAAAGATTATCTTTCAAATGGGAGGGAGAAATAAAATCATTCCCAGATAAGAAAAATACTGAAATTCACCAAACCTGAACCAGTTCTTCAGAAAATACTTAAGGGAATATTACATCAGGAAAAGTAAAGGGAGATAAATATTGGTAAAAATAAGAGAAAACAAAACAACTAGACCAAAAGGACAAGCCCACGCATATCAATAATATTGAATGTCAGGATTCAGTTTCCCAACTAAAAGACTAAAAATGCAGATTCAACTGTTTTTTTCAAGAATTGTTTATGTATGTATTTATGTAATTCCATTTGTTATTATTATTTTTCAATTTCACCAGGGAGAGACAGAGAGAGGGAGAAAAGAAAACCGAAAAAGTAAGCCACCACATCCGGGACTTGAACCACGGTTGGCTGTGTGGGAATCCAGTGCCCTTAACCATCCTGCCACCTGCCTGTCCACATTCGACAATTAAATTAAATTAATTAATTAATTATTTTTTAGAGAGGTTTTTGCTATAGGGTGCGTGTGCTTGCCAGAAAGACAGAGAGACAGTGAGAAATCACCCCCCAGGGGGATGGCCATGCCGCAATCCCTTCTCCTCCATTCTCCTCTTGGGATCTTGGGCACGCATGCACATGCGCCCGGCATGAATTTAAGCCACCGGGTTCGGAGCTTGAACTGTGGTCGAATACATGGGAGTTCAGCGACATAGCCATTACACTAACTGCTGGTCCCAGATTATAAACTCTTAATCTTCCACAGTCCTCTACATGGAAATTATAAATTCTTCTTTCATTGGCTATGTTAAGATTATTTTTGTTTTTGGGGACCAGGAGTTGGCATGGTGGTTTAGGTGCTGAACACTCCTACATGACCAACCATGGTTCGAGTCCTGGACCTGGTGACTTGCTTTCTCTTACTTTTCTAATCTCTCTATGTGTGTGTGTCTCTCTGGACAAATTAAAGTAAACGAATGAATTAATAAAATAAATAATTCTTTAAATTAAAAGAAGATTATCTTTATTTTCAAAAAATCCATCCTTATTTAAGAAACTTTTTTTAAAATTATTTTGTTTAACTTTATTTATTTATTTCAATATGACCAGAGAAGGACAGAGCAAGAGTGAGAAAGAGAGGGAAAGTGAGCAAGCAAACCGCCAGGTCCAGAACTCGAACTGTGATTGGCCATGTGGGAGTCCAGCGCCCTTAACCACCATGCCACTTGCAGGCCCCTGTTTAAAAAACTTTGTTGTCTGATTTTTAGTCAACTTGTTTTTCTTTAGAACTGTATTTCACAGTAAAAGAATGGCACAGACAATTCAGTACCTACTTCCAGAATGACCAGGGAAGGGGGTTTGAATGTTCACAACATAATATAATTTAAATGTTGATGGTGGTGAATATGTTAATTATTATATATGTATATAAAATACACACACACATATATACACACATATCACACACACATATATATATATATATACACACACATTTTTTTATATATATATATATATACATACACACACACTTTTTAAAGAGGTTTTTGCCTTAGGGTGCATGTGCTTACAAAACAGAGATAGACACAGTGAGAGAGAAAGTGAGAAATCTGCCCTACCCCCCACCCCCCTGGGGGTGGCCATGCCACAGTCCCTTCTCCTCCATTCTCCTCTTTGGATTTTGGGCTCACACACACACGCGCCTGGTGTGAGTTGTAAGCCACCGGGTCCAGTGATGTAACCATGATACTATCTGATGATCCCAATTTTATTTGTTATTATTGTTTTTTAATTTGACCAGAGTGAGACAGAGAGAGAGAAAGGCAAAGTTAAAAAGCAAGCCACCAGGTCTGGTACTTGAACCGCAGTCGGCATGTGGGAGTCCAGTGCCTTAACCATTTCGTCACCTGCCAACCTCCCTAACAGAGTCTTGTCATAAAGATCTACCTGAGCCTTCAGCCAGCCTCAGATCATGGGCAGGCATGTGCCCAATATACTCAGAGATGTCTCTGGACTAGAACTGGGGGCCTTCCCATGTCGAACTGCCTTGCAGAGCATTTCATTTCACTTCTGCACCGTTGTCTAACCCTGCAAATCTTTCTGACATTTGGCTTACTTGGAAGATGGCTATATTCTGATATTTGTCCTTTCATTCAGTTTGTTGTGATGTTACATGCTATGTAGCCTCTAGAAAACACCACTGTACACTCATGAGAGAGAATGGAAAAGACAAATCATGTCTTGATGTCATTCTGAAAATGTGGATGCCCTGCAAGATCTTGGCGTCCTTTAGGGGTTGCCCAGTGCAAGTAAGAACTGCTCCCTAAGGCAAATATTGACTATAGGCTTATCACATTACACAAGGTCTTTTACCCAATTCTCCCAATCTGCAAAAGCCTTTCTATTTATTTATTTATTTTGGAGAGATTTTTGCTGTAGGGCATGTGCTCTTGCTGGAGAGACAGAGAGAGTGAGAAATCACTTCTCAGGGTAGTTGGCCATGCCACAGTCCCTTCTCCTCCACTCTCCTCTTGGGATTTTGGGCACACAAGCACACATGCCTGGCATGAGTTTCAAGCCCACTGGGTCTGGGAATCGAACTGCGGTTGGCCATGTGGGAGTCCAGCATCTTACACTACACAACCTGCTGGGCCCATCTATTCATTATTTTTACAAACATGAAAGTAGAATATGCATAGAAAGACCTAGTCATCTATTCTTGCCACATAGAATCAAGCATAGCATCCCTTTTACAACTATCTTTGGGAGAAATTTTAGTTAATGGGTATAAAATTCAGTAACTGATTATGTTTCCATCTTTGCTTTGGCTGATTAGAAGCTTGCAGCCAAATATATGTCCCTTTTAAAGAAATATATGGGACTCTAGTGGTTTTTGATGATTTAACACAAATCCTTTAACTTGTAGCAGGTGACAGAAACTTAATTCAAATGAGTCACGTAAGAAATGAAATTTGCTGGCGCTTGCAGCTGGGAAATACAGGGGCATAGCCAACTTCAGGCGTGACTGGATCTAGGAGTTCATTTGGGCATTATTTCACAGTTGTTTGAGTTCTCATCGTCTGGTTAACTTTATCTTTGGCTGAGTCCAAGGGCTCCCAGTGTCACTAGGATTCTAGCTCCGTCTCTTGATTCAGCCACTCTTGCCTTCCTTTACAAATGCTCTCTCTGAGTGGCAGGAAAAAATGGCTACCAGGAGTCCCAGATCTACATTTTTTTTGTAGAAATGCCAGCAGAGAGGACTGTTTCTCTCAGCAACAGCATATGATTCCAAGGGAAACCCTGATTGACTCAGTTATAGTGAGGAATCTGCTGGGGTCCCAGGAGTGGGCGTTTTCCTTCTGTAGATACCCTACTAGAACGTCACAGCCTCAGGGAAGACGTCCCAGGCAAACAGTGACTATTTCCAGTAGGGGAATTGGAAACTGCTTTGAGCTGATTTGAAAAAATAATAGTGACAAGCCAAGGGCATACTTGTGGTCTCAACTACTTGGGAGGCTGAGACAGGAGGATGGTGAATTTGAGTCCAGTTTGGGCAGCATAGATCCTGCCCCTTAAAAAGAAAGTTCCATGGGGCCAGCAGTGAGACCCTGTCCTTTAAGAAGAAAGTTACACGGGGTCAGCACGTGGCGTGAAGGTTAAGGCGCTGGATCCCAAAGAGCCAGCTGGGCAGTTTCAGTCCTGGACCTGGCAGCTTGAAAATCCTTCTGGGCATGTGTACGTGCAGAACATTGTGAATATACCTCAAGTATACCTCTGAATGGTATACTTGGAAATGATTACTGTGGTAAATGATATTTTCTTAATTACCAGAGGGGGCACGTGCTCTCCAGAAAGATAAGGAGAATGTACCTTACAACACCGCAGTGGGGTCACATTGCAATCTCTTCTCCTCCATTTCTCCATCCTGTTGGGTTTTGGGGCATGCATGCAAACAGGCCCAGGGAGTTTTATAAGCCAACTGGGGTGGGATTGGAACTGCAGTGGGCCGTGTGGGATCCAGTTCCCTTAACCACTGTGCCACAACACTGTCCCATACAATGGTGAATTTTATGTATATTTAAATAAGAAAGATGTCTTTGCAAACACCTCCCTTTACCCCCTCAAAACCCATAAGTTAAAAAGTAGCTTGTTTCAGTCAGGATAAGGGTATTAATACTGTAGTGGCTTTTACCTTAGACTGACTCAAACTTTGGAGAACAGAACCTTTAGCAACGTCTTGGGTAGCATTCCTCGTCCTTTAGTAATATCTCAATTAATTGCAAGTCTTTGTAGGAGATTGCTGCAAGCAGGTTGATTGTCTTAGGTCCTCGGAAAGGTCATGACATATTTTTGCATAGAAAAACAGAAAAAGACATGACTTTTCCAATGACCCAATGTATTTCTTTTGGCATCTTTGGTATTCTGACATAATTTTGGATGCAGTGCGTGGTATGTGGTATTGACTTCTAATTCACTTTCCTTTGAAGATAGAGAATAAGAAAGAGACATTTTCAATGAAAGTAATTTATTTTGCAGATTCTAGTTCTTGTAACTTCTTTTTTTAAAATAATTATTTTATTTAACTTTGTTTATTTTAATATGATCAGAGAAGGACAGACTGAAAGAGACAGGGAAAGTAAGAAAGCAAGCCGCCAGGTCTGGGACTTGAACTGTAGTTGGTCCTGTGGGAGTCCAGCACCATTTTTTCTTTTTCTTTTTTTTTTTTTGAGAGGTTTTGCTATAGGTCGTGTGCACTCATCAGACAGACGAGACAGAAAGTGAGAAATTACCCCCCAGGGGGACGGCCACTCCACAATCCCTTCTCCTTCATTCTCCTCTCTGGGTCTTGGGCATGCACACACACGCGCCTGGTGTGAGTTTAAGCCACCGGGTCTGGGACTTGAACTGCGGTTAACTACATGCGAGTTCAGCGATGGTAGCCATTTCGCCATCTGCTGCTCTCTGGGAATCCAGCGCCCTTAACCACCACGCCACCTGCTGGCCCTTAGTTCTTGTAACTTCTTTGGGGTAGTTACAGGGGAGACTGTCCTATTTGATCGTTGGTTCTCTGATCTCTGGAACCAGTAACTCCTCTCTCATTTGTTCTTAGTGTCTGAGAATTTCATAATCTAGGACTGTAGTTAAACATGTCTGTGTCACTCAGCTCAAAAGTGGAATTTACAGCCGATTCAGTGTTGGAACTCCCAAATACATGTAGGCCCTGGGCATTTTACACTAGTGAGGTTTTAGATGGGCCATCTTTTTTTTTTTTAAGGATTATTTAATCTAATTTATCATTATTTGAAATTTGCTACAGGGTATGTGTGCTCACCAGAGAGAGTGAGCGAGAGAAGGAAAGTGAGAAAGCAAGCTGCCAGGGACTTGAACTTCAGTTGCCAATGTGGGAGACCAGTGTCTTAACCACCATGCCACCTGCTGGCTTCTATATGGACCATGTTTAACTTATAGTAGTTGGGGCAGACTCAGAAGAAGTAGGTCATGGTTAAAAACACTCTGACAATAACTGTCTATGTTTTTTCCTCTAGTGGTGCCTGTGGGGAGGTGAAGCTGGCTTTCGAGAGGAAAACGTGCAAGAAAGTAGCCATAAAGATTATCAGCAAAAGGAGGTTTGCTATTGGCTCAGCCAGAGAGACTGTAATTTTTGCTATAGGATGCGTGCACTCGCCAGAAAGACAGAGAGAGACAGAGATAGAAAGCGAGAAATCACCCCCCCAGGGGGGATGGCCACGCTGCAATCCCTTCTCCTCCATTCTCCTCTTGGGATCTTAGGCATGCACACACGCATGCCCAGCATGAATTTAAGCCACTGGGTCCGGGACTCAAACCGTGGTCAGCTATGGGAGTTCAGCGACATAGCTATCATGCTAACTGCTGGTCCCCAAGTCAACACCGCAGTGGGGTCACATTGCAATCTCTTCTCCTCCATTTCTCCATCCTGTTGGGTTTTGGGGCATGCATGCAAACAGGCCCAGGGAGTTTTATAAGCCAACTGGGGTGGGATTGGAACTGCAGTGGGCCGTGTGGGATCCAGTTCCCTTAACCACTGTGCCACAACACTGTCCCATACAATGGTGAATTTTATGTATATTTAAATAAGAAAGATGTCTTTGCAAACACCTCCCTTTACCCCCTCAAAACCCATAAGTTAAAAAGTAGCTTGTTTCAGTCAGGATAAGGGTATTAATACTGTAGTGGCTTTTACCTTAGACTGACTCAAACTTTGGAGAACAGAACCTTTAGCAACGTCTTGGGTAGCATTCCTCGTCCTTTAGTAATATCTCAATTAATTGCAAGTCTTTGTAGGAGATTGCTGCAAGCAGGTTGATTGTCTTAGGTCCTCGGAAAGGTCATGACATATTTTTGCATAGAAAAACAGAAAAAGACATGACTTTTCCAATGACCCAATGTATTTCTTTTGGCATCTTTGGTATTCTGACATAATTTTGGATGCAGTGCGTGGTATGTGGTATTGACTTCTAATTCACTTTCCTTTGAAGATAGAGAATAAGAAAGAGACATTTTCAATGAAAGTAATTTATTTTGCAGATTCTAGTTCTTGTAACTTCTTTTTTTAAAATAATTATTTTATTTAACTTTGTTTATTTTAATATGATCAGAGAAGGACAGACTGAAAGAGACAGGGAAAGTAAGAAAGCAAGCCGCCAGGTCTGGGACTTGAACTGTAGTTGGTCCTGTGGGAGTCCAGCACCATTTTTTCTTTTTCTTTTTTTTTTTTTGAGAGGTTTTGCTATAGGTCGTGTGCACTCATCAGACAGACGAGACAGAAAGTGAGAAATTACCCCCCAGGGGGACGGCCACTCCACAATCCCTTCTCCTTCATTCTCCTCTCTGGGTCTTGGGCATGCACACACACGCGCCTGGTGTGAGTTTAAGCCACCGGGTCTGGGACTTGAACTGCGGTTAACTACATGCGAGTTCAGCGATGGTAGCCATTTCGCCATCTGCTGCTCTCTGGGAATCCAGCGCCCTTAACCACCACGCCACCTGCTGGCCCTTAGTTCTTGTAACTTCTTTGGGGTAGTTACAGGGGAGACTGTCCTATTTGATCGTTGGTTCTCTGATCTCTGGAACCAGTAACTCCTCTCTCATTTGTTCTTAGTGTCTGAGAATTTCATAATCTAGGACTGTAGTTAAACATGTCTGTGTCACTCAGCTCAAAAGTGGAATTTACAGCCGATTCAGTGTTGGAACTCCCAAATACATGTAGGCCCTGGGCATTTTACACTAGTGAGGTTTTAGATGGGCCATCTTTTTTTTTTTTAAGGATTATTTAATCTAATTTATCATTATTTGAAATTTGCTACAGGGTATGTGTGCTCACCAGAGAGAGTGAGCGAGAGAAGGAAAGTGAGAAAGCAAGCTGCCAGGGACTTGAACTTCAGTTGCCAATGTGGGAGACCAGTGTCTTAACCACCATGCCACCTGCTGGCTTCTATATGGACCATGTTTAACTTATAGTAGTTGGGGCAGACTCAGAAGAAGTAGGTCATGGTTAAAAACACTCTGACAATAACTGTCTATGTTTTTTCCTCTAGTGGTGCCTGTGGGGAGGTGAAGCTGGCTTTCGAGAGGAAAACGTGCAAGAAAGTAGCCATAAAGATTATCAGCAAAAGGAGGTTTGCTATTGGCTCAGCCAGAGAGACTGTAAGTACCTATTTGTGGTGGTCCCCTTCTCTTGACATGCCTTTGTAACTTTCCCAAGTGGTCTTTTTTTTTTTTTTTTTTTTTTGAGAGGTTTTTGCTATAGGATGCGTGCACTCGCCAGAAAGACAGAGAGAGACAGAGATAGAAAGCGAGAAATCACCCCCCCAGGGGGGATGGCCACGCTGCAATCCCTTCTCCTCCATTCTCCTCTTGGGATCTTAGGCATGCACACACGCATGCCCAGCATGAATTTAAGCCACTGGGTCCGGGACTCAAACCGTGGTCAGCTATGGGAGTTCAGCGACATAGCTATCATGCTAACTGCTGGTCCCCAAGTAATCTTTTCAATCTCAGCTTTTTTTTCAGCAGGAACTAACTGCTCGGACTTGAGTTCATGAATACAGGTAGAGCATCTCTGACCCAAGAACCCCAAATCTGAAATGCTCCAAAATCCAAAACTTTTTCTTAAATTCACGATAGGGCTGTCGCTGTAGACCAGTGGTTAAGGGAGTAAGATCCTACATGGCTGAATATCCTACATAGTTTGAATCCTGGCCCTGATAGCTTTAAAAACAAGCCAGGCATGTGTGCATGTGTGCCCAAAGTCCAGATGGAGAAGGGATTGTGGTGTGACTGTGACCCATTTCGGGGGTACCTTTTCCCTGTCTCCCTCTTTCTGTTTCTCCTTGGTGAGCCCACTTGCTTTCTGGCAGTTTAAAATAAAATAAGTTCATGATGGAGGGTGTGCATGCACATTTGACAGAGCAAGAGAAAGTGGACCCTCCCTCCATCAGATCTGATCTCATCACAATTCCCTTCTTCCAATCCTCCAGTCTGTTGGATCTCAGGCCCTCACACGTGTGTATGACGTGTTTCATGCTGACCAGGCCAGGGACTCAAACTGCGGTCACCCTGTGGGATCTAGCTTTTCTCTAGCCGTGCAGTATTGCTGCACCACGAAGCTAGCCCCAATCTAAAATTTTGAGAGTGCTGACATGACACCAGTTGTAGAAAATCCCACACCTGACATTACATGACCGTTCGTACTCCAAACACTACAAGACAAAAATTTTGTGTCAAATTACCTTCAGGCTGGGGCCAGCAGGTGGCATGGTAGTTAAGGTGCTGGATTCCAACATGGCTGACCATGGTTTGAGTCCTGGACCTGGCAGCTTGAAGGTCATGTTGGTTACATGTGCATTAGGGCCCAAAATCCCAAGAAGAGACTGGAGAAGGGATTGTGGCATGGCCGTCTGCCCTGAGGGGTGATTTCTCACTTTCCTTCTATGTCTCTTTCTGTCACGTGCATGCCTTATGGCAAAAACCTGAAAAAAAAAAATTACTTTCAGGCTATGTGTATGAGATGAATGTGAAAGATAAATGAATATCATGTTTAGATTCGGGTCCCATCCCCAAGATCGCTTTTGCACTTTATTTATTTATTTATTTTTAGTGGTTTTTGCCTTAGGGCCCATGTTTTCATCAGAGAGAGATCAGAGGGAGATAGTGAGAGGGAGAGACAGTGATAGAGATAGTGAGAGGGAAAGTGAGGGGGAGTGGCCACAGTGCAATACCTTCTCTTCCATTTCCTCCCTGGATCTTGGGCATGCATGTACGCACACGTGCCCATCACGATTTTCAACCCCCCGTGTCCAGGACTTGAACCTCAGTTGGCCATGTGGGAATCCAGCAACGAAACCACTGTGCCATCTGCTGGCTCCCCAAGATAGCATTTTATGTATATGGAAATATTCCAAAATAATAATAAAAATAAATCTTATATTTGAAATTCTTCTGGTCACGAGCACTTTGGTGAAGGGATGTTCAACCTGTATCAAAGAACATGAAAAAAACCTTTTTGAGTATCTTCACTTAATCTAGAAACTTTTAATTACAGATAATTTAGTTCTAAATATATTGGGTTGTACATCATAGTGTACTTAACAGGAAGTTTTTTTTCTTCTCAAGTTCAAAGTTGTTACAAGACTATTTTTACAATAAATGAAAGGAAATTAGAGGAAAAATCCAGCCATAATCCCACCACTGTAACCCCGCAGCTGTTTTCAGTTTTCTCTTTCCTTTTAGTCTTTGTTCATACAAATTCATGTTTTTAGATGGTTGAACTCATATTGTATATACAGTTTTGCATTGTGCTTTTCCACATATGCATTAGAGCATAAACTTTTCCCTAATACATACATTCTTTTTGATGGTTGAGTCTCCATTTCATCAACTTTATCATAATTTACTCAAACGGTTGTCTGGTAATTTCTAGTCCTTTGTTCTTCTGGGTAAGGCAGTGTTGACTATCTTACTGTTTATGGACTAGTTATAGATTTTTAAAATTTTAACTAAATTAAGTTGATAGTTTCTCTATTGAGTAACTCCTCATTTTATAATATTTTTGGTAATCCACATTTACTGTATAGGTGAGACGGCCTAATGTATTGGTCTCTCGACACATGACCCAACAAAGTAAGGTGAAACCCGGCTCCAATCACGTTTTCCTTGTGGCCAGCTGTTTCTCGCTATTATCCTTTAACATTCTTTAAAGATCTTTTTTTTTTTTTTTGCCTCCCTAGACAATGCCATTCTCACATGGCAAGAGGAATTTCCTTTCTGTGTTTGCTTTGTTACGGATTTCTTTTTCTCTGTGATTCTAGATTTTTTTTTCCCACTTGGGAAGAAGAATATACCCACTAGATTGTTAAAAACTTGGAGTAAAATTTTGCTTTTTAATTTTATTCTTTGAATCACACTTAGAACCTCTCTACTATCAGAGGACACCCTGACTTGGTAATGACTTCAACGGCTTTCCGGAAGAGGCAGGCTGTTCAAATTAACCCTCTGAGTTTCTTAGCCGAAGTCCACTTTCCGTACATGTGTAATTCTATATCCTCTTTGCTTGTGAAGGCCGTAGCCCTGGAGGTTAGTTACTAGTCTCATCTTTCTGGAATTGTAATGGAGAACAGCTTCAGTTCCCTGAAGCTTCTACCTAGCAGAGTCTCAGTAAATATGAGGGGACTTCAAGAAGTTCATGGAAAAATGTAGCAAGTTTATATTGGTGCAAAAGTTGGAAATCTACTAACAATTTTTTCATAATATGCATCTTTCATGAATTTTAATTTTTGCTTATTTATGTATTTATTTAGCTACAGGGTAAGTGTGCTTGCTGCAGAGAGACAGAGAGGGAAAATAAGAAATCACTCCTCAGGAGGGTGGAGGGGTGGCTGTGCCATAATCCCTTCTCCTCCATTCTCCTCTCAGGGTTTTGGGCACACAATCACACAGCCCTGTGTGATTTTCAAGCTGTCGGGTCCAGAATTTGAACTGTGGTCAGTCATGTGAGAGTCCAGTGTCTTAACTACCATGCCACTTGCTGGCCTTGTATTTTTTGGGAAGATTTTAGGGTTCATGTGCTTGCTGGAGAGACAGAGGGACAGAGAAAGTGAGACATCACTCCCCAGGGGGCATGGGCATGTCACAATCCCTTCTCCATTCCCCTCTCAGGATTTTGGGCACACATGCACACATACCCAGCGTGAGTCTCAAGCCTCTGGGTATAGGACTCCAACCATAGTTGGCCTTGTGGGAGTCTAGCAACTTAGCCAATATGCCACCTACCTTTCCAACTGTGTTTGGCCCTGTGGGTCCTAGCTCCCTTAACTACACTAGGCTACAGGGCTGGCCCCATAAATTTTATTTTTTAACTTTCATTTATTCTTCTGAGAGAGACAGAGACAGAGAGAGAGAAGAGAGAGAGAAACAGGTAGTTCCTACAGGGTCTTCATACTTTGATCCATTTCTGGTTGGAGCCAGGCCAGCTGGGACTTCATTTGGAACTCAGGCAGCCTTTACTGAACTAAATTTAACTGTAGATTTTTTTTTTTTTTGAGAGTTTTTTTTTTTTTTGCTATAGGGTGCGTGCACTCGCCAGACAGAGAGCGACAGAGAGATAGAAAGCGAGAAATCACCCCCCAGGAGGGATGGCAACGCCACAATCCCTTCTCCTCCATTCTCCTCTTGGGATCTTGGGCACGCACGCACACGCGCCCAGCGTGAGTTTAAGCCACCGGATCCGGGACTTGAACCACAGTCGACTACTTGGGAGTCCAGCGACATAGCCATTATGCTAACTGCTGGTCCCTAACTGTAGATTTTTAAAAAATATCAATTATTAGTATTAATAATAAACTCTCATGTTATTCTATTTGTCAAAGGATCCAGCTCTCAATGTTGAAACAGAAATAGAAATTCTGAAAAAACTAAATCACGTAAGTATTTCTATATGACTCCTAATTAAATTCATTTATTAAAATATGGAAAGAATGTAAAGCCTTTTAACACATACAGTTAGCGTTAACTTCAGTTTCTTTTTTGTTTGTTTATGTGCTTTTGCCTGAGCGTGCATGTGCTCTCCAGACAGAGAGAGAGAGAGAGAGAGAGAGAGAGAGAGAGAGAGAGACAGGGAGGGGGAGAAAACAATCCCTATGTGGAATGGTCTTGCTGCAATCCTTTCTGCTTCATTTCTCCATCCTGTCAGGATCTGGGCATGTACATACATGTGTATGGCATGTGTTTCAAGCTGCCAGGTCTGGGGCTCAATCTATGGGGTTGGCCATGTGAGATCCAGTGCCTTAACCACCATGCCACCTGCTGTGCCTCCCAAGTCTTTTATCAAGAGATCAGGAATCTTTCTTTAAAGAGAGGAGCTCTCTAATTTTCTAGGATAGGGTTACATCAAACATACTCTTTCGATAAACACTTACGAATTTGCAGAGAATTTTCTCTGATGTCAGAGGATTCTCCAGCCGTAACATTTTTACAGATCTGGTGTCTGGTGCAGTAGAGAATTTAGAACCTTAACAAGGACTTATTTTGTGGCAATTTATGAGGGCACATGAAACCCTTAAGCATTGGTCTTGGGCACTTGAGTGCTTTTTTTTTTTTAATTGCCAGAGAGTACATGCATGAAAGAGGGAAAGCACTCCTCATTGGTGGCATGGTCACAAACCACCATCCTTTCCCCTCCATTTCTTCTTTCCATTAGGATTTTGGGCACTCACACATACATGCCAGGTGTGTTCTTCAAGCTGCTGGCACCCTGGATTCTAACCACAGTCAGCTACGTGGGATCCAGCTTCCAGTGCACACTGCTTTGTGGCCAGCACTACTTGCTATGGGGCCAGCCCCCTTGAGTGCATTTTTACTGGGGGCAAAGAGCAGAGAACTAGTGGCCGAGAGCCTGGCCTTTGGTTGAGATGTGGATCTGCTCAGCTGTCAGACACCGTTCATGGCTGGCTGTCTTCCAGGCCTAGGCAGTGGTAAGCACAGATGGAGTGTCAGTCCATCCCATGTGGCTTCAGTATAGTAGAGACAGATGTGGTTCCTATCCCATTCTTTCCCCCTTTTTGCCCCTCCCTCCCTCGTTCTTTCCCTCTGCTCCTTCCATGAGAGAGAGAACACCCCCAACAGGGTCTTCCTGTCAATCGACCCCAGCCTCAGCCAACATGACCACAGGCATGTCTGTGTGCCTGGTATGCACCGGGAAGGTAACCCTCCCATGTAGCTCTAGTTGTGTTGCTGCTGTGTCACCATTCACTTGGGGAATGATGGTGATCTGAAGTCTTTTCTTTGGATAACCTACATGGGAGGTCTGAGTTAGTAGCCTCTGAGTCGTGGTAGAGAGATTCCGTCAGCTATGACAGCCTTGGCCGGTGAGATGGTGGAGACTAGAGGAGACCGCTCATGCTGGCTCTGAGGACTCCTGCTCCATCTCCTCCCAGCGCCATGTCTACCTATTCCCTGGTGGTACTGGTGCTTTCCATTATGAAGCCAGGCAGGACCAAGCAGTTCTCCTTTCTCCCTCTGATCTGTTCTTCTTTTTCTATGCGTATCTTCTGGTTTTTCCTTTAAAAGGTAATTTTTATCAAGATAGCACATGTGTACAGAGTTTCCATGGGAGTTCGGGTCCAGGACCCCCTCGTGTATACCAATATTAAAGAATGCTGATGTCCTTTATATAAAATGGCGTAGTGTTTGCATATAGCCTATGCCCACTCTCCTGTATGCTATAAGTCTCCTCTAGGTTACTCAATATTGAGTATGCATTTTCGGGTATATAATATGTTCTCCCTGGCCCTCAGTGTTCTTCTCTACACCCTGTATTGACCACAGGTCAAGAATTATCAGTCATAGAAGTACATGTCTCTCTTTTTTTTTTTTTTTTTTTTGAGAGATTTTCACTGTAGGGTGCGTGCGCTCGCCAGACAGACAGAGAGAGACATAGAGACAGAAAGCGAGAAATCACCCCCCAGGGGGGATGGTCACGCCGCAATCCCTTCTCCTCCATTCTCCTCTCGGGATCTTGGGCACGTACGCACACGCGCCCGGCGTGAGTTTTAAGCCACCGGGTCCGGGACACGAACCGCGGTCGACTATGTGGGAATCCAGCGACATAGCCATTACGCTAACTGCTGGTTCCCTACATGTCTCTCTTTAATGCAAAAGTTGTGCTTTAGAATTCTTTTCTTTTTTTTTTTTTTACGAGGTTTTGCCTTAGGGCACATGTGCTCACTGGAGAGAGAGACAGTGGGAGGGAAAATGAGAAATCACCTTCCGGGAGGATGGCCAGTGCCTTCTCCTTCACTCTTCTGGGATCTTGGATATGCACACATATGCACTCGGCATGAGTTTCAAGCCACGAGGTGTAGGACTTGAACTGTGGTCGGCCATGTTGGAGTCCAGTGATATAACCGCTACATCATATGCTGGCCCCTAGAATTCTTATAAAATTAGAATTTCTTTTCTTGAAAAATGGGAGGATCTTATCAAATGTCACACCAGTTGACCTATGGTTCTGGTTGCCTGGAGCTTATTTAATTGACAGCAGAGTTGGGCTCCTCATCTGGCCTTTTTTAAAAGTTTATTTATTTCTTTGATGAAAGGGAGAGAGAGATAGACATCAACCTTTAACAGGGTCTGTATGAGCCAAGATTATTGGCACATGCCTGGATTGTACAGGGAGGCTGCAGGATTTGAACCTGAGACTTTCCAATTGCACACCACCATCTGCTTCATCTTGATTATTCATGCTATTTGTTGGACTCATTCAGGTTCCTTCGACTGTCCTTAAATATGTCTGCTCTGGAAGAGGAAGAGACCCAGCCATTGTTTTTATTTTTGTTTTTTAAAGAATTATTTATTTATTTAATTCCATTTGTTACTGTTTTTTAATTTGACCAGACAGAGACAGAGAGAAAGCCAGGGAAAGCGAAAAAGCAAGCCATCAGGTCTGGGACTTGAACCATAGTCGACCATGTGGGAATCCAGCACCTTGAAACACCACGCCACCTCCTGGCCCCCCAGCCGCCATTCTTAGGTGACATCCTTGCTTACAGATGAACTGGTTTCTGTCAGTGGAGAGGAGCAGAAAGTGTCTTGCCAGTTCTCGCTAGGACTTGACTCCATTCTGTTCTGCCTTTGCCCCTGTTTGAACATCAGAGTGTCCTGAGGCAGGAGGCCAAATGCTTGGTCTGGGCCTCCCTGGCTTTCGGGGCAGTTGTCTCATGTTCTGCTGCTCTGGTGGTTTCCTCTTGGAAAGAGGAGATTCTCACTATTTTTCCTTTCTTCTCCTCTTTTAGCCTTGCATCATCAAGATTAAAAACTTTTTTGATGCAG
The DNA here is from genome assembly GCF_000334495.1 of Tupaia belangeri chinensis. Classification (NCBI taxonomy): domain Eukaryota; kingdom Metazoa; phylum Chordata; class Mammalia; order Scandentia; family Tupaiidae; genus Tupaia; species Tupaia belangeri. The sequence continues at coordinate 3,817,184 of NW_006159701.1, read as the reverse complement.
AAGATTATTACATTGTTTTGGAATTGTAAGTAGTAAACTTTTAAAATTCATGTTTCCATTTAAACACTCATAAGCCACCAAAGAGGCTAATGCAGGGTTGCCTTTTCATCCTTGGGGCTCTCAACATAGAACTATAATGGTGGGCCTCTAGAGCGAGCGAGTGAGTGTACGTTTGTGTGTGTGTCGGAGGGGGAGGAGGTTGTATCAATACTAAAAACCCTCCGGTGTTTCAAAGAAGGCGGGATGGGAGTCCAGGCCCAGTATCTGTAATGAGGCCTGGGTTTGAACTCCATCCTGCAGGTGACTAGTCGACAGCTCACAGTAAGTTGATTTCCCTTTCTGAGTCTCATTTTCTTAGTGTTCAATGGGGATAATAATGAGACCACCCCCCCCTCCCCAGAGGCCTTGGAAGGGTTCAATGCTAAGAGGGATGGGAAGCCTACAGGGCACCTGGCACAGGTCAGTGCGCACTCACAGTTGGATATCGTTACTTGAAATAACCTGCCTGGGTGAGTCTTTCTCCAGCTCACAGGACCAGGTTGTATGATGGCACCTGGGTATCCTTCAGCATCCATAATAGCCTGTCTTCTTTGGTATGATCAAAATAATCTTCTGTCTCATTCCTGGAAGTCTGTCCTGATACCCATTCCTGCATAAACTTACAGTGATTCTAGGGTTAAGTGGAGGCAGGGAATGATTTGCTTCTGACTGACAGACAATGGCTAGGCAGGTCCACTGCTAAGATTATGTGAGAAGTCTTCAGAACGTTCATAGAAAATGCCTGTTGTGGGGACCAGCAGGTGGTGTAATGGTTATGTTGCTGGACTCCTACATGGTCGACCACGGTTTGAGTCCCAGACCTGGTTGCTTAAAACAAACTGGGTGCGTACGTTGTGCTTGCCCAAACTCCCAAGAGGAGAATAGAGGAGAAGAGATTGAAGCGTGACCATCCCGCTGGCGAGTAATTTCTCGTTTTCTGTCTCTCTGGCAAGCGCTTGCACCCTATAGCAAAAATCTCTCTATCAAAAATAAAAAAGCAATGAAAATGCCTATTATGAAAAAGCTATGCATGGATTTCAAAAAGTTTTTTTGCAACAAAATAAATTCATAGTTTAATTTGTTAATTCCATTGTGTATGTGTGTGTGTGTGTGTTTTATTTTTTTGCACCATAGGGTGCATGTGCTCACCAGATAGAGGGGAAGTGCAAAACCACCTCCAGGGGGGATGGCCATGCTTCAGTCTCTTCTCCATTCTCCTCCCAGGATTTTGAGCATGTATGCACATGTGCCTGATTTTCAAACCTCCAGGTCTGTTATTTGAACCACAGTTAGCTTTGTGGAAGTCCAGCACTTTAACTACTATGCCATGTTTCTGGTCCCAATATCACCAACTTTTTTTTAAAAATTATTTAATTTTATTTATTTATCTTAATTTGACCAGACAGGGACAGAAAGAGAGGGAAAGTGGGAAAGCAAGCCACCAGGTCCGGGACTTGAACTGTGGTCTGCCACCCTTAACCACCACGCCACCTGTTCCCCCTGTTTATTATTATTTTAATTCACCGGAGATAGACGGGGTTGGGTGTGGGGGGAGTCACCAACTTTTTAAAGTCCTTTTGTATAGTAAACAACAGCCTTGAGCATAGCAGTAGGAGCCACTGAATGGCCTCTTTAGTGCTTAGGGGAATGTGTGTTTCTGTGAAATAGAAGATTGTTACTTGACTAGATCCAATTAACACAGCTTAGTAATAATGATAAGACAATAATAGCTGATAATTATTATTTTTTTAAAAGAATTACTTATTTATTTCCATTTGTTATTGTTATTTTTTTCTTTATTTGACGAGAGAGAGAAAGGGAAAGTGAGAAAGCAAGCCACCAGGTCTAGGATTTGAACCATGGTTGGCCATGTGGGAATCCAGCACCCTTATCCACCACACCACCTGCTGGCCCCAATAGCTGATAATTATTTTAATAACTTTAAAAAATATTTACTTAATTTAATTTAATTAATTAATTAATTTAAATTAGACGAGAGAAAGGTGGGGGGCAGAAAGCAAGCCACCAGGTTCAGGACTTGAACCAATGTTGGCCATGTGGGAGTGCCCAGCACCTTAACCACCATGCCACCTGCTGTCTCCTTAAATAACTTTTTAAAAAAGAATTATTTTATTTAACTTTATTTATTTTCATTTGACCAGAGAGGGACAGAGTATGAGAGAGAGAGAGAGAGAGAGAAGGAAATTGAGAAAGCTAGTCGCCAGGTTTGGGACTTGAACTGCGGTCAGCCATGTGGGAGTCCCGCCCCTTAACCACCATGCCACCTGCTTGCCCAATACTTATTAAGAACTTACTGTGATCCAAGTACTGCCACAAGCACATAACATGATCGACAGTCTTACAACAGGTGAGTTACTATTGTTAGTCTCACCTTAAAGAAAAGGAATCTGAATAACTTTGCTATATGCTACACTGTGTGTACTTTACTTACATTAATTATCTGTTAATTTTTACAGCCATTGAGGTAGGTGGTATCATCCCCTCCCTTTTTTCTTTTTCTTTTTTTTTTTTTATTAAATTTGTAGTGCACATGAGCTCACCAGAGAGAAAGGGAAAGTGAGAGAAATCATGCTCAAGGGTCTGGGGATGCATGCTGTAATCCCTTCTCCTCCTTTCTCCTCTCTGGATTTTGAGCACACATGCAAATGCAACTAGCGTGTTTTTCAAATTGCAGGATCCAGGACTTGAATCACACAGCTGGCCATGGGGGATCTAGTGCCTTAAACTCCATGCCACCTGCTGGTCCATATCATCCCCATTTTATTTTTTTTAAGAGAGATTTTTGCTATAAGGTGTGTATGTTTGATGGAGGGACAGAGAAAGACAGAGAGATAGAATGTGAGAAATCACCTCCAGGGGGTATGGCCACTCTACCATCCCTTCTCCATTCTCCTCTTAGGATCTTGGGTACGCACGTGCATGCGCCCGGTGAGAGTTTTAAGTTGCTGGGTATGGTACTCAAACCACAGTCTTCTCCATAGGAGTCCAGTGATGTAACCATTACACCATCTGCTGGTCCTCCCCGCCCCGCTTTAAAAAAAAAAAAAGATTTATTTAATTTTATTTATTCATTCATTTGTTTGTTTATTTTTATTGTTATAGGGCATGTGAGCTCGTCAGAGAGAAGCAGATATCAAGGGAAAGTGAGAAAGCAAGTAGCAAGGTGTAGGACTCGAACCATAGTTGTCCATGTGGGTGTCCAGCACCTTTAACCACTATGCCACCTGCTGGTCCATGTTATTTTTTTTTTTTAAGGACCCCAATTGTCTCCAGTGCCCATTGCACATTCCTTCTCTCTTGTTCTTTAGTTTAGAACTGGGACTTCTGATTGTGGATGAGACTTACTATGAATTAGCTCTAAAGGTGGGAGTGGAGAGAGAATAAAATGGCCATGGTTTGCTTGTCTCAGTGAGTATGTCTTGTGTTATTATCTTTCCTCCCGTAAGTTTCCCTGCAGGAATGAACTCGTTTCGCCTCTGTTTCAGGATGGAAGGAGGAGAGCTGTTTGACAGGGTGGTAGGGAATAGACGCCTGAAGGAAGCTACCTGCAAACTCTACTTTTACCAGATGCTCTTGGCTGTGCAGGTAAGAGAAGGCCTCAATTTTCCTGACAGCTTACTTCCTTTCTGAGGAATTATTCCATGAGTTGGGCAGAAATGGAGGGACGGGAGATTCAAACTCAGAAGAGAATCGTGTATTTGTTGTTCTTTTCTTTGGCAATAATATCCGTAAGAGAGGGAAGTCCTGGATCACGAGCACATACGTGACCCATGTACTCAGGGAGATCCTCAGACTTGACCTCAGCACCTTCCCATATGGGTTAGTCTCATAGAATGTTGCATTTTACTGCTGCACCATTGTCTGGCCTTCTCTTTTTAATTTTTTTGGAGAGGTTTTTGCTACAGGGCGCGTGCGCTCGCCAGACAGAGACATAGAGACAGAAAGCGAGAAAGCACCCCCCAGGAGGGATGGTCATGCCGAAATCCCTTCTCCTCCGTTCTCCTCTCGGGATCTTGGGCACGCACGCACACGCGCCCGGCGTGAGTTTTAAGCCACCGGGTCCGGGACGCGAACCGCGGTCGACTACGGGGGAGTCCAGCGACATAGCCATTATGCTAACTGCTGGTTCCCCTGTCTGCCCTTCTCTTATATTAGTTTATTACCTCCCTTATTTTTCTAAGAATATTAAAATATACTGAGTGCAGATCAGAGGGTGTGAAACATTTTTTCTTTCTTTCTTTCTTTCTTTCTTTTTTTTTTTTTTTTGAGAGGTTTTTATTATAGGGCATGTGTATCCAACAGAAAGACAGAGAGAGACAGAGAGACAGAAAGTTAGAAATCACCCTCCAGAGGTGATGGCCATACCGCAATCCCTTCTCCTCCATTCTGTTCTCAGGATCTTGGGCATGCACGCACACGTGCCCGGCGTGAGTTTAAGCCACTGGATTCGGAACTTGAACCACGGTCGACTACATGGGAGTCCAGCGACATAGCCATTATACTAACTGCTGGTCCCGAAACATTTTTGATTTCTAAAGAATCATGACATATGGGATTGGCAGGTGGCATGATGGTTAAAGACACTGGACTCCCACATGGCCGACTGTGGTTTGAGTCCCAGAACTGGTGGTTTACTTTCTCACTTTCCCTCTCTCTCTTTCTCTGATCAAACTGGAAAACAAAAATAATAAAAAAGTTAAAGATAATAATTCCTTAAAAGAAACCCAACATGACATAGTCTATTGATGTTTCCTTATGGATTTGTTTTTTTAATTTGCTATAGAGTGTGTACATTCACCAGAGAGAGACAGAGACAGAGAGATAGGGACAGTGAGAAAGTACCTCCCAGGGATCATGACCATGGTGTAGTCCCTTGTCCTCCATGATCCTCTCAGGATTTTGGGCATGTATGCATATGCGCCCGAAGTATTTTTCGAGCTGCCAGGTCTGGTTCTGTATGAGATCCAGCTACCTCAACCACCAAGCCACCACGTGGCCCACCTTATGTGTTAATTTTTAAAAATATTTATTTAATTCCATTTATTATTATTTTTTAATCTGACCAGAGAGAGACAGAGAGAAAGGGAAAGCAAGAAAACAAGTCATTAGGTCTGGGACTTGAACCACAGTCAGCCATGTAGGAACCCAGCAAGTTTAACCACCACACCACCTGCCGGCCCTATGTGTTCCTTTTTTTTTTTTTTTTTTTTTTTGAGTTTTAGGGCGCGTGCGCTCGCCAGACAGGCAGAGAGAGACATAGAGACAGAAAGTGAGAAATCACCCCCCAGGGGGGATGTCCACGCCGCAATCCCCTCTCCTCCATTCTCCTCTCGGGATCTTGGGCACGCACGCACACGCACCCGGCGTGAGTTTTGAGCCACCAGGTCCGGGACACGAACCGCGGTCGACTACGTGGGAGTCCAGCGACATAGCCATTACGCTAACTGCTGGTTCCCCCATGTGTTCCTTTTTGTATGCTATTTCAGACCACAGAGTTTTCAAAGATTAGGTCAGCCTTTGTGTCAAGGAATCAGTTAGCCCTGAGTATTTAAACAGATAATTTACAAATATTTGATTTACAGAGTCCCTTTAACAATGGTGTTTTTAGTACTGTTATAATCAAAAACATCAGTTTGGTGGGATTTTTGTTTACTTTGGCATGTTCTGAAATTATTTTGTATCCCCTCATTTAACTCCTTAATTGAAATCTACACCTCACATTTCTGCCACATCTAGGGTTATTTATTATCTTGAAAGTAACATGAAATATTTATTCTTCTGAGTTGCCTTTTCAATTTTCTAGTTATTAATGTTCTTGAAAATAGACTGGTAAGCACTAACCCCTTTACTCAGCAGTCTTCTATCATTTGGGGGAATATGGCTGTGCTCCCAGTCCCCCCCAGCTGTGAGATGTGTGTGTTTGTCTTTACTCACATACCTGCTGTCACACCCAAGAGTCATGGCCTCCTTTTTGTGTAGTACCTTCATGAAAATGGCATTATACATCGGGACTTAAAGCCAGAGAATGTTCTACTGTCATCTCAGAAAGAGGACTGTCTGATAAAGGTAAGAAATTTATGTTCTAGGGACCTGCAGATGGGGTAATGGTTACATCGCCAGACTCCCACGTAGTTGACCGTGGGTTGAGTCCCGGACCCGGCAACTTAAAAACTCATCCCTGGCACATATGCGTGCATGCCCAAGATCCCGAGAGGAGACTGAAGGAGAAGGGATTGTGGCATGACCATCCCCCCTAGGGGTTGATTTCTCGCTTTCTGTCTCTCTCTGTCTCTCTGGTGAACGTACACACCCTACAGGAAAAATCTCTGTCTTAAAAAAAAAAAACCAAACAGAAAATTATGTTTTGGATGGGGCTGCTTCAGTAGATTTCTGTACAAAAAGTCTATTTCAATTCCTCAAGTGAAAAGTGGGAGTATAAAAAGGTTGAAAATCTGAAGCCAGCAAGTGGCATGGTGGTTAAGGCAGTGGACTCTCACATGGCCAACCGTGGTTTGAGCCCTGGACCTGGTGGCTTACTTTCTCCCCCCGCCTCCCCTCTGGTGAGCATACATACCCTGTAGCAAATAAAAATATATATAATAACAATAATTATGAATAAAGTTGGACAACTAATTCTTTTAAAAAAAGATTGAGAATCTGACTTTTCTGCTCTAGGAAAGGTGTTATTTCTAGGAAGGGTGTTATTGCTCCACCCGGATGTAAATGAATATTTATTGAACTCCACCCTTTACAAGCCCATTCGTGGTCAGAGAGAAAGAAAAGGGATCTGGAATGAATGAGTGAATCATATAACCTATTCTTCCTTGGCTCTCAGGCCTGACTTCCTTTTTGAATCTCCTGATAGGAGGGGCCAGTAGGTGGAATGGCAGTTAAGGTGCTAGACTCAAACATGGTCAACTGTGGTTCAAGTCCTGGACTTGGCAACTTGCTTTCTCACTTTCCCTTTCTCTTTCTTCGGTCAAAATAAAAATAATAGCAGTTAAAATTGAGGAAGTCATTCTTTAAAAAAAAAAAAAAGAATTTCCTAATAGGGTTGAAAAAGAATAAAAGCAGGTTAAGGTGCCAGATTCTCACATGGCCAACTGCGGTTTAAATCCTGGACCTGGTGAGTTGAAAATCACAACTAATAGATAAATAGATAGATAGATAGATAGATAGATAGATAGATAGATAGATAGATAAAATTTCAAAACAAAAACAGGGTTGGCTCCATGGCCTAGTGGTTAAGGGAGCTAAATCCCACATGGCAAACCATGTAGTTTGAGTCCCAGACCTGGCAGCTTGTAAAAGATTCTGTGTGTGCATGTGTGTGTTTGTCTAAAATCCCAACAGGATAGAGAAATGGAGGAGAAGGGACTGCAGTGTGACCTTTTCCCATTAGGAGGTTACTTTCTCTCTCTGTCTCTCTGGCAGGCACGCATACTCTCTGGCAAATGAAAAATAAACAAGCAAAAACAGACCATATGTCACCTAGACTGTCCTTTAAAACCAGAAGGTGGGCACCAAAAGTGTTTTTTCCCAAGCTTTCCACAGGTATTCCCTGGTGCGGCCAAGTTTGAGAACCTGGGGTCTAAGAAGAACCATGTGTAACAAATTAGAATTTTAAGAGTGTCTGTTGTAAGGGTTATAGTTTTCTTAAAATTACAGACAACATAGGTAAGTTAGAAAACCTGAGTCTTAAGGTTTCTAGGTTTAGGAATTTTAAGCAAAACTAAATACTTGAATTGTTTTTAAAATTATTTTTATTTATTTATTAGTGATTTTTGCTGTAGGGTGCATGTGCTTACAGGAGAGAGAGGGAGAGACAGACTGAGTCAGAGAGACAGAAAGTGCGAAATCATGCCCTAGGGGGATGGCTACACTACAATTCCTTCTCCTCCGTTCTCCTCTTGGGACTTTGGGGGCATGCGTGCGTGCACAGGCGTCCACCATGAGTTACAAGCCTTGGGATTCAAGTTGTAGTCAGCCATGTGGAAGTCCCTTAACCACCGTACTACCCGGTGGCCCTAAATATTTTAGCCTGTAAAGACACAGATTTGTAGACTCTAGATTAATGCCAATGTGAACTGTATGAGAAATTGATTTATACTGCATATTTTTTAGGACTGGTAGACTACATTATTCATTTGTTTGTTTATTTACTTTTTTTTCTTTTATTTTTTTCTGTGTGTGTGGAGAGAGGTCTTTGCTATAGGGCTCATGTGCTTGCCAGAAAGACAGAGAGAGACAGAAAGTGAGAAACCATCCCCCAGGGGGGATGACCATACCATAATCCCTCCTCCTCCATTCTCCTCTTGGTATCTTGGGCATGCACACACACGTACCCAGTGTTAGTTTAAGCCACTGGGTCCAGGACTCAAACACGGTTAACTATGTGGGAGCCCAGCAACGTAATCATTATGTTATCTGCTGGTCCCAATTTACTTTTTTTTTTAGAGATATATTTTTGTTATAGGGCATGTGGGCTTGCCCAGAGAGACAGAAAGTGAGAAATGAACTCCCAAGGAGAATGGCCTCATTGTAATCCCTTTCCTCTCCATTCCCCTCCTAGAATTTTGGACATGCATGCATAACCACCTGGCGTGAGTTTTAAGCTGCTTAGTTGGGGACTTGAACCATAGTCGGCCATGTGGGAGTTCAGCACCTTAACCACTACGCCACTCACTAGCACCCATTTATTTATTTTTAATACCAATGGGTGTGTATGTGTGCTGGAGACAGAGAGAGCACCTCGCAATGAGGCCTGTTCACGCTGCAATCCTATTTCCTCATTTCTTTTTCTTGTCAGGATCCTAGGCATGTGCATGCATGTGTGTGGTATGTTTTTTAAGGCACTGGGCCAAGACTTGAACCCTGATTGGCCATGTGGGATCCAGCTCCCTCCTCCCTGCATTTAAACACTGCTCTATGCTTCTGGCCCCGTTAATCTTTTTATTTTATGGCTTCATTACAAATGATTTTCTTTTGTCCTTAATTTTAGATTACTGATTTTGGACAGTCTAAGATTTTGGGGGAGACCTCTCTCATGAGAACTTTATGTGGCACCCCCACCTACCTGGCTCCTGAGGTCCTTATTTCTGTTGGTACTGCTGGGTATAACCGTGCTGTGGACTGCTGGAGTTTAGGCGTTATTCTTTTCATCTGGTAAGAAAAGTTTTCATTGCTTCACAGTTTGGTTGTAGGTGAACAGATGAAATCTTAAATGTATTCGATAGAGAATTTGTATTTAAGTTAGGTCAGTTAGGGGGCTCTCAATGTAATGAATAATCTGATTTTTTCATTATGCTGAAAACGAAATCTGTATATAATCTGTATATTTGAATGCCACTAGATAATGATTTCTTTTCCTTTTTCTCTCTACCAATATTAAGCCTTAGTGGGTATCCACCCTTCTCTGAGCATAAGACTCAAGTGTCACTGAAGGATCAGATCACCAGTGGAAAATACAACTTCATTCCCGAAGTCTGGGCAGAGGTCTCAGAGAAGGGTATGGATATGAAAGGGTCAAGAATCTGTGGTTTGTAAAATATGTGCGTTCTATGCTGGGGGTTTCTTTTCAAATTCTGTGATTGTTTTCTCCTGTCTATTCTGTTCATTTTGCTCCATTTGAGAGGAATTTACTTAGAGTCTGGATGAGCTCATGTCTGGGTTTGCTCCTTCCTAGCTCTGTGAGTTTAGGAAAGTTATAAAACCTCTCTGGGCCTCTGTTTTCTCTGTCAAGGGGGCTTCAATAATCCTTACCTTAAAGAGTTTTTGTGAGGGTTAAGTGTAATGTACACAAATGCCTGTTACCTTTTTAAGAGTGCCAAGTAATAAGTAACTTTTTAGTTAAAGAGCTTCCTCTGAGTAAGCATGTGAAGCCTGTGTAATAAAAGCCAAATGTCATTAGTTATCTTCTATTTTATTACACAGTGCTACTTTGTAATTCCCTGAAGAAAAAGTAGAAGATTGAAATAAAATGTCAAACAGTGTAACAGAGACATTGCTACATGTTTGAATATTTACTGAATAATGTTGCAGTATACTAGCTAGTTTGCAAGTTGTTACTTAATGAAGTAGTCAGGCTTTATATCTGAAAAGCCTGCAGTTTGAGGGAGCCTCTGACTGAGAAACTCTGATGGTCAATCTGTGGGTCTTGAGATCACTAAGCATCCTAAGTGTCTTAGATCAGAATGGAAATTCAGCTTTTATTTGGGGGGGCGGGGAGTGGGGAGAGACATTTTTGCTGTAGGGTGCGTGCACTCACCAGAAAGACAAGAGGGAAACAGAGAGATAGAAAGTGAGAAATCACCCCCCAGGGGGTATGGCCACACCATAATCCCTTTTCCTCCATTCTCCTCTCAGGATCCTGGGCATGCATACACACGCACCTTGGGTGAGTTTAAGCCGCCTGGTCCAGGACTTGAACTGTGGTCCACTGCATGGGAGTCCAGTGACTTAGCCATTGTGCCAACCGCTGTTCCTGGAAATTCAGCTTTAATTAGTTTGCGATTGAGTCCAGCAACTAGAGACAGAAAAGGGAGCTAAGAGTCTATGATGTCCCAGCAGGGAGAGACTGGTGGTGTTCTTAGCGTCCTGAGTGCTGCGAGAGAGGAAGATTAGGGGACCCTGCCCACTCTGCATGCTGACTTCCGGATCGTCTCAGCTCTTCTCCTCCTTCTGCGTGGTGGCCTGTAATTCTGGCATACTCAAATAGTGCTGCTTCAATGCAGTTGTCCTTCCTCTGTGATCTGCCTATTATCTCTTTGTTTTAGCTCTAGACCTGGTCAAGAAGTTGTTGGTAGTGGATCCAAAGGAGCGTTTAACAACAGAAGAAGCCTTAAAACACCCATGGCTTCAGGTAGGTGTGGGGCAGTGCCTACCAGCATAAAATACCCTGGAAGCCCTGAACCGCCTGAGAGAGATGAGGAACAGATTGGAAAAATGACATTTGGTTTTGGTGAACCTGTTCAATGTAACTGTTCAGATGAAGCTTTGTGTGTACGGGGTGTGTGTGTTAGGGGGCTCTTGGAGAGACAAGCGTACTTTATGGTCTGTTCTGATTCTCCTTGGCTGCACAGAGTCTGCAGTTACACTGTGTTTCTTTGAAAGGTTGTTCCTGCTCCACTGTCCAAGTCTCCCGCCTTTCTTCCATGGCAGGGTGGGCTTTTATTCCTGTCGTCTTCTACCTTAGATCAGGGAAACTAGGGGAGCAGAGAGGAGGGCAGTCTCCCTGGGAAGGATCCAGGCATTTCCCAAGCCTAAGCGATCTCCCACTTCCTGTTCGTGGTAAGCATGCCATCAGTGTGCCTTTCGGGTCTGCATGGCCTCCGTGTTCCTGCTGGGGGTTGTGGCTGCCATTAGATTATGTACTCATTTTGGGACCAGCAGTTAGCGTAATGGCTATGTCGCTGAACTCCCAGGTAGTTGACCGCTGTTTGAGTCCCAGACCCAGTGGCTTAAACTCATGCCGGGTGCGTGTGTGTGTATGCCCAAGATCCCGAGAGGAGAATGGAGGAGAAGGGATTGCGGCGTGGCCATGTCCCCTGGGGGGTGATTTCTCGTTTTCTTTCTGTCTCTCTGGCAAGCGCATGTGCCCTGTAGCAAAAAACAAAAGCAAAAAAACTCTCAAAAAAAACCCCCAAAAGATTATGTACTCGTTTCATGGGGCACTGCCAGAGTCGGAAGTGTTTGAGTCTCGGTGGGGCTCGTCTTTGGTGTTGGAATTAACTACCGCCTGGTGCACGTTTTCTGATGGAGGTCTCATCTTCTAGCCAGTGTAGCTCCATTCAGCACAGCCATGCCTCTCTTCACTAGTTCTCCTTTGGTCTGTCTGTTTCCTGTGGGGATGGGGCACTAACCAGATAGTTTGAGCAAGAGGCTGATCTCCAGGCCACTTACTGGTCTAGGAACTCTAGCCAATCCAGCCTTCGCTCTGTACTTCTCTGACTCTGGGGAACCAGTCCCTGTTCTCTCTTTGAACCCTTCCCATCCAACAGTTTTGCTCAGGTTGAGAACAATAAATCCTTAAAAAAAAAAAAAAAAAAAGGCAGATATATGTGTTTTGGATGTTGCCTTGGGAACAACCATCCCCTCGCTCCTCAGGAAGGTGATTTAGCATTCACTAGACCACACAGATTTGCAACAGCAGGACCCTGGAGAGAAGGAGTTTGGAAACAAGGGTGCCTTTGCATGTGGGGATTTAATTTTGATGAAAAAGAGAAACATGCTTCTTGGCTCTTTTCATGCGTCCTAATAGGGAAACTCTTAGGGTCTAAGAGTTAGTCTTGGGGAAAAAACAAAGTGGAGTTGGCCAGTTAGGCCTGGGAGTAGAGTCCGCATCTGCCTGAACTTTACGAGCAAGCGGTGCCTATTTTTCTTGTACTTTTTGTCTCAGGAGAAAACTGTTCGGAACAACCAAGGAAAAGGTGGAGCTCAGCCCGCCACAGGGGTCTTATCTGAGTACTCCTTTGTCCACGTTTTGTTCTTGCAGCAAAGGACGGAGCGGACTTCGAATGGGGACTAAGGCACTAAGTGCCCATTGGAAACATCTGTTAGTGATAGCTTCGTTTTTATTTTGGGGAAGTTCAGTGTTTTTGAAGAAACCAAATGGTTTTGTGGGTCTGGCCTTGGACGGAGTGTTGGGAATGCGAGTTCTGGTCTCTGTTTTGGTATTAACAGAGTATCCTCTTTGGGAAGCATCCCTTATGGCCACTTCTCCCTCACGTTTATTGCCTGAAGTAGAGGACTCCTTCCTTTCTGCCTTCGGGGATATTACAATGTAGTGGTTTTGAACAGACTGTGGGCATCTCAGAGGAGGGGTACATTTACAGGAAAACATTCCCATTGCTTTCTGTCTCTCTATCTCTGTCTGTGTGGCGAGCACACATGCCCTGTAGCAAAAACCTCTCCAAAAACAAACAAACAAACAAAAAAACCCACACACACAAGCACTTGTGTGTGTGCCCAACATCCCAAGAAGAGACTGGAGGGATTGCCACATGGCCATCCCTCCCCAGGGAGTGATTTCTCACTTTCTCTCTCTTTCTGTCTCTGTCTCTGTCTCTCTCTGACAAGCACACATACCCTTTAGCAAATTTAATAAAAAAATAAATAAAACGTAGGTCTGAACAGATCTGTGGTTATTCTGCGTGGCCTCACTGAAGCGCGGCCACCTGGAGGGCATTCTGTCTTGTGTTCATTTGTTTGTGCGTTCATTCCTTCAGAGCCCGAGTAATGAGCTCATGTGTGAAGTACTGTCAGGCACCACGGATGCCAAGAGGAATAAGTCAAGCCCTTGCCTCGGGGAGCTGGCCGTCTGGGGCAGGGCCAGCCCTGTCCACAGTCATTACAGAGCAGTGCAGTACATGTGGTAATGAGGGATACAGAAATGGTTGTGACTCAGGAGGAGGCAGAGCCGCCGCCTGTAGGGCTTTGGGTACCCACACGTTCACACAGCCTGAAGAGTGTCTTCAGGCTTAGTGGCCTGGCATTGACATGGGGCGGATAAGCAGATCAGTATTTTTTTGAGAGGTTTCTGTTATAGGGCACATGTGCTTTCTGGAAAGACAGAGACAGAAAGCAAGAAATTACCCCCCTTGGGGGATTATTTTGCCGCAGTCCCTTCTCCATTCTCTTCTCAGGATCTTGGGCACACATGCACATGTGCCCAGTGTGAGTTTAAGCTGCTGGGTACAGGACTCAAACCACAGTCGACTACGTGGGAGTCCCACAACATAACCATGATGCCATCTGCTGGTCCCGAGCAGATCAATATTTTTAAACATTTACTGAATCTCTGTCTTTCTCTCTTTTTCAGTTTGCTTATAGTGTGTATAAGCTCACTGGAGAGAGACAGAGAGAAAGTGAGAAATCACCCCCTCATGCGGGGTGGCTAAGCCATAATCCCTTTTTCATTCTCTTCTCGGGATCTGGGATGCGCGTGTGCCTGGTGTGTTTTTCAGGCTGCGTGGTCCAGGATTCGATTTGTGCAGTTGGCTTCATGGGATCCTGCTGCCTTAATGACCATGCCCATGGGTGGCCTGAACCTTGGACCTTTTCTTGTGGGCCCAGTGATATGGAGTATTGTATTACCTCTGCTGTACCAGACTTGGGGGTGATTCTTGGTGCACAGACTGGTTGACTTTGTCCGTTTCCCCCTTTTTAGGGCTCTTTAGCTCTGTCCTTCTGGGAGCTTTCTTTCCCTCCGAATATACTGACATGTTTTGCATTTCTTTGCAGGATGAGGACATGAAGAGCAAGTTTCAGGATCTGCTGTCTGAGGAAAATAAATCAGCAGCTCTCCCCCCGGTCCCAGTCCAGGTAATTCCTATCAATGGTCATTAAAGGCAGTGTCAGGCCAGCCAGCAGTGTGGTGGTTCAGGCGCCTGGATCCCACCTGGCCAGCAGCCTGGTTAAGCAGACCTGGTGGCTTGAAAAACACCCTGGGTGTGTGGGCACGTGTGTCCTAAATCCTGTCAAGAGAATGGAGGAGCAGGGATCACAGTGTGGCCATTCCACCTGGGGGGTGCTTGCTTTCTTTCCCTTTGTCCCTGGTGAGTACACATGCCCTAGAGCAAAAGCCTAACCAGACAAAACAAAAGAAAGTAGTCTGGGTTTAGAGAGCTGAGGAACAATTGCTTAACACTTTTTAAGTACAATGTAGATACTTCGTTTCAACTTGGTTTGCTTCCGCACCCATAAATTTAATCCTGCCGGGTGTGTTTAATGTGTTAGACAAGCACAGCTAGGGCTTGACATCCAGAATAGACTTAAATTTAAATTCGTTGAAAATTTAAAATGTGGGCAAGCAGTTGATGATTTCTTGATTACCATCTTATTTTCCTATAAGGACTCTCTTGTTTGTTTTTAATTTGTGAGAAGGTGTTTGCGCTTGTGCGTCACAGGGAGAGGGACAGAGGGAGAAAGCACCCTTCAGTGGGACATGACCACCCTCAATCCCTTCTCCTCCATTTCTCTCTGTTGGGATTTGGGGCACACATGCACTGCATTCAGAATGTGTTTCCAGCTGTTGGGCCTGGGATTCGAACTGCACAGTGGCCCATGTGGAATCTGGCTCTCTTAACTGCCATATGAAGGGCCTGGCCCTTGGTATTAGATAGTATTTCTTCATTCCTGTCCTGCTTTCTTTGGTTGAATGAGATTTCTCCCTTTCTGACTCCTCCCTCCCAATCTTATAAATGGGAAAACAACTACGGTACAAAATAAATGAATAAATAAAGTCTTCCCACCAAAGCACAAGACTTGGGGCTCCAAGTAAGAGGTATTACAGTACCTTTAAACTCAGTAGTCTAGCAGGAGTTGATCAAGAAGAGGTTTGCTGTGCTGCTTAGGTTTAATATATTTATCAAGTGGTCAGAAGCCACAAGGGAGAGAAATGTGAATTAGTAAACCCGTCCCTGTCCTCAAGGATGATTGTTAGGATTCAGTTGTCAAGAGGCTGGTCAGTAATTCTTGGTACTAGAAATTTCACTCGAGAGACCAGCAGGTGGCATAATGGTGACATTGCTGGGCTCCCATGGGATCCACCGTGGTTGGAGCCCCAGACCCGGTGGCTTGAAAACACTCACTGGGAACGTATGCCTGAGAAGAGAATGGAGAAGGGATTAGGCGTGGCCTAGGGGGGATTTCTCGCTTTCTGTCTCTCTCTGTAACTCTGGTGAGTGCATGCGCCACATAGAAAAAAAATCTCTCTTAAAAAAAAGGAAAGAAATTTCACTTGAGATATCCCCAATTTACAGGAGGCATGTTGGGGATAGAAGCCAGTGATTTCTCCTTTTTTCCTTTGTTTTCAGCCTTCCACTAGTCAGAAGCGCCCCCTTGAAGGGGAAGCAGAGGATGCCGAGGCCACGAAGCGCCCTGCTGTGTGTGCTGCTGTGTCGTGAACCCTGCGGTTGGAATGTGAAAGAAATGTATCTTCTTTAACTCTACTGTCATCTTTTTTCTTTACCTCAGGTTTTTATAGTTTATATTTTAATTATGTGGGAATAATTGTCTTTCTACAATCATTGATACATGATTAAAAGTCTGATGGAACCTGAGTTTCGTGCTTATGCTTGATGGACAGCTCTTTAGTTGAATCTTCCTCCTCCCCTTTTATTTTATTTTGATTTTTTTTAAAGAATAACTTACTTAATTTATTATTATTGTTTTAAATTTTGCTATAGGACATATGCACTCACCAGAGAGAGAGAGGGAAAGTGAAAATGTTAGCTGCCAGGTCTGGAATTTGAACCACGATTGGCCACGTGGGAGTCCATCGCCTTAACCATCATGCCATCTACTGGCCCCATCCCCTTTTATTTTATTTTTAAAAAATTACTTATTGGGACCAGCAGGTGGCGTGGTGGTTAAGGTGCTGGACACTCCCACATGGCTGACCACGGTTCAAGTCCTGGATCTGGTAGCTTGCTTTCTCACTTTCTCTTTGTCTCTCTCTCTCTCTCTGGTCAAATTAAAATAAATGGATGAATAAATTAAATTAAATTAAATAAATCTTTAAAAAAAATTACTTATTTAAGGGCCAGCAAGTGGTGTGGTGGTTAAGGACATTGGATTCCCACATGGCCAACTGTGGTTCGAGTCCTGGACCTGGCGGCTTGCTTTCTCTTTCTCTCTCTCTCACTGTCCCTCTCTGGTCAAATTAAAATAAATAAATAAGTTAAATAAAATAATTTAAAATTTTATTTAAAATTTATTTAATCTTTTATTATTATTATTATTTTAAATTTTCTATAGGGAACATGTGTCTACTAGAGAAGGACAGAGAGAAAGTGAGAGAGAGAAAGTGAGAAAACAAGTGACCAGGTCTGGGACTTAAACTGCAGTTGGCCATGTGGGGATCCAGCACCTTAACCTCCACCCCATCCGCTGGCTCCCCCTTTTATTTTAAATGTTAGAAGCAGTTTGCCTTTCATCTGGAGACACTTCTTGGCCATTGTTATCTGGCAGGTTTCTCAGGATTCACCTTGGTTTTAGCCTTTGAGAGCTGAATACAAATTCCTATTTCTTTTTAATCCTTTTTAAAAAAAGTTTATTTCTTTCTTTTATGACAGAGACAGAGGGGCATCCCACCATGATCCACCCCCAGTTTCCACCAGCTGAAATCATGGGCCCACACACCCTGAGCGCTCAGGAAGGTCCTAAGACTCAAACTTAGGACTTTTCCCTTGTGGGTTCAGCTGCACTACCTGCGTGCCATGACCAGGCACCCTGAATATAATTCTGAAGGCTGAGAGTTGCAGGGAGGAGGCCAGTCAGTGACACATTGGTAGAATGCAATGTTTTTCAAGACAACCCACATGGAACCTTCTAGGTTCCCAATCAAAGACCTCCCTGCATGCACTGGTCATGTGCATGCCCATGCTCGGGGGCTGGCTGACGCTGGCATGGTGAATGGTATCCAGACCCTGTTGAGGTGCTGCCTCTGTTTTTCTATTTGTCTTTTGCTCATGGAATAAATAAGTAAACTTTAAAAAGTTGTAGGGGAAGGGGCCCAGAAAGGTTACACTGGAGTTTGCAGTGGCTGGCTGGGTGCTGAAGTTCTCATGAGATGGCAGGTACCTTAGGCCAGTTTTAAATTTGTATCTACTCTCAGAAAGATACAGGCCCACAGTCTGAAAGCTTACGGCTAGACAAGTTGTGAAATGCAGGTGTTCCAGTTCTAGGAAAGCAATCGGACACATCTAGTATGTGTTATCTGTAGTACTCCGGTGGAGTCCCGTATCCAAACCCATTACTATTCTTTTTTTTTAATAAATATTTTTATTTATTTTTTAAATGATTATTTATTTTATCTATTCATTTATTTTTAATTTGACCGGAGAGAGACACACAGAGAGAGAGAGAGAGAGAGAGGGAAAGGGAGAAAGGAAGACA
>NW_006159701.1:3794613-3795318 GCF_000334495.1 Tupaia belangeri chinensis | reverse complement strand
TCAGGATTCACCTTGGTTTTAGCCTTTGAGAGCTGAATACAAATTCCTATTTCTTTTTAATCCTTTTTAAAAAAAGTTTATTTCTTTCTTTTATGACAGAGACAGAGGGGCATCCCACCATGATCCACCCCCAGTTTCCACCAGCTGAAATCATGGGCCCACACACCCTGAGCGCTCAGGAAGGTCCTAAGACTCAAACTTAGGACTTTTCCCTTGTGGGTTCAGCTGCACTACCTGCGTGCCATGACCAGGCACCCTGAATATAATTCTGAAGGCTGAGAGTTGCAGGGAGGAGGCCAGTCAGTGACACATTGGTAGAATGCAATGTTTTTCAAGACAACCCACATGGAACCTTCTAGGTTCCCAATCAAAGACCTCCCTGCATGCACTGGTCATGTGCATGCCCATGCTCGGGGGCTGGCTGACGCTGGCATGGTGAATGGTATCCAGACCCTGTTGAGGTGCTGCCTCTGTTTTTCTATTTGTCTTTTGCTCATGGAATAAATAAGTAAACTTTAAAAAGTTGTAGGGGAAGGGGCCCAGAAAGGTTACACTGGAGTTTGCAGTGGCTGGCTGGGTGCTGAAGTTCTCATGAGATGGCAGGTACCTTAGGCCAGTTTTAAATTTGTATCTACTCTCAGAAAGATACAGGCCCACAGTCTGAAAGCTTACGGCTAGACAAAGTGTGAAAAGCAGGGGTTTCAG
>NW_006159701.1:3787964-3794599 GCF_000334495.1 Tupaia belangeri chinensis | reverse complement strand
TGACACATCTAGTATGTGTTATCTGTAGTACTCCGGTGGAGTCCCGTATCCAAACCCATTACTATTCTTTTTTTTTAATAAATATTTTTATTTATTTTTTAAATGATTATTTATTTTATCTATTCATTTATTTTTAATTTGACCGGAGAGAGACACACACAGAGAGAGAGAGAGAGAGAGGGAAAGGGAGAAAGGAAGCCACCAGGTCTGGGACTTGAACTGTGGGAGTGTCCAGCACCTTAACCACCACACCACCTGCTGGTCCCCATCATTACTATTTCTGTAGCAAATATTCATAGCAAGAAAGCGAAAGATTATCTACAGCCTCATGCCAGTTCATGTCAACCTTGTCTGCCAAATGAGTTTTGAATGATGTGTTTTATAGAGCTTGTTATTCTTTGGAAGTGGTATGATGGGGGGGGGGAACGACTGTGCAAAGCCCTACTCTTCACTGGTCTCATCCTCACAGTGATCTATGAGGTAGGCCTTCCAACCACCCTCATGTTACAGGTTGAAGAACCCAAGCTTAGAGGAATAAAATAACTTTTCCAATCGTACATCACGCAGCTGGCAAGTGACAGAGCTAGGGCCCAACTTCTGTCTTTCTGACTCTAATGTTCCTTATTTTCTCAGTCACATATTAAGTCAGACTCAAGGATGTTGACTCACACTGACAAAACTCATAAGAGACTGATGTCTACATCTTGATTGTCAATGCGTTTAATTATTATAGACATTGAATTGCCAAGAGGAACAAACTCTTGCCTGTGTATTAAGCATGTTCAGTCCCCGTAGGCCAGCTGCAGGAATAGCCCCATGTCTTATTGACCATGTCAAAAATCTTGGTGACAAGGAACAGAAACCCATCCAAATTGCTTCATGGAAAAGGGGGTACGTTTCAGAGTTAAAAATGGCTGGGTCTGGGAACAATCAGGAGTGCAGGTAGTTATGATGATTGTCTTCTTTTTTTTTTTAAATACTAGAGGGGTTGTGTGTGTGCATGTGTATGTATGTATGTATAAGACAGAGAGAAAGCAAGCACACTCTCAAGCAGGCCTGGTCCACTGCAGATGTGACTTTTTTTTTCTTCCAGTCCACTCTCTTCTCAGGATCCCAGACATAGGCACATGTGTCTGGCATGTTTTTCAAGCCACTAGGGCCAAGATGGAAACTGTAGTTGACTGTGTGGGCTCTCGCTACCTCTGTGCAGTACTTAGCAGCTGTACTGTAGGGCTGGCCCTCTTGTCTCCTTCTGACCTCACCGATTCTGCTTCTCTAACTTGTCCTGGTTGACACTAGGCCACACTGGAGCTTGCTGATCACCAGTGATACCACTGGTGATTCAGCCAAGGCAAGGTCTGGGACTCGCAGCCTTTTCCCCAGGCAGTGGGGTGTGTGGGGAGGGTGGGTGGATGGCATTTTCCATTCGAAGGGTGTGCAAATATTCTGAGGCTTGGCCAGCCTTGGCCTGGCGCAGGGGGCTAGATGGGGATTTAGGTGGTTTGTATATTTAAAGGAATGAGCCTAAGATTGCCAAGCTAGATGGGTTTTAGCTCATTTGAATATTTAATGTTCAGGCTGTGGTTTTGCAGGACATTTTTCCTCCTGGGGCAGAGTCAGCCACTCCTGTTTCCAGAGCACTTCGTATTGCCTTCCTGTGATCACATCTACCGTGGTAGGCTGAGTCATGTCCCCAGCCCCCAGGTGTCTATCCGCATCCTCGGAACATGTGACTATGTTACTTTATATAGTAAAAGGGACTTTGTAGACATAACTAAGTTGAGGGTTTTGAGTCGGGATTCTCCTGTTGTATCCAGTGGGCCAGTGTTCACAGATGATCTTTACGAGGGACACAGGAGGACTCAGAGTCCGAGGTGTTGGTGATAATGTTGACTGAGCAGAGGTGAAGAAACCTGCTTTGGAAACAGAGGACAGGGCCATGATCCAAGGAATGCAGGCAGCCTCTAGCAGCTGAAGAGGCAAGAGAATGGATTCTCTATTATTTTTGAATTATTTATTTATCATTATTATTATTTTTTAAATTTGCTGCCAGGAGAGAGAGAGAGAAGAGAAGAGAAAGTGAGAAAGCAAGCCACCAAGTCTGGGACACAAACCACAGTCGGCCATGTGGGAGTCTAGTGCCTTAACCACTATGCCACCTGCTGGCCCTGGGTTTTCCCTTTAGAATGTCTTGAATGTACCTGTCCTTTACTACCTGTTAGCCAAATGAAACCGGTTTCAGGGCTTCTTTCTTTTTTTCTCTAAGGCACATGAGCTCTCTAGAGAGACAGAGAGAGAAAGCAAGAAATCACCCCCTGGGTGGGGATGGCCATGCCACAGTCCCTTCTTCATTTTCCTCTCAGGCTTTTGGGCACATGTGCATATACGCCTGGTGTGCTTCTCAAGCCACCGGTTCCAGGACTCAAAACACTCAGCCGGCCATGTAGGACCCAGCCACCATGCCAGCAGCTGGTTCCTTTCTTTTTTTGTGTAAGTTTATTTATTTATTTATTTTTCCTTTATTTTATTTATTTATTTTTTTGAGAGATTTTCACTGTAGGGCGCCTGCGCTCGCCAGACAGACAGAGAGAGACATAGAGACAGAAAGCGAGAAATCACCCCCCCAGGGGGGATGGTCACGCCGCAATCCCTTCTCCTCCATTCTCCTCTTGGGATCTTGGGCACGCACGCACACGTGCCCGGCGTGAGTTTTAAGCCACCGGGTCTGGGACACGAACTGCGGTCAACTACGTGGGAGTCCAGCGACATAGCCATTACGCTAACTGCTGGTTCCCTGTTTATTTATTTATTTGAGACAGAGAGAGAGCTACCACCATCCAGGGGCGTCAGTCTTAGCTGACGTGGGTCATGAGCATGGGTGCATACCTGGCATGCTCAGAGAGTTTCCAGTGCTAGAACCCAAGACCTCTCCCACTGGATTTCAGGTTTCTTAGAACTCAAGACCTCTTCCATTGGATTTCAGGCTTCTTAGAACTTAAGACCTCTTCCATTGGATTTCAGGCTTCTGACCTTTAGAACTTTAAGAGTAGATTTGTGTTTTAAGCCACTGGGTTGTGATTATTTGTAACAGTAGCAATAGGCCACAAATACATTCACCAGGAGAGAGGCATGGCTGCTGATTTGGGGCCACCCAGTCTACTTCGTCTCCTAATCTCACTCTAGGTTTCTTGGAGGAGTTCTTTTACCTATTCCATGAAGTCATGAGGGGAGGTCTGGTTAAGTTAAATGTCTGCCCCCTACTACAGAAACGGATGGGGTTCTAGAGGCTTCTTCTGTAAGGTTCCTCCCACTGGCTGTCTAGCTGGAGGTGGATATAGCGCTTTAAAACACAAGTGAGGGGCCAGCAGGTGGCCTGGTGGTTAATGGTACTGGATTCCCACGTAGCTGATAGCGGTTCGAGTCCCAGACCTGGAGGCTTGCTTTCTCACTTTCTCTCTCTCTCTCTGCCCCTCTCTGGTCAAATAAAAATAAAAATAAATAACGTTAAATGAAAAGAATTATTTTTAAAAAAAAGGGAAACACAAGTTAATGGAGTTGGGATAGCAACATTAGTGGTGGGAACAAAATTCCACTAACCTAAGCTTCCTAACTTTGGCTTGGGTCACATTGTTTCCAATTGCTGAGCCTTTGTTTCCTGTCTGTAAAATGGGTACAGTTGGAGTACCAGCTTCATATGGTGTTTGTGAGGATTCACTGAAGGAAGGTCCGTGAAGTGTCTGGCACATGGGAAGGGATTTATCAATATTAGCTTTCATCCTGAAAGGTGGGAGAGACTTGGGAGCCATCCATAATTCTTGAGTAGGGTAACGCTATCATCTGTTCAGCTCTTTTTGATTGATTGCATACAAGGTGGGTAACGGATACATTTGACCAAGCAGTTTTGGAAAATACCAGTCCTGTGGTGGTTGGTGGCAGCAGAAGAGGAAGGGCATTTCTCAGTGACTGCCACTCCTTCCCTTTGTAGAATAGGCCCTTTGCTCCATGGTAGACCCAACTCAGGCCTCCATAACGGTGCGGTGGGCAACTTGTGTTCATCCAATCCCTATCTGATACCTCTTGAGTTAATTGCACTCCTATTTTTAAAGAAGAACCATCTCTCTTCCAGTTCTCCCTCTTCCTCTGTTCTGGAAGGGGATGATCCAACCCCAGCTCTTTTCTAGAGCTCTGTATAGCTGAATCTGGCCAATTTGGCAGTGGTGATCGGCTCAGGCAGGTGCATGTGGCCCAAATAGGTTCAATGAAAGTCAGCTCTGAGGGCTGGCAGGTGGTGTGGTGGTTAAGGTGCTGGACTCCCACAAGACCAAAAGTGGTTGGAGTCCTGGACCTGGATGCTTATTTTCTTGCTTTCCCTTTCTCTCTCTAGTCAAATTAAATAATTTTATAGTAATAACACATGGAATTAAATAGTTTTTTAAAACAAGACAGTGGGGGGCCAGCAGGTGGGGTGGTGGTTAAGGGTACTGGACTCCAGCATGGCCACCTGTGGTTCCCAGACCTGGCGGCTTTCTCTCTCTCTCACTCTGTCCGTTTCTGGTCAAATTAAAATAAGTAAATAAATACAGTTAAAATAAAATAATCATTTTTATTTATTTTTTTGAGAGGATTTTTGTTATAGGGTGCATGCGATCGCCAGAAAGAGACAGAGAGATAGAAAGCGAGAAATCACCTCCCAGGGGGATGGCCACGCCACAATCCCTTCTCCTCCATTCTCCTCTCAGGATCTTGGGCACGCACGCACATGCGCCCAGCGTGAGTTTTCAGCCACCGGGTCCGGGACACGAACCGCGGTCGACTACGTGGGAGTCCAGCGACATAGCCATTACGCCAACTGCTGGTCCCGAAAATAAAGTAATTCTTAAAGAACGTCAACTCTGGGACTTAGGCTGGGATGATTGGGAAACTAGCGCCTGCTTCTTTGGTCAGAGGTGCCCAGGCCAGGATGTGGAAAGAACTGCTCAAGGATGAAGTCTTCCCTGAGAGCGCAGGGAGACTGTCATTGGAGACTGGGATTCAGCTATGCCTGAAGTGAGGCCACCACCCCAGGGCTGTCTGATAAGGCGGTTGGGTTTGTTCCCTTTTCTGTTTTACTCCAGGTTGAGTGTTTTGTCACTTGGATCTCACAAAGGCCAGACTAATAAATGTAATCATTTACAAACTCCAAGAAACTCTTGAAAACTCTTCCTCCCAGGGGGATGGCCACGCCACAATCCCTTCTCCTCCATTCTCCTCTCAGGATCTTGGGCACGCACGCACACGCTTCCTGCGTGAGTTTAAGCCACCGGTCCTGGGACTCGAACCACAGTCAACTACATGGGAGTCCAGCGACATAGCCATTACGCCAACTGCTGGTCCCGAAAATAAAGTAATTCTTAAAGAACGTCAACTCTGGGACTTAGGCTGGGATGATTGGGAAACTAGCGCCTGCTTCTTTGGTCAGAGGTGCCCAGGCCAGGATGTGGAAAGAACTGCT
Source organism: Tupaia belangeri chinensis (assembly GCF_000334495.1). NCBI lineage: Eukaryota > Metazoa > Chordata > Mammalia > Scandentia > Tupaiidae > Tupaia > Tupaia belangeri. The sequence goes on along the minus strand of NW_006159701.1, from coordinate 3,789,108 downwards.
CAAGGATGAAGTCTTCCCTGAGAGCGCAGGGAGACTGTCATTGGAGACTGGGATTCAGCTATGCCTGAAGTGAGGCCACCACCCCAGGGCTGTCTGATAAGGCGGTTGGGTTTGTTCCCTTTTCTGTTTTACTCCAGGTTGAGTGTTTTGTCACTTGGATCTCACAAAGGCCAGACTAATAAATGTAATCATTTACAAACTCAAGAAACTCTTGAAAACTCTTTTTTTTTTTTTTCTAGCAGCGAAAATGTTCTTTGCTGTTGTTTTTCTGCCAACTTCAGGGTTTTTGGAGAGGTTTGGAGGGGAGTGAATGGAAAGCGAAGATGTGGGAAGAGTCCCTGTAGCCCCAAGGTTGGGTGAGCTCCTCCCAGCTAATTACACTGCAGGGGTTGGGAGCAGAGCCCCTTTCATTACACTATGAGTCTTGGACAGACAGGACGGGAATTACACCAGTGGACCTCAGAGCCTGGTGTGTGCCAGGCATTGTGCTAAGGGGTGAACACACGTATCCCTGAAAGCTCCCATCCACCCAGGAAATACTTGTCACATGCAGGCATCGAGGTTCTGTCTTGGACTGGTTCATGGTTTCTTAGATTTCCAGAGACAGAATCAGGACTCCAACCCATTTTCCAGAGCCCTTGGTTCTTAACCATTACAAGTACTTAAGAGGTCTCGTCACCCAGTCACCTCCTGGTAAGTGCCAGGCTGTGCAGAGGCTTTATCTGGATTGTTTCATTGGGTCCTCAGACTGAAGGAGAAATTGGTTCCAGAAGACCCGACCTTAATGGCGCAAGGGTTAGTGGAGATGGACTTGAATTCAGAACTGGAGTGACATCCATTCTCCACGCTACCTACACTGGCACATGGGCTTGCACACCTTCACCGTGGGGGTCGCCACTAAGGTGGCATCCTTCCCTTGTCAGTCCTGCGAGGAAGTCCCTCCTGGCCGGGACCCTCGTGCCTAGGCCCCGCGTTGTAGACGAAGAAAAAGGGGTAGCCCGGGAGGGGAAGGGGCGGCCCAGCCCCGGGTGGTCTGCAGTGCGGCAGGCGGTGGCTCTGAGCAGGGAACAGCTGCTCTCCCGGCCGGCGGGTCGGGCGCGGCGGGGGTGGGCGCGGCGCCAGGAACAGCGGCCGGCTCCGGAGG
>NW_006159701.1:3784437-3787185 GCF_000334495.1 Tupaia belangeri chinensis | reverse complement strand
CCCGACGCCCCGCCGGCGTGACGCCCGGCGGGGGCGCGGAGGCTGACGTCCCCGAGTTCCCCCACCTGTGCGGAGCCGCAGTTTGGCAGGGAAGCTCCCTGCGAGCCGGGGCCTGTCCTGCTGATACCTCCCCGTGGCGTCCTGGCACCCCGCGGGGTAGATCGCTACTCAGTGTTTGTGCGACGACTGAAGGCCTAGGAGTGTGCCAAGTAATTCTTGAGACGTTTTCAGGAGATTCTTGAGATGAATCTCTGTGTACGGGATTTGTGATTTTTCTCAGTCCCCAGCCTAACTTTTCTTACGTTCTGGGTAAAGGGGGGACCCAACGTGCTGCTCAGTAGAAACAAGCAATTGTATCTCCTAGCTAGGTAAAAGTTCTGCAGCAACATTCTGAATGGAAAATAAATGCATGCTTTAGGGCCGGCAGGTCAGGTGTGTTGGTAACTGGATCCCATATGGCTGACTGTCTGGTTCAAGTCCTGCACCCAGGGAGTTGAAAAACACTCCTGGCTGGAGTACTTGCCCAAAATCCCCAGAGGGGATTGGAGGAGAGGGATTGCAGTGTGGCCATCCCCCTGGGGGGGGGTTGCTTTTTCACTTTTTCTCTCTCTCCAGCGAACGTACCTTATAGCAAACTTTAAAAAAAAATGGCATCTCCCCACCCCCCCTTTCACCATTTGGGAGCACTGGGCTTATAGAATTTTGTTCCTTTGAGAACAGGTAAATATTTACATTTTTATAAAAGCAAATTTGAATTACTGTTTATCTGTTCAGGAAAGTTGGCAATTTGCTTAAACTTCTGAGTATTTAGTTGTCTTTCTTTCTTTCTTTCTTTCTTTCTTTCTTTCTTTCTTTCTTTCTTTCTTTCTTTCTTTCTTTCTTTCTTTCTTTCTTAAGAGAGATTTTTGCTATAGGCTGTGTGCGCTCACCAGAGAGACAGAGACAGAGAGAAAGCAAGAAATCATCTCCCAGGGGAGATGGCCACACTGCAGTCCCTTCTCCTCCATTCTCCTCTCAGGATTTTGGACATGCATGCACACGCACCCAGTGCGAGTTTTAAGCCACTAGGTCGAGGACTCGAACAGTGGTTAACTACGTGAGAGTCCAGTGGTGAAGCCATTATGCCATATGCTGGTCCCGGTATTTCAAGTCTTCATGTGATATTTTTGAATTTGAGACTTATGTTTAGTTCAGAGTCGATGCTAAAACAGAATTATTTGAAAATTGGATATTCCAGAGACTTTTTTCACTAAGGTGGACTTCATTTAGTTGGTTTTATTTCAGTTGGGTTTTTGTTGTTATTCATTGCTCAACATGTGCATGTCTAGGGAGACCAGACTTTTGGAGTTGAGATTGCATCTAAAGAAAAAAATTGGGCTGACTTCAAGGTCCCATGGTTAAGGCAGCGTGGTTCCACATGGCTGACCATGTGGTTTGGGTCTCAAACCTTCTGGCTTGAGAAACATGTGGGTATGTGTGCGTGCCAACAATTCTGTAAAGAGGAAGAGAGGGAGGAGACGGGATTGTGGCATGACTGTTCCCCATGGGGGGTACTTTCTCCTGTCCCTCTCTGCCTCTCTTTGGCAAACACACATACCCTCTGCCCCCCCCAAAAAGGGGTGGGGGAAGAAACGTTGTAGGGCCAGGCAATTGCCTAGTGCTAAAACAAGATGTTCTGTGAGGCAGTCCTACATAGGAAGTTTACTGATTCAGGTCCAGAGACCTCCCTGAGTAAGCCAGGCATGAAGAATCTCAATCTCCCTCCTCCTCTCTTCACTTCTTTTGGAGAAATAAATAAACTTTAAAGAATAGGCACTTTAATTTCAATGTGTCATTTTATAGTTTATGTGGATTTGGATGTCTTTTTTTTTTTTTAAAGAGCACTTCAAAAAAGCTCTGACTGAACTTCATTGAGAACTTCAACTCTCACAGAATTAACACCTATAGTGTAGAATGTCATGACTTAGAGTTGTGCAATCATCGCTATTCTTTATTTTCAGAGCATTTTCATCACAAGCCAATTAACAGTCATTTCTTAGTCCCCTTGTCTCTGGCCCCTGGCAATAACTTGATGAATTTGGCTGTTCTGGACCTTTCACATGTTGGACTCATGTAATATGTAGTCTTTTGTATCTGGCTTTTTTCATTTAGCATAATGCTTTCCCAGGCTCATCCAGGTTGTACCATGCCTCAGTATTTCATTCTTTTTTTGCTGACTAATATTACACTGAATAGATATACCACATTTTGTTCACCTACTGATTTTCCCCCCCTATTTTTGGTTATAAATAATGTTGCTATGAACTTCTGTGTACAGGTTTTGGTGTGCATGTGTATTTTTATTTCTGTGGGGTATATTTTAGGAGTAAAATTGTTACATCATATGATAATACTGTTGAATTTTTTTGAGGAACTGCCAAACTGTTTTCTAAGGTGCTGCACATCCCTACCAGCAATGCATGAGAGTTTGATTTCTCTATCTCCTAGTTAGATCATGAAAATATACTCCTGTGTTTTCTGACAGAGTTTTATTCTTTTATAATTTGGTCATTGTTCAATTTTGAATTAATTTCTGTATATGGTGTTAGTTGTCTAAAATCATTTTTTGCATATAGATATTCAGTTATCCCTGTGCTATACATTTCTTTTTCAAATTTTTTTTTGGAGAGGTTTTTGCTATAGGGCACATGCGCTTGCCAGAAACACAGAGAGAGACAGAGAGACAGAAAGAGAGAAATCACACCCCCC
>NW_006159701.1:3722286-3783838 GCF_000334495.1 Tupaia belangeri chinensis | reverse complement strand
CCCCCCCCGTGGGATGGCCACTCCACAATCCCTTCTCCTCCATTGTCCTCTCAGGATCTTGGGCACGCACGCACACACGCCCATTGTGAGTTTAAGCCACCTGGTCCGGGACTCGAAACGCAGTTGGCTACATGGGAGTTCAGCGATACAGCCATTATGCTAACTGCTGGTCCCTCCCTGTGCTATATATTGAAAAGATTACTATTTCTCTTTTATTGATTTCCACACCTTATTGAAAATTGCTTGGTCTTATGTGAGGTTTTATTTTTAATATCTCAATTCTATTCTTTTGACCTATATGTATGTCTATTCCTATGCCAGTACTGCATTATTTTATTACTGTAGCTTTGTAATAGATTTTCAAATTAAGTGTTGTAACTTTGTTCTTTTCTAAGACTGGCTATTCGGGGCCTCTTAGATTTCCATATAGATTTTTTTTTTAATTACTTAATTTTGGGATCAGCAGGTGGCATAATGGCTATGTTGCTGGACTCCCATGTAGCTGACTGTGGTTTGAGTCCCAGACCCAGTGGTTTAAACTCACTCCAGGCACATGTGTGTGCCCAAGATCCCGAGAGGAGAATGGAGTAGGAGGGATTGTGGTGTGATCATACCCCATGGGGGGTGATTTCACGCTTTCTGTCTCTCTGTCTCTCTCTTTCTGGCGAGTGCACATGCCCTATAGCAAAAACCTCTCCAAAAAGCATTACTTAATTTTATTAGTTATTATTATTATTAATAATTTGCTGTAGAACATGCACAGTTACCAGAGAGAGACTGAGAGAGAGAGGGAAAAATGAGAAAGCAAGCCACCAGGTCTGGGACTTGAAGTGTAGTCAGCCATGTGGGAGTCCAGTGCCTTAACCACTATGCTACCTGCTGGCCCTGCCATATGGTTTTTTTTTTTTTTAAAGAACAACTTATTAATTCAATTTAATTAATTAATTAATTTTTAATTTTTGCTACAGGACATGTGTGTGAGAAAGAGAGAAAGAAAGTGAGAAAGCAGGCCACCAGGTCTGGGACTTGAACTGGCCATGTGGGATTCCAACACCTTAATTACCACACCACCTGCTGGCACCCCCAAAATGGTTTTTTTACAGTTTATTTATTTATTTCTTCTACCACCGAGAGAGAAACAATGAGACAACACCTTCACAGGGTCCTGACACTGCAATCTACCCCCAAACTTAAGCCCACTCTGGATCATGGGCAAACATGCATCTGGCATTCCCAGGGAGGTCTCCAAACTTGAACTTGTAACTTTCACATTTGGGATTGCCTTGAGAGTGTCATTCTATTGCTGTGCTGCCATTTGGCCCCCTTCTTTGTGAATTTTAAGATCAGTTTATCAATTTCTACAAAAAAGACACTTGTTTTTTTTTTTTTTTCTTTGACACAGGATTTTTATGCTGATCATATTTAATCTGTCCTTTGTTTTCAGTGTAATAGTCTTTTTTTGTTGTTGGTTTGTTTCTTTTGTTTTTGTTTTTGCCGGATAGTGTGTGTGCTTGCCAGAGGGAGAGAAAAAGTGAGACAGAGTATCCTCCAATGAGACATGGTCATACTGCAGTCCTGTTTCTTCCATTTTTCTATTCTGTCAGGATTTGGGGCACAAAATGCACCCAGCAGGTGTCTCAAGACTTTGGGGCTGGGATTTGAATTGCAGTCGGTCATGTCTATGTGGGGTCTGGCTTCCTATGCACTGCACTTAACTGCTGTGCCACTGGGCTGGTCCTCGGTGGTCAGGTCTTGCACTTACTTAAATTTGTTCTCCTATTTTTCCTAGGTGATTTTATTCTATTTGATGTGATTCTACATGGAACTATTTTTAAAATTTCTTGTCTTATTGTCTAGTACAAGACACTATATGGTTGATTCTTGGATGTCTTTTAACTTCATCATTTAATGTTTATCTATTCCAATTTTCTGCCTCAAGCCTTCTCCCCAAACTTAGTGAAGAAGAACAAATTCTTTTATTTATTTATTTATTTTATGTGTTTGCTATAGGATGTGTGTACTTGCTGGAGAGACAGAGAGGGAGGGAGGGTGTGTGAATGTGAGAGAAATCACCTCCCAGTGAGGATACAAACGCCACAATACCTTCTCCTCCATTTCCTTCTCGGAATTTTGGGTGTGCGTGCACACATGCCTGTCATGATTTTCAAGCTTCTGGGTCCAGGACTCAACTTCAGATTTGACTATGTAGGTTCCAGCTGTCTTAACCTCCATGAAACCCGCCAGCTCAAAGAAGAATGGTTTTGAAAGCTTCTAAGTATAGACTTAGATGCACACCTAGATTCATATGTCTATGCTCTCCTCTTACTAGTTGTATGAGCTTTGACAAGTCTTAACTATTAGGCATCTCAGTGTTGTCATATGTATAATGGGACAGAAATATTCATCCCAAAGAATTGTTAAATAAAAGAGGATGTAGGTATTTAGAACAATGCCTTGCATGTGGTAGGGATTTGATATTTGTTTATCTTCTTTTGCTGATTAACTCCAGTTAAAAGCAAGCCAAAAATCAAAAAGCAAATAAAACCAAAAACAGTCAAAACCAAGATAAATAAAACACTCCAAAACCACAGGAAAAAAAAACCCACAAAGAAAAGAACCACAAACAAAACCCTCAAACCACTTCCTGTTCCCAGCTGTTTTCTATGACCTAAGAAATGCCTGTATGTGCTGGAAGGAACCGTGAAAGAAGGCAGGCTCACACCCATGGTTGTATTGTAAAAGCCTGGTAAAAAACCAGGCTGCTGTGTAGAATATTTGACAATGTAATTTTAAGTATTATTAAAAATAATAAAAGTCTGATTTGAAGCTGCTCATTTTCACCCCATAGTTCTTATTTATGTGCTGTTCTTTCACTACTTGGAGGCAATATTTTTTCATTAAATGTAATGGGTATAATTCTTGCTTCCTTTGAATTATTTCTATTTTAAAAAACTTTGTTAGAGAGAAAAGCTGATATTTGAAATTAAACTTAGTATTAATTTTATTTTTATCTTGATGTCTTTTCAATAGCTGTGGTGATTTGTTATTTGATACCTAGCATATACCATGTTCATAGAATGTAGATTCACTGTGAACCAAAGAAAAGAATTGTTTACTGTGTAAATATTATTTTAGCAATTAAAGTTTACCTCCAAAGTCATGACTACAAGTATATTTGTGATCCAGAGCCCACAAATTGATAACCCACATTTATATAAAAATTTCCTTATTTTGGGACCAGCAGGTTGCATGGTTCTTAAGGTGCTGGGGTTGACCATGGTTTGGGTCTCAGACCTTGCTTTCTCACTTTCTCTCTGTCTGTCTGTCTTTCTCTGGCCAAGTTAAAAATAAATGAATGAATAGATAAAGTTAAATAAAAAAAATTCCTTATTTAAATTAAAGCTAATCTTTATTTTAAAAACGTTTTATTACTGGGTGAGCAGGTGGCACAGTGGTAAGGCTCTGAACTCCCACATAGCTGATCACCATCCTGGACCTGGCAGGACCCCCCCCCCCCGGGGGGACCAGCAGTTGGTATAATGGCTATGTCGCTGGACTCCCATGTAGTCAACCGTGGTTTGAGTCCCGGACCCGATGGCTTAAACTCACACCAGGCGCGTGTGCATGTGTGCCCAAGATCCCAGGAGGAGAATGGAGGAGAAGGGATTGCGGCGAGGCCATCTCCCCTGGGGGGAGATTTCTTGCTTTCTGTCTCTCTGCCTCTCTCTCTTTCTGGCGAGCGCACGTGCCCTATAGCAAAACAAAACAAAACAACAACAACAACAGCAAAAACACAAAAAACCAAAAACCTCTCCAAAAAAAAAGATAAAAAAAAAATGTCACTGTGGGCATGTGTGTATGCATGCCCAGAATCCCAGGAGGAGAATGGAGAAGGGATTGTGGCATGGCCTTCCCCTCTTGGGGGATGACTTCTCACTTTTCCTCTGTCTCTCTCTCTGGTGAGCATACACGACCTGAAAAAGAAAAATTATCACATAAACTATGCATTATATAAAATTTTTAAATGTGACACAAGTGACAAAACCCTAGTGCCCAGTGATTACTACTATAAATACCTTAGTACATATCCTTCTGCAGCTCATTGTATATCTTTATATCAATGTTTGTGCACGTACGAAGTAGGTATTTTAACTAAAGTAAGGTCAGACTATACAAAATATCTTTATTTATATTCAAAGTCAACTTTAATAGGTTTTTTATACACAATAAAATTTACCAATTTTAAGTGTAAAGTTCTATGAGTTCTGACAAATATAGACAGTTGTATAATGACACCTCAGTCAATACAAGTAACAGAAAGTTGTTCGGGTTTATTATTCAGTACTACCTCACTGTATATATTTACTGCAGCTTGCTATTCATTCACCGGTTGGTGGACATTTGGGTTGTTTCCAGGTTTTGGTGATTATGACTAGAGATGCTGTGAACATTCACATACAAGTCTTGTGTGTTTCATGTTTCTTTTATGCAAGGTGTTAAGTATTTAAGCAAGATTGCTGGCTTGTATTGTAAACATCTAGGCAGTGGGGGCCAGCAAGTGGCGTTGGCGGGTAAGGTGCTGACCTCTCCGCAGTTCCAGGCCTTGACCTGGTGGCTTGCTTTCTCACTTTCTCTCTTGTGCACATGCTGTATAACAAATTAAAATAAATAAATAAATAAAAATTAAATAAAGAAACAAAGACACTGTTTTGAAACTTTTTTCTTTTAGTCAGTGATCTCCCCATTTTTCATTAAGTAAATTTTCTTATTAAATGCCCAGACAATATTCAAATTTTCCCAATCGACCCTAAATTTTTCTCTCTCTCTTTTTTTTTTTTTGAGAGGTTTTTGCTATGGGGCGCATGCTCTCTCCAGAAAGAGACAGAGAGATAGAAAGCGAGAAACCACCTCCCAAAGGGGATGGCCACACTGCAATCCTTTCTCCATTTGCCTCTTGAGATCTTGGGCATGCACGTACATGTGCCCGGTGTGAGTTTGAGCCACTGAGTCCAAGAATCGAACCGTGGTTGACTACGTGGGAGTCCAGTGACATAGCCATTATGCCAACTGCTGGTCCCAAAATTTTCATTTTTAAAAGGGGGGCAGTACCAGATTTCTTTATTTGAAGAAATGGTACAAATTAAAGAACTTAAGTGGATGTTTTGGTACAACTTACAGGATACATGGAAGAAACCCTAGCATGCATGCACTGCCTTGGTGAGCAGGGAAGTCTTCCTGTGTCTCTGAGGGAGTTAGCCTCAGGCTTAGCTCTCCTTGTCGTTGTCTCCCAGGGTGTGCTTGTCAAACAGATATTCTGCCAGGCCAGATTCAGATTCAGGGGTTCCCATCTTGCACGAGTTAGTTACATGATCACCCAGTTCTTTGATTGATTTTACCTGCTCGTTCAGGTGGTGCATTTCAGTGAACTCATATAAATGGGGGTCGCTTTTGTCAGGGGCCAGTTTGTGTTCAGTTGTCACTGATTCATGTTTTTTTCCAAGTGTAACACACACACCATTGCATTCAGCTGGTCGGGTCATGACGGTCTGGTTTCTTGATACCCTAAAGGAAGATGTGGATACCTTATTGATTCTGCAGCTTCATCAGCTTCTCAGCCTGTTCCCTTTCCTCATGAGATTGGTGGAGAAAGTATTAGGCCAAGTCCTAAAAAGCCATGTCATCCCAGTCAAAGTAGTAAGACATGAGCAGGCAGACGTAGGAGACGTAGAGCGCCAGGTTGCTCCTGCAGTTGATGGCAGCCTCCGGGTCCTGGTGTAGTTCTGACATATCTGCAAGGGGGATGCAGTCATCATTGGGGGTGGCGAGGTGGAGGAGAGGCAGCGGTGATGGCAGCTGTGTGGCGCTGGCGCGGTCTGAGGGCGCTGTGAGGAGGTGGCCAAAGACTGGCTGTGGATGGTGTTCCAGGATAGGGAAGAGCGCCCAGTTCCATTCAAGCACAGTTGAAGCAGGAAACTATGCATCCCTAAAATTTTCTTTAAGGTATTGTGTGTATCTATACCTGTATCTTTTCCAGGAGCAGTTTGAGTTCCAGATCCTGGTGTTAAAACAAACAAACAAACAAACAAACAAAAAACAAACAAAACCCCTAAAAAACCCAGGTGTATGCATGCGGGCCCCAAATCCAAAATCCACGAGGAGAATGGAAGAGAAGGGAATGTGGTGTGGTGATCTCCCTTGGGGAGTGCATTTTCACTTTCCCTCTCTCTTCCTCTCTGTCTCTGCATCTTTCTAGCAATCGTATATACCCTCTGGCACATTAAAAAAAAAAAAAAAAAGGGGTTCCAAAATTGCCATGCCATGGTGTTGTTTCAACTTACTATGGATCTCATTTCGAAAATGGTAGGACAGATTTTATATCAATATTCTTTGACTTACAGAATTGTGTAAAGAGTATTACTTTGTTAAAGATGACAGTTACTAAGATTATTGTCTTCTAGTGTCAGTCATCATCAAAAGAAAATCATATTAACATTGATACTTAGATTTTGCCAAACCATACATATAGAAAAATGGTTAGTGCTTTTATTTATTTATTTATTTATTTATTTATTTATTTAGTTTTTTTGCCAGAGGGTGTGCATGCTCAGCAGAAAGAGACAGACAGTGAGAGGGAAAATGAGAAATCACCCTCTAGGGTAGATGGCCATGCTGCAGTCCCTTCTCCTCCATTCTTCTCCTGGGATCTTGGGCACACTTGCACATGCACCTGGTATGATTTTCCAGCTACCAGGTCCAGGACTCAAACTGTGGTCAGCCATGTGGAAATCTAGCACCTTAGCCACCATGCCACTTTCTAACCCCTAGTACTTATTTTTAGAAGATGATAGATAAGAAAAAAAAGTGTCTGAAGATGAGGAGGGAAAGGAAATACTGCAATAGATGAAATGAAAAATACATAATGCTAGCCAGTGGCATGGTGGTTAAGGTGGCTGGATCCCATGTGGCCAATTGCATGACCTGGTGGCATGAACAACATGCTAAATGGGTGTGTGTTTTTGGCTAAAATCCCAAGAGGTATATGGAAGAGATGGGATTGTGGCACAGCCATCTTCCAAGGGGTGCTTTCTCACTTCCCCCTCCTTTCTCTTTTCTCTGCTTCTCTCCAGCAAGTGCATGTGCCCTATAATGAGTTTTTTAAAAAAGGGAAAAGGCATATTGGACATGGGAGGAGAGAAGGTGATGATAAGGTGATAATTATAGTACAGATTCTAATATTAATATTAAAATATTACTGGAATCCCTGTTTCTCTCTGTCTCTCTTTCTCTCTTAAATTTGCCAAAGGGTACATTCATTCTTTGGAGAGAGAGAAAGTAAAAAACACCCTTATGGGGAATGGTCACATGGCAGTCCCTTCTCCACTTCTCTCTCCTTTCAGGATTTTGGGAATGCACACATGGCTGGCATGTTTCTTAATCTGGTCTGGGAAGGAGTTGGCCATGTGGGATTCAGTTGCCTTAACTACTATGCCACAGGCTAGCCTTACTGGAATTTCTTTGTGACTGAGCCACTTATCTTTCTTTTGTGATTGGGCTGTGCAGGCTCAAGTAAAATGAATGAGTTCAGATATTTGGGACTGACGGGAATTTGCTTGATTCTTTTGTGTTTAGGTATCGAACTAGGTTGCTTAAGGAACGTAGTTTCAAAATGAGAATAAGTCTAACCTTAATGTCCCATATTCATAGACCAGAAGATCTTAATATTACAGATTTACAGATTAAACACAAAGTTCCACTTGACTTTCTTGCAGAAATTAAAGAAGCTGTTGCCAAAATCTTTATTGAAATTCAGGGTACCCAGAACAACAAAGATAATCTTGAAAAAGAAGAACAAAGTTGGAGGACTAAGACTTCCCAATTTAAAATCAGACTTAAAACTTTAGTAATCAGGACAGTGTAGTACTGACAGAAGGATAACACAGGTCATTGAAATGGTGGTCAAGAAATAAATCCCTATAGCTATGTCAGTTGATTTTTTTTTTTGGAGAGGTTTTTGCTATAGGGCTCATGTGCTCTCCAGAAAGACACAGAGAGACAGAAAGCGAGAAATCACCCCCCCAGAGGGGATGGCCACACCACAATCCCTTCTCCTCCATTCTCCTCCTGGGATCTTGGGCACGCACGCACACGTACCTGGCATAAGTTTAAGCCACCGGGTCCAGGACTCGAACCACAGTTGACTACATGGGAGTCCAGCAACATAGTCATTATGCCAACTGCTGGTCTAGATTTTTTTTTGTTCTTTAAGAGAGATTTTTGTTAAAGGGTGTATGCACCCGCTGGAGAGACAGAGACAAAGAGACAGAAAGGAAGGAATCACCCACCATGTCTCAATTTGTTCTCCTCCATTCTCCTCTCAGGATTTTGGGGATGCACATACACATGTCTGGTGTGAGTTTTAAGCCAGGTTTGAGACTCTAACTGTGGTTGCCTATGTGGGAGTCCAGCAACATAACCATTATGCTATCTGCTGGTCAGTTGATTCTTAATGGTGTAAGGACCATTCAGTGTGCAAAATGATGTTTGTTTTTTATTTTTCAACAAACAGTGCTGGACAGCTGGATATCCATATGGAAAAGATGAATTTAGATCTTTATCTTACATTGTACACAAAATGAACTCAAAACAGATCAAAAACCTAAATGTAAAAGTGAAAACAATAAAACTCTTGGAAGAAAACGCTAGAGTAAATTTTTGTGACCTTGGATTACATTGTCATTTATTAGATAACAACACCAAAAACACAAACAGCAAAAGAAAAAAGATAAATTGGACTCCATCAAAATAAAGCTTTTGTGTGTTAAAGGATACCATTATGAAAGTGAAAAGAAAACCCACGTAATGGAAGAAAATATTTGCAAATTTGTATCTCTGATAAGAGATTTGTATCTGGGATATAAAAAGAACTGTTATAATTCAGTGAAATGTATGAATTTAAAAATGGACACAAGATCCGAATAGACACTTCTCAGAGAAGATACAGAAATAAACAATAAGTGGGACTAACAGATGGCATGTGGTTATGTCACTGGATTCCCACATGGTCGGCCACAGTTCCAGTCCTGGACCTGGTGGCTTGAAACTCATGCCAGCTGTGTGTGCATGCACGCCCAAGATTCCCAGAGGAGAATGAAAGAATGAAAGGGAGAATGAAAGGGATTGCCGTATGGCTATCTCCTCTGAGGGGTGATTTCTCACTTTCCCTCTCAGTGTATCTCTCTCTCTCTCTCTCAGGATGGCAGAAACCTCTAAAAAAAAATAACCAATAAGCACATGAAAAGTTATGCAACTTCATCAGGGAAATCAGTAGTCATCAGGGACATGCAAATAAAAACTGCAGTAAGAGAGACCAGCAGTTGGTGTAATGGCTATGTCGCAGGACTCCCATGTAGTTGACTGTAGTCTGAGTCCCAGACCCAGTGGCTTAAACTCACGCCGGGCGCGTGTGTGTGTGCGTGCATGCCCAAGATCCCTAGAGGAGAAGGGATTGCGGCGTGGCCATCCTCCCTGGGGTGGGGGTGGAGGGGGGTGAATTCTCACTTTCTCTTTCTCTCTCTGTCTTTCTGGTGAGCACACATGCCCTATAGCAAAAATCTCTCTAAATAACCAGCTAACAAACAAATAAAAACAACAACAACAAACCTGCAATAAGATACCATTTCATTTCTACTTCAGTGGCTAAAGCAAAAAAATACAGATAATAATAAGTGTTGGTGTATAGAAACTGGAGCCCTCATGCATTGCTGGAATGTAAAATGGTGTAGCTATTTTGCAAAACAATTTGGCAGTTCTTCAAAATGTTAAAAACAGAGTTATATGGCCTAGGAATTCTACTAGGTATACCCCAGAGAAATGAAAACAATTGTTCACACAAAAACTCATGTGTGCACGTTAATAGCCACTTTTTGGCTATTATTATTATTTTTAATAGGCAAAAACTGAACCACCCCACAAGTGCATCAACTAACCCATGGATGAACAAAATGTAGCATATCCATACAATGAAATATTAATCTGCTATTAAATAGGAAAAAGTACTTACATATGATACAACATGAATGAACTTTGAGAACATTCCGAGTGAAAGCAACCAACCATAAAAGATCACATATCATATGATTCTATTTATGTGAAATAATTCAGCATAGACCAGTCCATAAAGACAAAAAGTGAATGAGTATTTGCCAGGCATCTTAAAGTATAAGAATAATTATATTTCTACCTGCTAATCTGGTTACAATTCCTCTTAAAAAAGGATTTAAAAACCTAATTTAAAAGTCTGGGGAATTAAGGGAAAGAAGAAAAACATTTAAGGAATACAAAAATGAAAAATATCTGTTCATGATAACTTGTATGGATAATATCTTTAACTAGACTAATGTACAGTGTATTCATGCTTGGAAAATTCATTTTACAAGCTATAATGATATACAGTGATTGAATGTATAAAAAAATTCTCAAAACGGCTTTGAATTCACAAGTAGACATTTGAAACATAACAGAGTACACAAAATCATAGAGACAGAAAGTATAATGGTGATTGCCAGGAGGTTGAGGAGCAGAGAATGGGAAGTTATTGTTTAAAGGATATGGAGTTTCAGTTTTACCAGAAGAAAAGGGTTATGGAGATTACTCTTCTACTTGAGAGTAACTTATTTTTAGTTGATGTTAGAAGAGTTAGAATTAATTCATGCATTTACTAGTTAATTTTTTTTCAAAGGTGCTTCATTTCCCTCTATTGTTACAGCATTTTGATTAATTTTACAGAGCTGTGAAAATGAATGTGTATTAATTTGGTTAAAGTTTGTTGGAAAGTTTTGTTTATGTAGTATTTTAGTACTTTTTATACATAGTGACTTTAGATGCAGTAGTATTTTTTTTTTAAGAGAGATTTTTGCTATAGGGTACATGCACTCTCCAGAGAGACACAGAGACAGAGAGATAGAAAGTGAGAAATCACCCCCTGGGGGGATGGTCATGCTATAGTCCCTTCTCCTCCATTCTCCTCTCGGGATTTTGGGTATGTATGCACACACACCTGGTGTGAGTTTTAAGCCACTGGGTCTGGAACTTGAACCGTAGTCGACAACATGGGAGATCAGTGACACTAAAAACAAATATGTGTTTGACAATACTGCAAGAAAGTGGGACCAGCAAATGATGTGGTGGTTGGGGCACTGGATTTCCACATGGCCAATGAGGTTTGAGTTTTGGACGTGGCAGCTTGCTTTCTCACTTTCCCTCTCTGGTGAAATTAAATAATAATAAATAAATATAAGTAAAAAATAGTTCTTTTAAAAAATATTATTTATGTAATTCCATTTATTATTTTTTAATTTGACCAGAGACAGACATACAGAGAAAGAAAGGGAAAGCAAGAAAGCAAATCACCAGGTCCAGCCTCGAACCACGGTCAGCCATGTGAGAGTCTTATGTCTTGATCTGTTTGCCAAGCCTTTAGCTGGGATTATGGGTGCTGTGAGCCATCTGACTTCCAGCATTCTAATCCTCGACGCTATGGACTGAGCCTGGCTTATTTTAAATCCTATATTCACAACACCAGCATATTTTTCTCTTTTTAAATAAGAATTATTTTATTTAACTTTATTTACTTATTTATTTTAATTTGACCAGAGAGGGACAGAGTGTGAAAGAGAGAGAAAGAGAGAGAGAGAAAGTGAGAAAGCAAGCTGCCAGATCTGGGACTCGAACCACAGTCGGCCATGTGGGAGTCCAGTGCCCTTAACCAACATGCCACCTGTCGGCCTCATATTTCTGAACTTCAATAAACTGAAGTAATGATTTATAACATAAATTTTTGTCCATGTATAAACATGAATTGATTTACTTCTGATTTCCAAGATTGTAGTGAAGGCGATATTGTGTTCTTGGAAAAGACATGATGCATTTTTGCATGGAAAAACAAAAAATACGTCATGACATTTCCTACAGCCCAAGAGTTTTATTTTTCAGTGTGAAATATTATTTTATTGTCTTTATTCTGTCAATATTTTCTATAATGATTAGAGCACCAGACATATGTTGAAAGTTAGGTATTCCTAGCAGAGTCTGGAAAAATCCCTCCATGTGTGAAAATTTGATTTTTGTATACATAAAAATCAAAATATAAAATTAAAAAAGCTTGTGAGCAAGGGGCCAGCCTGTAGCCTGGTACTTAATGGCACTGGATTTCACATGACCGACCTGTAGTTTGAGTCCCAGACCTAGTAGCTTGAAATACATGCCAGGTGTATGTGCACGTGTGTCTAAAATCCTGAAAGGAAGGGGAAATGAAGGAGAAGGGATTGTGGCATGACCATCCCCATGGGAGGGAGGTGCATTTTCCCACTCTTTCTCTGTTTTTCTGTCTCTCTAGTGAGCATGTGTGTGCTCTGGAAAATAAAAAAAATACATATTAAAAAAAAAAAGCATGTACGCAAGTTGTGCTTAAAAGACTTGCATTTCAAACACTGCTTTAAAGTTAGAGAGTTGTATCTCATGGCATTGTGGCATATCTTGTGGCCAGAAGCATGAGCTCTATAATCTGATCGCCTGGATTTAATCTAAGCCTCTCCGTAACTGTGTGAGTTTAGGTGAGGTATTTATTTTTTCTTTACCTACTGTATTACCCTATTAAGTGGAATTACTACCATTGCCTACTTTACAGGCTTTTGTCGTGGAGGTTAAATGAATTAATACATTGTTGGAATCAGCAGATGGCATAATGGTTATGTTATTGTTTTCCCACATAGTAGACCATGGTTCGAGTCCTGGACCCAATGGCTTAAAACTCATGCCAGGTGCATGTGTGTGCATGCCCAAAATCCTGAGAAGAGACTAGAGCATGGATTGCGGGGTGGCCATCCCCCTAGAGGGTGATTTCTTGCTTTCCGTCTATTAGGTGAGCGCACGCACCCTGTAGCAAAAATCTCTCTCTGAAAAATAAAATACATTGTTATACAGCTTAAAACAGTTCCTAGTATGAAGTGCTAAATAAATATGAGATGCGGGTACTGTTATCATTGGATGTAGATTAACATCATTAATTTTGATCCCTTGTACAAAAATGTGGATTTTTTTCTTTATTCGTAATAGAGTGTGTGCATCTAGCACAGCAAGAAAGAGAGGGGCACCCCTTGCAGAATCTAGTCTTGACTCGATCTCCTTCCTCCAGTTCTCCAGCCTGTCAGATCTTGGGCACCCATGTGTGTGCCTGGCGTACTAAGGCTGACCTAACCATGTGGGATCTGGCTTCTCTCAGGCAGCACATTACTGCTGTGTCATGGAGCCAGTCCCAAAGTTGTAGATTATAAACAGATAGTTTTTGTGACCTTAGTACAGAAAATATGCTCCAAATCCATGCAAATCCGCCTTGTTTATTTTAGCTGCAAATCTATATTGTTTATTCTGCTTTGTGATCCTGGTGCTAAGACTGCATTCCTAGGCTACATTTCTGCTTCGCCAGCTGCTCCCTGTTGCAGGTAGGGGGCAGTACAAGTCTAGATGAGTGAGGGACTTGCTCTTGTCTTCTTCCCAGTCTTCTCTGCTCTTCCTCCTGTGAGTGCCGCCCCGACACTTCATCCCTGCCTTAGCAGTGCCTTCCTGTAGCAGTTGCTGGATCCAGTTTGCAGCATTTCCAATACTTGTGGACCAGTTTTATCAGGCTGCCTTCAGATACCATGTGGTCTCTGGCCCACTGGCTCTGTCCTCAGAGATCAGAGACACCAGGACTAGTTGAGAGTGCTTCTCAGAAGTCTGAGTTGGGGCCAGCAGGTGATGTAGTGGTTAAGGGTGCTGGATTCCCACATGGCCCACCATGGTTTGAGCCCTGGATCTGACAGCTTTCTTCCTCCCTCCCCCCCCCATCTCTTTCTCTCTCCTTCTCTCCCTCTCTGGTCAAATTTAAAGAAAGAAAGGAAGAAAGAAAGTTAAATAAAACAATTCTTTTAAAAAAAAAAGAAGTCTGAGTTGAAGGTCCCAGACCCCTCTGATGAGCTTGTTTGCCCTGAACAAGGGCAGAGTGCTGGTTGCTTCCTGCAGTTGGTATCTCCATGATTCCTTAGAATTCTCCTTTTGCTCGTTCAGCTGCTTGCTTAAACTTCAAACTCGGTTAACACAGTCTTGTACTCTGTTCACATAACTGGCATGATTTGTTTTCTGCCTGAAACCTGACTGATAAAGCTGATACGTCTGGGACTTAAGAACTGGTCATTGCCTATTTTTTTTCTTAAGGTAGTTCTAAGGTGACTTATTATATTTTGATTTCTTTTCTAAATAATTTGACAAAGTATCTCATGATCATCTTATAGAGAAGATGAATCTTACAGATTTAATGATAATATAATTATTGAATTAGACAATTATAGCGTTAATAGAAACTTGCAGGAAGTCTATACTAAGATACAGTACTCTATTTTTAATTAGTTAATTTTTACTTTTTATTAAAAAAGAATTATTTTATTTAGCTTTACTTATTTATTTATTTTAATTTGACCAGAGAGGCGGGGGGTGGGGGGCAGCGGCGGGTAAGTGAGAAAGCAAGCTGTCAGGTCTGGGACTCGAACTGTAGTCAGTCATGTGGGAGTCTAGCACCTCCTTAACCACCATGACACCTGCCAGCCCCAAGTTTTACTTTTTTTTTTAAGAGACAGAGTTTTGCTGTGTTGCCCAGACTGGACTTGAACTTGACCTCCTTCTGCCTCAGCCTCTCAGGTAGCTGGGACTATAGGCATGCATCACTGTGCCTGGCCTATTTTCTTTTTTTAAAAACATCTAATCTTATTTAATAATAATTTTTCCTGGACGAGGGCATGAGAGGCATGCTTATTGGATTTGTAGTTTTCATGAGTATGAGCTGGGCAAATGCTACACTGAAAGAATCAGGAGCCGAATAGCTATTGATATACAGAACAGCATGATGAAACGACCAAGATATTTTGTAATCTTGAGGGTAAGAACCATGTCTTTTTTTTTAATTTCTTTTTTTAAAGTTTATTTTTTATTTCTTCTGAGGAAAAGAAAGCAGTCCCAACAGGGTCTTTCACCCCCAGAATCAGCTGGCCCTGGATCATGGGCACGTGTGTGTCTGCATCCTTGGAAATACCTGGACACAAATCTGGAACCATCCCAGGTGTTCAGGTTTGCAGAATGTTGCATTTTACTGTGGTGCCAACATCCATCCCCTACTTTCTTTGTTAATATTCATGACAAAGTGTGTGTGCAGGCATGTGAGAGTGAGAGAGGAGCGAGATGAGCACCTACCACAAGGTCGAATCATGCTGCAGTCCCCTTTCCCTAGTCCTGTAGCCTGTTGGGTCTTGGAGAGCTGCACACGTGCCCAGGCCGGGGACACAAACTGGCCACCATGTGGGATCTGGCTTCTGAGAAGCACAGTATTGCTGTGCCCCTGAGCAAGGTCTGTTTTCTTTCCCTTCCTCCCTCTCCACTTCCTTCCTTCCTCCCTGGTATTCTTGGCACAGAGTATGTGCTCAGTAGTTGAATATATTGATCAATGTGGCAAAATTTATCAATATGAGTGAGGTTCTGTATTTAAGATTAAATACATGTGAATAAACCTTACCAGTGATTTGTGGAAAATGAGTTTTAGGTTGTCTATAATGTAACACAACCATATTTAATCACTAAGAAGCTAATGAATACAGTCCTGTAGTCTTCACTAATGAGTAGAAAGCTGTTGTTTCTTCTGCATTCTGAGTTTGAGTCCAGTTTCAGGAATCATATTTTTAGAGGGACATATTAGTTAACTGGAGAGCATCCCAAAGGTGACTAGATCATGAGACGAACATTTGAGGGAATCTGGGATATTTGGCTTAAGAAGGAAACATCATTTTTCTACTTCTCAGAACCTAAGGATTTGTAGATGTACAGGGGATGGGTTGAAGTGACAAATTTGTGATAACATTTTTCCTTAAAGAGTATACAAGAAAAATTCTTACGCTGAGGGAAGTGAAAGGAAGGAGACTAGGTGCACACACACACACACACACACACACACACACACACACACATTGACTCACTCAGTGTTTCAGCCCTGTGTCATGAGCAGTTCCTGGGGTCTTTAGCTAAGTCTCAGTTCCAGGAAAGCAGAAGTGACTTGGTGTACCTAGCCCATAATTACGATTTGCTAGATTGCTGTCCTTTAGCCCTCACAGGTTACTGGGGGCCCCTGGCTTTAAATGGAGGCGTGGTAAGAGAGCTGTCACTTACCAGACAGAAACGAGCAGTCACGCTGACCGACTTCTGTGATCAGTTCCTTTACAATGTATTCACTCGTCCTCCTCTCCCCACCCTTGCTCTTTCTCTCAAGTGAAAAGGAAATGTTGCAGGGCAGAAATTCAGCACGCAGCAATCCTCCAGTGCAGATGCTGCAGGCATGTGAAGGAGTTGTGAGGTCTGTGCAGTCTCGGAAGGAAGATTTGGTATGTTGTGTTAGGGCATGTGGGGCGGGCTGTCTTCTGTCCTCTTTGACGAAGCGACTGGCGGAGGCTGCAAATAAAACAAGACATTAACAGGAGAAGGTTTACAGTAAGGGAGGCAGTGACAGGAGTAGCTGGCTTATTAAATGGGTAAGGTTAAAGGCTTATACACCTAACTTAGTCGGGAAAAGGGAGTGGGGAGAAATGGCTTCAAGGGGAAGAACGGATAGGTTTCTTTAGGAAAGACAAATGGGTTTCTAGAGGAGCAAATGGGAGTTAAGGAAGTTTGCCATGATGTTTGCTGTGAAGATAAGAGTGATCTTTCCATCTTCTTTAAGGCTATGGCCTTAACACTCTGGGGAGGAGGGATTTCTGGTTGGTTTATTGTTTTTCCTCTTAGAAGTAGACCCACTCCAAAGAGGAAATTTATAGCAGCCTCATTCTTGGAAGTTGCTATTAGTCAGATAAGGGGAGCTCTACAAAGTCTTCTTTCTGCATCTGTTGAATTTCAAATGCCTTTTGCTTAAAATAATCTTCCTACTGATCCTGTGGTTCCAGGTGAGCCCTCCCCTCCCCAGACATAAACTTGAGACCAGTGGGTGAATTTTAGGAAAGCAAATTTAAGCCAATGAAAGGAAAACCTTTTAGGACAGCAAACTATATTGTCGCATTTTCTGGTAAGGGCTTACAGCGTAGGTATTCTGTGGTGTATGTGTATACTGAGGGCATATTTATACACTAGGGGTCAAATAGGCAGATGGTAAGGGTGTTGGCAGTTTCCTTTTGGTGATATTGAGATGCTTAGCCTGATGTCTCATCTGATGGCTTATGGAACAGGCTGAGGGGTGCCAACAGGCAAGACTATAAGTTTTTAAAGAAATGTTTATCTGTTTTGGCCCTGGGTCAAATCAAATGGTATTCTAAAAACTCTGCAATATAAAACAGGGCTAAGAATATTCTGCTGAGAAAAATTTATAGGCAGATGTTATCAGATGTCTTCATGAACTATAGAACAATTTGTCAGAAATGTTTCCATGGATATATAATGCTGAATAAGATATTTCCCTTCAAATTTGCTAGGTCATAAAACGGCCCCTTAAATAACAAATAGAACATGACTATTGAGGATTTGAACAAAAGCCAATTATATTTTTGAAGGCATGTAGCAAAACCAATAGTATGGTTGGTAATTGGCCATATTTTCTGATAGCATTTACATAGCAGAGGTTTGCATAATGGCTATGTCGCTGAACTCCCATGTAGTCAACCGCATGCAGTTTAAGTCCCAGACTGTTGGTGGCTTAAACTCACGCCAGGTGCGTGTGCGTGTGTGCCCAAGATCCTGAGAGGAGAATGGAGGAGAAGGGATTGTGGCGCGGCCATCCCCCGGGTGTGTGTGGGTGTGTGTGTGTGTGTGTGTGTGTGTGTATGTGTGTGATTTCTCGCTTTCTATCTCTCTGTCTCTTTCTGTCTTTCTGGCAAGCACACATGCCCTATAGCAAAAACCTCTTCAAAAAAAAAAAAAAGATAGCAGAATTGATTAACTACCATAAGCTTTATTCTCTGTAGCAAGGAAACCTGAACCAAATCAGTGCTTCTGAGGTTTTGTAGACTCCAAGGAGTCTATGTTTCAATTCACACTTATGCCAAACTCTGTCTGTAGACTAAGTAAATAAAATAACTTCACATGTATGCTTCTGTTTTTTAAAATATATATAAATGTTGTTTTGATTCATTAAATTATATATAAAGGCAGTACTGAATTTAGAGTAGCCTTGGCTGTTTACTTAAATTTTCTCAATTAGCTATTTAAAAATATACAGTTAAGGGGGTCATACAAAATTTTTAATTTTGGGGAGCCAGCAGATGGCGTGGAGGTTAAGGTGGCTAGACCCAGTGGCTTGAAAATCATGTCAGGTGCCTGTGTGTGCATGCCCAAAATCCTGAGAGGAGGATGGAGAACTGTGACTGTGGCTCTTCCCCCGGAGAGGAGAGTGCTTTCTCAGTTCTCCTCTGTCTGTCTCTGGTGAGCACATGTGCCTCTAACAAAAACAAAATCAAAATCCAACGTTTGTTTTTAAAAGAGGTCAAGAAGGGACCAGCAGGTTGTGTGGTGGTTAAGGCACTGGACACTCCCACATGGCTGACTTGGCTCTGGATCTGGTGGCTTGCCTTCTCTCCCCTCGCCTTCTCTCTGTGTCTCTGTCTGGTCAAATTAAAGTAAATAAACAAAATTAAATAAATAATTCTTAAGAAAATAAACAACAAAAGAAAAAGAGGTCAAGAGACTTGAAAATATTGGAGACTTGGGCCAGCCAGTGGCATGGTGGTTAAGGTGGCTAGATCAGACATGGCCAGCATCTGTGCCACTGTTCGAGTACCCAACTTGGTGGCTTGAAAAACATGGCAGGTGTGCATGCATGTGTGTGTGCACACCCAAAATCCCGAGAGGAGAATGGAGAAGGGATTGCAGCATAGCCATCCCCTCTGGGGTGTGATTTCTCTTTTCCTTTCTCTCTTTCTCTCTCTGTGAGTGCACCTGCCCTAGAGCAAAAAGTAAAGAAAAAGTATTGGTGACTGTTGATGTCGATTGGAGAGATCGGCGTACTTTCTGGTTGAAACTACTCCATGTTGCCAGTGTAGTGCAGAAACGGCCATAGAGACTATGCAATGAATGAGCGTGGCTGTGTTTCAGCAATCCAACTTTATTTTCAACAACAGGCAGCCAGCTGAATTTGACTCACATGTTAAAGTTTGCTGACCCTTGATCTAGACCTTTTAAAAGCACTTTCGCCTAAGATTTAAATGTAAAAGATGACTCAGATAACAATTTGTTTTACACTTCACAGAACATTCTCAGGAGGTCATAGATCATCCCTGCCAATCATGACTCTGACATCAGTATTAAAATGTAGTTTTTGTAAGAACACTGGTAACTACAAAGTTCAGAATCCTGTACCTTTTTTTTTTAATGAAAACAAACAAACAAACAAACAATTCTATGGGTCTGCTTATGACCTGGTGGTTAGGGGAGGTGGATCCCATGTGGCTGACCATGTGGTTAGATTCATGGCCCTCGTGGCTTGAAAAACATTCTGGGCATGTGTGCACGCATGCTCCAGAGCCTGTCAGCATGGAGGAATGGAAGAGAAGGGATTGCGAAGTAAGTGCACCCCATCCAAAGGTGCTTCCTGCACCAGAGGTGCTTCTCCCACCCTACCACATATACCTCGTCTGTCTCTTTCTGGTGAGTGCATGCATCCTCTGGCAAATTAAAAAAAAATTCCGTAAGTGAGAGAGAAAGGGAGAGAGACAGACAGACAGCACCTCCAACAGTCTTGTTATTGTCATTCATTTCCCCAGTCTCAGCCAGCCAAGAGTGTGGGCACATATGTCTGGCATACTTGGGGATATCTTCGGTCACAAATCGCAACTTTCCCATGTGAGTCTGCCTCACAGGGCCTCGGGTTATACAGCTGCTCCACTGTCCGACTCACCCAGAATCTTAGACCTGAGTTTCTCTCTCCCTTGGAAGATGCCAAATACACAGAGAATTATCTAGTATTAATTATGCATTTCTAGGTTCCTGCTGGGTTGAGGGTTTGTGTTCATTTCTAGCACTACATCCTTCTAATTATCATCTGGCAGGCTTCTTTTATATTTATCCTAATAGAAGATAGCATCTTTTTCCTGATTCTAGTGTATTGCATTTTGGAACTATTAGAAAAAATTGTGAAAGACTTGAAATGGACTATCCTAGTCTGTTCTGTTGCTAATTACAGAAAATGTGTATGGGTAATTTTTTTTTTTTGGAGAGGTTTTTGCTATAGGGTGTGTGCGCTCGCCAGACTGACAGAGAGAGACATAGAGACAGAAAGTGAGAAATCACCCCCCAGGGGGGATGGTCACACCGCAATCCTTTCTCCTCCATTCTCCTCTCGGGATCTGGGGCATGCATGCACACACGCCCGGCGTGAGTTCTAAGCCACCGGGTCCGGGACGTGAACTGCGGTCGACTACGTGGGAATCCAGCGACATAGCCATTACGCTAACTGCTGGTTCCCTGTATGGGTAATTTTAAAAAAATAATTGTTTAATTTTATTCATCATCATTATTATTGTTTTAATTTGACCAGAGAGAGAAAGGGAAAGTGAGAAAGCAAGTCCCCAGGTCCAGGATTGGAACCACGATCGGCCATGTGGGAGTCTAGCGCCCCAACCACCACACCACTTGGAGCCCCTGAGTGTGGGTAATGTATGAAACTAGAGGTTTATTCAGCTCATAGTTTGGTCAAAGGGCCAGGGTCCACATCTGGCAAGGGTTTTCTCGCTGCGTTACAAAATGGTGGCGGGCAGGAGTGCACATGTCTGTCTGCTGTCTGCCTCTGGTCTCGTCCTCCTTAGTGACCTACTGGAAGTCAGTCGTTCGGGTCCCACACTCAGGACTTTACTTCCATTCTCTTCCCAAATGCCCCACATTTTACTCAACACCATATTAAGTTTTTACTCTTTTAATCTGATTGTAACCAGATCTCAATATATGAATTTTTTGTATTTTAATAAGAGCAAGGTCCTTTGGTGGATTTTTTTAAAACAACTTTTTCTTCATGCTAAAGCTTGTAAGTGAGAAAGAGACAGAAACCAGGAATGAGCACCCTCCAAAGGGTCAGGTCCACCATGATCCCCTTCCTCCAATCTTATAGCCCATTAGATCTTGGTCATTTATGTGTGTACCTGTCATGTTTCAGGATGACAAGATCAAGGATTCGAACCGTGGACACCATGTGGCTTCTCTTGAGCAGCACATTACTACTGTGCCAAGGAACTAGTTCCATTAGTGGTTTTTATTCACTCGTTCTCTTAAAAGCCTATCAAAAAAGGACTGAGAAAGGACCAGGAAGTCATAGATCAGTAATTGCCTTGGGATTTTTATTATTTGTCATCGTTGCTGAAAAACAATGCTTTTAAGCTTTAATGGCTGAGTTGGCCCTGGTGCCTAGTAGTTAAGGGAGCTGGATCCCACATAGCCAACCTACCCCTGGAGGATTGAAAAACATGCTGGGCATGTGTACATGCATGTCCAAAATCTTTTTTTTTTTTTTTTTTTTGCAGAGATTTTCACTATAGGGCGCGTGCGCTCGCCAGACAGACAGAGACATAGAGACAGAAAGCGAGAAATCACCCCCCAGGGGGGATGGTCACGCCACAATCCCTTCTCCTCCATTCTCCTCTTGGGATCTTGGGCACGCACACACACGCGCCTGGCGTGAGTTTTAAGCCACCGGGTCCGGGATGCAAACCGCGGTCAACTACGTGGGAGTCCAGCGACATAGCCATTATGCTAACTGCTGGTTCCCCATGTCAAAAATCTTGATGGAATAGAGAAATGGAGGAGAAGTGATTGTGCCCCAGTGGAAGGTCTGTCTCTTTCTCTCTGGCAAGTACATGTGGTCTCTGGCAATTAAAAAAATTAATGGAATCTGATATAAATTATCCATGCTTATGTGTTTTTTAAAGAGTTATTGGGGCCTGTAGTTAGCATAATGGCTATGTCACTGGACTCCCATGTAGTTGACTGTGGTTCGAGTCTCAGACCCAGTGGCTTAAAACTCACTCTAGGCGCATTTGTGTGCGTGCCCAAGATCCCGAGAGGAGAATGGAGGAGAGGGGATTGCGATGTGGCCATCCCCCCTTGGGGGGTGATTTCTGGCTTTCTATCTCTCTGTGTCTCTCTGTCTTTCTGGCAAGTGCACACATCCTATAGCAAAAAACTTCTCAAATAAATAAATAAATAAATAGTAACAATAATGGGACTAGCATATGTGTAATAGTTACATGGCTGAACTCCCACATGGCCAACTGAGGTTCAAGTTGCAGACCCAGGGGCTTCAAATTCACTCTGGGAGATGATTTCTTACTTTCTGTCTCTCTGTCTTTCTCTGTCTCTCCAGCAAGCACACCTGCCCTATAGCCAAAAAATAAAAAAACAAAAAAACAAAACCCCCCCGAACCTCTTTAAAAAAAATGAGGAGGGACCAGCAGTTAGTGTAATGGCTGTCATTGGACTCCCATGTAGTCGACTGTGGTTCGAGTGTCGGACCTGGTGGTTTAAAACTCACACCGGGCATGTGTGCGTGCGTGCCCAAGATCCTGAGGAGAATGCAGGAGAAGGGATTGCGGTGTGGCCATCCCCTCTGGAGGGTGATTTTTTGCTTTCTGTCTCTCTCTGTCTCTCTCTGTCTTTCTGGCGAGCGCACGTGCCCTATAGCAAAAACCTCTCCAATAACTAACTAACTGAATGAATGAATGAATGAATGAATGAATGAATGAATGAATGAATGAATGAGACCAGCAGATGGCATAATGGTTAAATTGCTGGATCCCTACGTAGTTGACTATGGGTCAAGTCCTGGACCCAGTGGCTTAAAATTCAAGCCAGGCACATGTGTGTGTGTGCCCAAGATCCCGAGAGGAGAATGGAGGAGAAGGGTTGTAGCATGGCCATCCTGGCTGGGGGTGATTTCTCGCTTTCTGCCTCTCTATCTCTCTCTGTGTCTCTGGAGAGCAGAGGCACTCAATGGCAAAAATCTCTTTTAAAATAATAACAAATAAATAACTTTAAAACAATTTAATAATTAATTTTGAAGGCTAGCTTGTGGTTTGATGGTTTCTCACTTTCTCTGTCTCTCTCTGGTCAAATGAAAATGAATGAATGAATAAATAGAATTAAATTAAATAAATCTTAAAACAAAAAAGAAATATCAGAATTATGTTTGGTAAATCTCCAAACCAGAGTTTATGTTGAATGGTTTATGGATAGGTCCTAGTATTCATGGACATAGAAACTATGAAAATTAGCAAGTGAATACAGCTTGGGGCTGACTGACCCAGCCTTTCTTTCATTAAAAAAAAAATTGTCAGGGGCATGTGCTTGGCACGGACTGAGAGAAAGCACCCTCCATTGGAGCATGGCCACACTGCAATTCCTTCTCCATTTCATCAAGATTTTGGTCATGCATACTGCGTGCCCAGAATGGTTTTCAACCCGCAGGGGCAGGGACTCAGTGGCAGAGGGCCATGTGGAATCTAGCTCCCTTTTACTAGTAGGCTATAGGGCTGTTCCACTAGCCTTTCTTTAAACAACAAAACCTCAGCAAAAGCAATAAACTGGGAACTGGAACATTTTTAAATGAGGAAAAGTAATTTTGGACACAGTTCTACCATGCCTCATTCAAGTTTCAAGAATGACAGGCCTAAGCATTTTTTAAGAATTTCCCAAGCTATAGAGACAAAGTTCTGCATGTTCTTAATAGGAATTCTAGGAGGTGAATACAATGTTCTGTTTTCAAATAATTCTGAGAGGAAGTGCATAATGGTTAAGAGCTCTAAGCCAGAGCTAGACTGCCAGTTTGATCTGAGTCCCACTGCTGTTACTTTGTTGCTTGTTAGCTTGTTTCTTTCACACCCTCCCTTTTGTTAGTCCCTCTTAGAACATTTTACTGCCTGTTTCTTGTTCTAAAAATGGAAGTAATATTAGCTGGGACTTCTGTGAAGAATAAAGGAGTTACTATATGTAAAGTACTTAGGATAGGGCTAGTGTATGTTAGAGCTCAGTAATTGTAGCAGTAATCTTTGTTTGGAAACTCTGTATATTCTGCCCAATTACTGGAGACTCCCAGTATACCTTAGCTTATTAAAGGCTCCAAAAGAGGCTTACAATAACAAGGCCTGTTTGTTTCCAATAATTTGGAAAGTATTGGCAACTATTGATATAAAGTCAGCTAAAAAGAGATTTCAAGTCTTTAAAAAAATTATCATTATTATTTTTAAAATTTGCTGTAGGGTATATGTGCTCACAGAGAAGATGGAGACAGAAAGAGGGAAGTGAGGCAGTGAGCGCCCAGGTCCCATTCGAACAGCAGTGGCCATGTGGGACTCCAGCACCTTAACCACATTACTCCCTGGCCCTGAGATTTTAAATCTTTTTTTTTTTTTTAAATAATTATTTTTCTTCCTTCCTTTTCTTTCTTTCTTTCTTTCTTTCTTTCTCTCTTTCTTTCTTTCTTTCTTTCTTTCTTTCTCTCTTTCTTTCTTTCTTTCTTTCTTTCTTTCTCTCTTTCTTTCTTTCTTTCTTTCTTTCTTTCTCTCTTTCTTTCTTTCTTTCTTTCTTTCTTTCTCTCTTTCTTTCTTTCTTTCTTTCTTTCTTTAAATTTGACCAGAGAGGGACAGAGTAAGAGTGAGAGAGAGAGAGAGCAAGCAAACCTTCAAGTCCGGGACTCCAACTGCAGTCAGCCATGTGGGAGTCCAGCACCCGTAACCACCATGCCACCAGCTGGCCCCGAGATTTTAAATCCCTTTTTTTAAAAAATTAATTTTTACTTATTCACTCATTTTATTTTAATTTGACCAGAAAGAGACACAGAGAGAGAGAGGGAAAGTGAGACAGCAAGTCGCCAGGCCCAGGACTTGAACTGTGGTCAGCCGTGTGGGAGTGTCCAGCACCTTAACCACCATGCCACCTGCTGGTACTCCCCTTATCCACCCACCCCCCACCCCGTGATTTTAAATCTTAAGAAAAAAATTTATCAAAAATGTGGGTGAAGGATCTCTCCCAAATTATTTATAGTATCTTTGCCCAAATTTTTCACCATAGGATGTCTTTTCAAGGATGTCAATTAAGATATTTTCAAGGGGGGCAGATAGTGGCAGAGCGGTAAAATGATACACAGTGAGGCCGGCCACATGGGAGTGTTCCGGTGCATGTCTGGAGACCTCCCTGAATGAAAGCGTATGTGGGCTATTTACTCTAGTATATTTTTCTTTTGATTTTGTGGGTATTTGGTGGTAGTGATGGAGTTCTCTAGTATTCAGAATCTTCCTGCAGTAGTACGAGCTCCCATCGTGTTTGTCTTTGCTCTTAGAGGTCTTATTAATAGTTCATGTCAATGTGTTTTAACCAATTTCTGGTCTTGGTAGACTCCATCAAATTGATCTCAGGATGTATGGTATCTCCCCTGAGATTCACAGTATGCAAAATGAAGTCTTTCACTGAAGAAGAAATTTAATTAGCTTTTATTCACCTCAGTATCCTGAGGACCAAGGTTTCCTTAGAACATACTTTAGGCAGTATTACTTTATGTTACTGCTTGTGGAGGTACTACAACAGAATGAATGCAGGTCCTGCTCCCCTCCCCCCTTTATTCCTTATTTGATTGTTGCCTATGTTTGCATTGAACCAAAGTTGTTATTATTGTTCTTCTTATTTTAGGTTTTTGTTTTAGGGGTCATGCGCTTGCTGGAGAGAGGCAGAGAGAGGGAAGTGAGAAATCACTCCCCGGGGGGAAGGTCATGCCACAATCCCTTCTCCTTCATTCTTCTCTTAGGAGTTTGGGCACACACGCACATATGCTCTGCCTGTTTCTCAAGCCACAGGGTCTAGGACTTGAACCACAAAGTTGGCCATGTGGGATGCAGCACTTTTTTTTTTTTTTTTAGAGGTTTTTTGCTATAGGGCACATGCACTTGCCAGACAGATAGAGAGAGATAGAGAGACAGAAAGTGAGAAATCACCCCCCTGCCAGGGAGAATGGCCACATCGCAATCCCTTCTCCTCCATGCTCCTCTCGGGATCTTGGGCATTGCATGCACATGCGCCTGGCGTGAGTTTTAAGCCACCGGGTCTGGGACGCGAACTGCGGTGGACTACATGGGAGTCCAGTGACATAGCCATTACACTAACTGCTGGTCCCGGGATTCAGCACTTTAACCACCATGCTTCCTACTGGCCCAAATGAAACAGAATTATACTCTGCCGTTTTTTATGAGAAGTAGGGAATGCTTTATTTTATTTTTTATTTATAATTATTCATTTAGTTATATTTATTATTACGAATATTATATATATTTTTTAAATTTGACCAGAGACAGAGAGAAAGAGAAGGAAAGTGACAAAGCCAGACTAAAGGTCTGGGACTCAAACTGCAGTTGGTCATGTGGGAGTCCAGCGCTTCAACCACCACACCACCTGCCAGCCCTGGAATGCTATAATTTTAGGGTCATGTCTTTCTCACTTTTAGGCTACTTACGAATTGAACAATTTGTTTTACTTTTAAAGTCCGTTATGGTTGTTTTTATGTCATACTTCTGATTTTTCAGATATAGGATTTTTCTTTAACTTATGGCTAGTACTGGCCTTAAGCAAAATCATGAAGACCATGCTCTCTGAAATAAAATAAGTCTTACTTATTGTCATTGTCTTATACTTTGATGATGGGGTAAAATAATTAAAAATCACTCACTTTCAAGTAATATGTGTTATGATCATAGTTTGAAAAAATAGGGACCAGCAGTTAGCGTAATGGCTATGTCACTGGACTCCCACGTAGTCGATTGTGGTTTGCGTCCCAGACCTGGTGGCTTAAAACTCACACCAGGCGCGTGTGCATGCGTGCCCAAGATCCCGAGAGGAGAATGGAGGGGGGATCTCCTGGGGGATGATTTCTCGCTTTCTGTCTTTCTGTCTCTGTCTGTCTGGCGAGCGCACGTGCCCTATAGTGAAAATCTCTCCAAAAAAAGAAAAAACAAATGAGTTGGGCCAGCCAGTGGTAGAGTGGTTAAGGTGGCTGGATCCCACATGGCTAACCACAAAGTTCCATTCCTGGACGTTGCCGCTTGAAAAACACACTGGGCATGTGTGCATGTATGCCCCGAATCCTGAGACGTGATTGTAGTGTGACCATGCCCCATGGGGATGATTTCTACTTTCTCTCCCCCTACTTTTCTCAGGAAAGCACATGTGCCCTGTGGAAAAATTAAAAACAAGGTATCTCCTTCCCTCCAATTTTAATACATTATTGGTTAGCCAATTCCAGAATGAGGAAGTTGAGGAGTATACCTTGGACATCAGCTGATATTTGATACTTCTAGGCAATATATATTTATTTGCTAAAGGACGTGTGCACTTGCCAGAGACAGAGAGAGACAGAAAGCAAGAAGCCACCCCCCGGTAGGATGGTCATGCCACAGTCCCTTCTCTTTCATTTTCCTCTTGGGATATTGGGCACACATGTGCCCAGTATGAGTTTCAAGCTGCTGGGTCTGGGACTTGAGCCATGTTGACCATGTGGTAGTCCAGCACCTTACCCACTATGCCACCTGCTGACCACACTTCTAGTATATTTTATTGTTTTGAATTTTCCTGTAGATCTGGAACATAATATCCCTGTGAACAGAGGAAAACATGGTTGCTCATGCGAATGGTTAGATATGCCTTTCCTTTTCCTCTTTGGGGAATATGTTCTTTTCATTGCAGACACCTCAGTGAGGAGTCTGTTACTTTGTGTGAGCTGCCATGCTTCCTCAAATCAGGGACAGCTTTCTTTTGAATGGAGGGTACTGGACTTGGTCTTAATGAAAGATGTAGGGAAGAAAATTGTACTTTTTTTTTTTTTTATACTTAAGGTAAGCCTGCTTAGAATTTTGAAATGTATTTTGTGATACTGCTGTGTTACATTTCTTTCCTTTATATTCTAGTGCTGTTCATTATTTTCATGTTTTAAAAGGAACACTTGACTCATCCATTCCCTAAGTTCAATGCCATGAAGTCATAAAAAACTTAGTGATTTTGAAAAATCAGCATTGAAAATTTCCAGGATATAATATTCAACTGAAATTCCTTTTCTGATGGTCTTCAAAAGCTGTTTTTTTTTTGAGAGGATTTTTTGGTATAGGGCGCATGCGCTCGCCAGACAGACAGAGAGAGACATAGAGACAGAAAGTGAGAAATCACCCTCCAGGGGGGATGGTCACGACGCAGTCCCTTCTCCTCCATTCTCCTCTCGAGATCTTGGGCACACACGCACACGCGCCCGGCGTGAGTTTAAGCCACCGGGTCCAGGACGTGAACCACGGTCGACTACGTGGGAGTCCAGCGACATAGCCATTAAGCTAACTGCTGGTTCCCAAAAGCTGATGTTTGATTTGAAGTTTCATGGTAGTAGCTAAATTACAGTTACCAGATTTGCCAGTCCAAAAAGATTCACAGGTGCATTAAAATATTACTTAAAAGTTAATTTTTGGAAGAGATTTTTGCTATAGAATGCGTGCGGCAACTGGAGAGACAGACAGAAAGTGAGAAATCACCCCCCAGAAGGGATGGCCATGTCACAATCTGTTCTCCTCCAGTCTCTTCTCAGGATCTTGGGCATGCACGTGCACACATCCAGTGTGAATTTTTTTTTTTTTTGGAGAGGTTTTTGCTATAGGGCTTGTGCGCTCACCAGAAAGAGAGAGACAGAGAGATAGAGAGAGACAGAGAGATGGGAAGCGAGAAATCCCACCGAGGGGGTGAGGCCAAAGCCGCAATCCCTTTTCCTCCATTCTCCTCTCAGGATCTTGGGCACACACACACACGCGCCTGGTGTGACTTTAAGCCACCGGGTCCAGGACTCGAACCGCGGTCGGCTACCTGGGAGTTTAGTGACATAGCTATTATGCTAACTGCTGGTCCCTCCAGTGTGAGTTTTAAGCCACCATGTCCAGGACTTGAACCGCAGCTGATTATGTGGGAGTCCATTGACGTAACCATTACACCATCTGCTGGTCTCTAAAAGTTAATTTTTAAAAAAATTTAAAACTTGCACATGCTCATTGCCTAATATTTGGATAAGAAAAAAAGTTTAAAAGATTAAAATATCCTAAATTCTCTTCTTTTAAAGAATAATTTTATTTAACTTAATTTAATTTAGTTTGACCAGAGAAGAACAGAGTGAGAGAGAGAAAGTGAAAAAGCAAACTGCTGGGTCTGGGACTCAAACCACAGTTGGCCATGTAAGAGTTCTGCAACCTTAGCCACGATGCTACCTGCTGGCCCCAAAATATCCTAAATTCTTATATTTGTAGATAATTTAGCATAGTTAATATTTTGAACTTGTTCTTTTATTATTTTCTTATGTGAAACAATTTTAACATACTTCATATTATGCCCTCTATGTATATTTTCATTTTGATTTTTCCCTTTTATAACTTTATTTTATTTAGCTTTATTTATTTTAATTTGACCAGAGAGGGGCAGAGAGAGAGAGAGAGAGAGAGAGAGAGAGAGAGAGAGAGAGAGAAAGTGAGAAAGTGATGAAACAAGCCACCAGGTCCGGGACTCAAACCAGAGTCAGCCATGTGGGAGTCCAGCGCCCTTAACCACCATGCTGCCTGCCAGCCCCTATTTATATATTTTTAATTTGACCAGAGAGAGATAGAGAGAAAGTGAGGGAGCAAGCTGCAAGGTCTGGGACTCAAACTGTGGTCAGCCACATGGGAGTCCAGCACCTTTAACTACCCTGCTACCTGCTGGCCCCCTTGTATTATTTTAATGTGCCAAGAAAAAAAGCCTAAGCATGCTTGTATTTAATTTATACATTCTGTCAATCAACAAATATTTCCATATATAAATATAAATATGTGCCTATGTGACTGTCACATATATACACATGCATCCAGGATGCCATGTTGGCTGCTTCTGGAAAGTGTATTGTCTCTAAGGGCACAAAAGTTTACTCGAAGGAATGTCTGTGTTCTGTTGAGGTTCAACAAGGGACCCATGTGGATTATCTGAACTTTGACAGAGTTTTTTTGTTCGTAGATCCCTCTCTTTGGTACTAAGACTATTGGCCGGAGAAGTCCTGATGGACCAGTACTGAGCAAAGCTGAATTTGTTGAGAAAGTTCGTCAGAGTAACCAGGCCTGTCATGATGGAGATTTCCACACGGCTATTGTTCTGTATAGTGAAGCCCTGGCTGTTGACCCTCAGAATTGCATCTTATACAGCAATAGGTCTGCAGCCTACATGAAAATCCAGCAGTATGACAAGGCACTGGATGATGCAATCAAAGCCCGGCTTCTCAATCCCAAATGGCCAAAGGTAGAAATTTTGTTTATTTTCACAGAATCTTTCATGTTGACTTCTTATTTTAATGTAACATTTTTATTGATTCAGTGTAGCTTTTAATATTTTAATAATCTGTACTTTAGTAAAAGGTAGAATGACTTCATAAAGTTGGTACAGTAACAAATGTCTTCTTTTTTTATGCTTTGCAAGTGTGATTTCTCTGTGCAAGTTGTTTTTCTATATAAGCTTTGCATTTTTAAAAAACTCAGCCTCTTTCTAGTCATATAGATTTTGGCCATCTCTTTTAGAGATGTTTTTATGGGTTATGATTATCATGTTTTTATCTTTCCATTTTGAAATAATTGTTTTTCAAACGTCCTTAACCTAGATTTGAACCATGATCAGCCTTGTGAGATCTGGCTCCCTCTGGGCTGCAGGGCCAGCTACTAGTGTGAATGTTGAGTTACAGAAATAGGTTTCTAAGCATTTCAGGTTACGTGATTATCATAGGAAGAGAACCCAAAGGAACGATGAAACACTAGTAAAGAAGGGTTCACAGTGCGGCTTCCCTAATAATTTTCAAGCACACCATAAAATACTTTGTCTTTCTGTATAGATTTAAAGCTCATCCTGAATTCTCGTTCAGTGATTATACCTGGTGACACAATTCTTTCATCAGGCGTAATGCCTGAATGCAGAGTATTAGACCTTGTGTATCCGATATTACGTATATACCTGAGGTAAGGATGGTCCTTTCTTCCAGCATGAAAGAGGGCACTCTCACATGAGGGTCTTAGGACTTGCTCCAGGGAAGGTCAGAGAATTCTTCCTGCACCTCCTGTTTCTCAGACTCCTTCGGCTTGGAAGATTTAATATGTCAAGGTGCCACGTTTTGAAGTAGCATGTCCTGACCGTATCAGTCCCATAGATAAAGCCATTGAAGCCGGTTGTCACTTTTTCAGTGTCATGGATGATATCATTGTAATAATTCTTATTACCAGCTTGTTTTGGGGAATAATGGCTTATTGTTATTAACATAGGACATTATTTCATGTATCTTAAACATGACTTTTATCATAGGCTTATAATTTATATGCATTTGAAGTTATGTTCAGGTATTTATAGTCAGTCTAATTTACACATGCATACACACATACTTTTTTAAATTATGAAAGTAAGTAAAGTTCTTTTGGAAAAATTTCAGACAAAATTATATTCCTCTCCTTTCTACTACTCCCTATTTCAGTCCCTAGTTAACAATTTTTCGTTCAGTTTGAATATTTTTCAATACTTTTTATAGCATATATGTACACATGCTTTCATGCATATCCCTACATACTTTTTAAACAAAAGGGATACTTTTAAAATGCTGTATTTGCTGGGTGTTCATTTTTGTCTGTCAATTTACACACCAACTTATCATTAACATATGTTATGGGGCTGGCCCTGTGGCCTCGTGGTTACGGGAACTGGATTCCCCATGGCAGACTGTGTCATTTGAGTCCTGACCCCTGTAGCTTGAAAAACATGCCAGGCACATAGGTGTGTATGTGTACAAAGTTGTGACAGGATGAAGAAATGGAGGAGAAGGGATTGCGGTGTGACCACCCCCCCTCCCCCGTGGGAATATTTTCTCCTTCTCCCTCTCTTCTGTCTTTCCAATGAGTACAGGTACCCTCTGGGAATTAGAAAAATAAACAAATGGGGCCAGCAGGTGGCATGGTGGTTGAGGTGTTGGATTCCCACATGGTTGACTGTGGTTCAAGTCCTGGACCCTGTGGCTTGAAAATCACTACAAGGGCTGGCAGGTGGTGTGGTGGTTAAGGGTGTTGGACTCCCACATGGCCAGCTATGGTTTGAGAATTGGACCTGGTAGTTTGCTTTCTCATTTTCCCTTTCTCATTCTCTGTCTCATTTTTTCCCCTCTCTGTCCAGATCAAAATAAATGAAGTTCCATAAAATAATTCTTCTTTTTTTTTTTTTTTGGAGAGGTTTTTGCTATAGGGCGTGTGCGCTCGCCAGAAAGAGAGAGAGAGACAGAGAGACAGAAAGCGAGAAATCACCCACCAGGGTCTTAGGACTTGCTCCAGGGAAGGTCAGAGAATTCTTCCTGCACCTCCTGTTTCTCAGACTCCTTCGGCTTGGAAGATTTAATATGTCAAGGTGCCACGTTTTGAAGTAGCATGTCCTGACCGTATCAGTCCCATAGATAAAGCCATTGAAGCCGGTTGTCACTTTTTCAGTGTCATGGATGATATCATTGTAATAATTCTTATTACCAGCTTGTTTTGGGGAATAATGGCTTATTGTTATTAACATAGGACATTATTTCATGTATCTTAAACATGACTTTTATCATAGGCTTATAATTTATATGCATTTGAAGTTATGTTCAGGTATTTATAGTCAGTCTAATTTACACATGCATACACACATACTTTTTTAAATTATGAAAGTAAGTAAAGTTCTTTTGGAAAAATTTCAGACAAAATTATATTCCTCTCCTTTCTACTACTCCCTATTTCAGTCCCTAGTTAACAATTTTTCGTTCAGTTTGAATATTTTTCAATACTTTTTATAGCATATATGTACACATGCTTTCATGCATATCCCTACATACTTTTTAAACAAAAGGGATACTTTTAAAATGCTGTATTTGCTGGGTGTTCATTTTTGTCTGTCAATTTACACACCAACTTATCATTAACATATGTTATGGGGCTGGCCCTGTGGCCTCGTGGTTACGGGAACTGGATTCCCCATGGCAGACTGTGTCATTTGAGTCCTGACCCCTGTAGCTTGAAAAACATGCCAGGCACATAGGTGTGTATGTGTACAAAGTTGTGACAGGATGAAGAAATGGAGGAGAAGGGATTGCGGTGTGACCACCCCCCCTCCCCCGTGGGAATATTTTCTCCTTCTCCCTCTCTTCTGTCTTTCCAATGAGTACAGGTACCCTCTGGGAATTAGAAAAATAAACAAATGGGGCCAGCAGGTGGCATGGTGGTTGAGGTGTTGGATTCCCACATGGTTGACTGTGGTTCAAGTCCTGGCCCCTGTGGCTTTTAAGGATTCCCACATGGTTGACTGTGGTTCAAGTCCTGGACCCTGTGGCTTGAAAATCACTACAAGGGCTGGCAGGTGGTGTGGTGGTTAAGGGTGTTGGACTCCCACATGGCCAGCTATGGTTTGAGAATTGGACCTGGTAGTTTGCTTTCTCATTTTCCCTTTCTCATTCTCTGTCTCATTTTTTCCCCTCTCTGTCCAGATCAAAATAAATGAAGTTCCATAAAATAATTCTTCTTTTTTTTTTTTTTTGGAGAGGTTTTTGCTATAGGGCGTGTGCGCTCGCCAGAAAGAGAGAGAGAGACAGAGAGACAGAAAGCGAGAAATCACCCACCAGGGGGGATGGCCACGGCGCAATTCCTTCTCCTCCATTCTCCTCTTGGGATCTTGGGCACGCATGCACATGCTCCTGTGAGTTTAAGCCACTGGGTCCAGGACTCGAACTGTGGTTGGCTACATGGGAGTTCAGCGACATAGCCATTACACTAAGTACTGGTTCCAATAAAATAATTCTTTAAGAAGAAAAAGAGAAAATCACTAAAAATAAATAGATAAATAAATAGGTGTTAAAAACCCAAAAAGACGTATATTCTGAATATAATAATTGAATATTTTTGAGTTTTTACATAAATAGACGATAAAAATCTATAATAAGGGCTGAGGGTTTGTTTGGCGGCTCTAGCAGGGGAGCACAGCTACTTCTCCAGCCTTGACAAAGAGCCTTTGTCCTCTATTGCTCTCTTGGGTCAAGTGTGCTACGAGATGAGTTAAAAAGTGATTGAAAGATGGGGCCAGCAGATGGTGTAGCAGTTATGTCACTGGACTCCAACATGGCCCACTACGGTTCAAGTCCTGGACCTAGTGGCTTGAAACTCATGCTAGGCACATGTGTGTGTGTGCCTAAGATCCTGGGAGAATAGAGGAGAGGGGACTGTGGTATGGCCATTCCCCCTGGGGAATGGTTTCTCTTTCTCTCTCTCTCTGACAAGCGCACCTGCACTAAGGCAAAAACCTCTTGAAAAAAAAAAAAAGAGGTTGAGAGGTTTTTGTCTTTCTAGGGTACATATGAAAAAGTATAAGATACAAAATAGTCTTTGTTTCTTTGTTATTCAAGAAAAGACTACAAATTAAAGTTACGATTTCTTGTTCCTAACACTTGGTTGCTAACTTTTCTATTTGGTGTTGAACTGGCTTTCTTAAGGTCATTGTTTACTTATTCATCCGTCTAGTTTTCATTTTACTACTTTTGATCTAAGAGAATTACAGTTTTTATCAAGAAGTTTTCTCATAAATGTCAAGCTAAGGTAGTGTTAAAGTTCACCATGTGAAATAGGAACAACTGCTTCAAGCTGGATGCTGTGTTGATAGGAAATGATTCAGGAAGTATGGCAAGAAGGGAAGCCTTGCCATGAAGGAAATTCAGGGAGTAGGAGCTTGAGTATTTAAATTTTCAGGTTCACCGTAATTTGTTTAAAGACTGTTCTAACCTAATGACCAAGTTATAAACATGTGATAAGTAACAAGTTTCACTTTCATCTCCCATATGGTATGTGTTTATCACTAAGGAGTGGGTGCATTGTTTTCAGTGGTCAAGGTTTTGTTGTCATTTATACTTAACAGTGACATTAATGAAATGTAGACATGTCATTTGTGGGTGCTGTTTAAAAGGTATTAGTAAAACTTAAAATTATTTTAAATATTTTTCAATTTAGGAAGAATATTACAAATATGGTACCTAGAGTCCCCACGTACCCTTGTAGGACACATAACTTTTAAATGTTTCTATTGGTCTTATTTTCTGTAATAAGAGTTTGGTAGCATTTTCTATCTTGATGAAGAGAGAAAGCTATTCCAGGGATTTCCAGAGTCATTTCATGAAATAATTTTTCTTTAGTCTCAAGAAGGTATCTCAGATTAGAAGCTATGAAAGCAACTCCAGAAAAACTGTCCAAAAAAGAAAAGTTTTGCAATAAGTATTTTAGGTAGATGATCAATATACTTAAATAAAATTAATCTCTTGAAAATTGAAGCATTGCTAATAACAAAATAGAAACATTCTTTTTTCTTTTTTGGAAAGGTTTTTGCTATAGGGTGCGTGTGCTTGCCAGAAAGACAGAGAGAAACAGAGACAGAAAGTGAGAAATCATCCCCTGAGGAAATGGCCGTGTCGCAATCCCTTCTCTTCCATCTCCTCTCGGGATCTTGGGCATGCACGCACACGTGCCAGGCGTGAGTTTAAGCACCGGACCCGGGACTCAAATCGTGGTCGACTACGTGGGAGTCCAGTGACATAGCCAACTGCTGGTCCCGAAACATTCTTCTTATATTTGTGTTACTGTAGCAACATGGGATGTCACTGAG
Organism: Tupaia belangeri chinensis; assembly: GCF_000334495.1. Taxonomy (NCBI): domain Eukaryota; kingdom Metazoa; phylum Chordata; class Mammalia; order Scandentia; family Tupaiidae; genus Tupaia; species Tupaia belangeri. Next base: position 3,748,075 of record NW_006159701.1, on the reverse strand, counting down.
TAAATTTAATCATTGGTCAAATTTAGTGATTTTTTTTTAAAAGATGGGTTTACTTTTCAGAAGTATTAATTATACTCTCTTAGTTTTGAAGAGTGACAGTAAAAGCACTGCTTTTATTTTTATCATATTGTAAAAGGTACCTGTGGGCCCAGCCTCTGTGGCACAGCAGCAATGCACTGCCCTGCAAGGCTGGAGACCAGATGTCAACTTCAGGTCTAGATCCCTAGAACAGCCTGAAATCACCCCAGGCAGACTGGGTGCCCAAGATTCTGAGGAGGCGGAGGGCTCGGGGGAGGGGACTGTGGCATGAGGAGACCTGCTGCAGGTGCCTTTTCTCTGTCTCTGGCTCTCTTGAGTATGTGTGTATACTATAAATACACACATTTGTATTGTACATATATACGTACTTATAGATAACTTTAGAGACTATTTACATTATTATCTTCATTTGAATTCTCTGGAAAGAATACCTTATATGAGATGCTTATCATCAAAGCATTTCATTTATATTTTTGATTACTTATTTTGAGATAATTTTGTGGATATATTAGCTTAGATATTTCTTGTCAAAGTATTTAAATTTTATTTGTGTATGTTTTAACTTTTAGTTTGAAATAATGTAAAACTTGGTGATAAATTGGAAGATCAGTACAAAGGACTCCTGTGTACCTTTCATTTAGATCTCCTGATACATGTTGGGTTTATAATCTCTCTGTAGGTATTACTATTATTGTTGTTGTTGTTGCTTTTTTTTTTTTTTTTGAGAGGTTTTTTGCTATAGGGTGCATGCGCTCACCAGAAAGACAGAGAGACAGAGAGACAGAAAGCGAGAAATCACCCCCTGGGGGGGATGGCAACGCTGCAATCCCTTTTCCTCCATGTTGCTCTCAGGATCTTGGGTACGCACACACACATACCTGGCGTGAGTTGAAGCCACCAGGTTCGGGACTCAAACCACGGTTGACTACATGGGAGTCCAGCAACAAAGCCATTACTCCAACTGCTGGTCTCTGTTGTTGCTTTTTCTAAAGCAATTGAATGTGAATTGTAGCTATGACGTCTCATCATCCCTAATTTTTTCATTTTGCATTAAGAACACTGGTATATTACCATAATATGGCCATTAAAATCAGGACAGTAACACTGAAACAATAATGCTATCCAGTCCATAGGCCCCATTCAAATGTCACTGATTACTTCAATAATATTATTCATAGACATGATCAATGAATGACCTGGCAAGAATTGTTTCAGGAGTGCCTAATTTAGATAGACTGTAGAATCAGGTCTGTACAGTTTCCTACATTATAAGGAACTTATTTGATTTACTGGGTTTTCACCACTCTTGAGTTCCTGATTGTTATTTTCTTGGTTGGTGCCTTGACCTTCAAACACTAAGATGACATACTCCATGTCCTATATTCTGGAATCTCAGCTTGTGCCCATTCTGCCTACCTGTAGTTCATTGCTCCTAGTCTGCATGACTTGCCTGACTCTTGATCCTAGCAGCCAGTCTGTCTCACTTTTTTTTTGTTTGCTTAGCATGATAATATGTAAGAGATAAGTAATATTTTTGCACTTGTTTTTATCCTCATGCTAAGTGTCTCTTCCGTGTAGCAGTCAGGAAGAATACAACTCCAGAATAGGAGTTGATGTTCAGAATTATTTCATGTGTCACCATCAGCATTAGAGTTATATAAAACTACACACTGGAAGCTCTGTATGTGTGTGTGTGCATGTGCACGTGCATGTGTGCATATGTATGTATGCATCTGGAGTGTACTCTGCTATGACTCTTGGGTTAGGCAGAATGTGCTCCTGAATTATTTTGGATTATGCTTCTGCCTATAGGCTCTATAGCCTCAGGATATATTCTCCTCAGGTGACAGACGGTTTGTCAGTTCGGGAGTGAGTGAACAAATGAAAGTATTGCCTATCACTTAGGATTGGTTGGCAAATCTTGGAATGGAACATAATAGATAAATATTCACTGCTTAGGAATTAAACAGTTAATATTGGCATTATATATTTTTACATATAATTTAAAATAATTATTTTTATTTAACTTTATTGTTATTGTTATTATTATTATTATTTTTATTTTAATTTGACCAGAGAAAGATGGAGAGAGAGAGAAAGAGAGAGAGAGGGAAAGTGAGAAAGCAAGCTGCCAGGTCTGAGACTCGAACTGGAGTCAGTCATGTGGGAGTCCAGCATCTTTAACCATCATGTCACCTGCTGGCCCTACATATAATTCTAAAAGTTGGGTGTCTATTTCCTATAAGTTTATTATGATTTCAGTTGCTCAATGAATAAGCTCTAGTGATATTTGAAAATGAACATTTTAGGGTCGGCTAGTTTTGGGGCTGGCAGGTGACATGGTGGTTAAGGCACTGGACTCCCACATCGTTTGAGTTACAGACCTGGCAGCTTACTTTCTCTGGTCAAATTAAAAAATAGTAATAATAATAAATAGAAATTAAATTTACAAAAAGTTTGCTAGTTTATAAATATCAGGTCTTCCAAGAAGAAATTTTACTAAAAGAGAGTATAAACTTCTGAATGAACTTCATACTTTTCCTTAAAAATAAAACATTAGGGGGCTGGCAAGTGGTGTGGTGCTTAAGTGCTGGACTCCCGCGTGGCTGACTGTGTTTCTAGTCCTGGACCTGGGAACTTGCTTTCTCACTTTTCCTTTCTCTTTCTCTCTCTGGTCAAATTTTTAAAAAAGTAATAGTAATTACTTTTAAAAATAAAAATAAAACATTAAATTGAAGTTTGAAGTCAATTTAGATAAGAAATTTGGGTTATTTAGAGTAGCAGTGATTTGATTTCTGGAAGTATATTGAGAAAGAGAAATATATTTAATACAGCTAACCTGAAGTACATCCAGGAAGAACCCTTTATAAATCCTCATTTTCATGCACGAAGAGCTGCCAGTTAAGTACCTCTTGGCTTTGGTTTTATGAAGAATTTGTTAGCCTTGTGCGCCCTCTTGTGTTTAACACATAGTTAAAACTCTCCTACATTATGTGACTTTTAGCAGTCTTATGTAGATTGATGGGTTGGGTTGTTTTATGTGTATTCTTTGAAGAGATTTAAAATTTTCAAGTATAATGATAAATACTCGATGCATATTGCTCAATTTCTTTATTAAGAGTGTTACAGCATTTTTTTTGGGGGGGCGGTTGCCATAGGATTTGTGTGCTCATTTGTAAGAGAGGAAAAGTGAGCAATGACTCCCTGGGGGGGATGGCCACACTGCAGCCTTTTCCTGGGATTTGGGGCATGCATGCATATGTACCTGCTGTAATTTTCAAGCTGCTAAGTCCAGGACTTGAAGCATGGTCAACCATGTGGGAGTCCAGTGCCCTAACCACCACACTATCTGCTGGTCCCATTACAGTATCTTTGTAGAATTACACATTGGAAAAAAATATTGTGTTTCCCTGGTTCAATGTCCTACATTTATTTTTTTTCATACTCTATATCAATTTTTATTGTATTTAATGAATAAGTTTATTCAGATATATATTCTAGAACATAAATTATTATTATTGTTTTAATTTTGCTATAGGGTATGCGTACTCACTGAGAGAGACAGAAAGAGAAAAAGGAAAAGTGTGAAAGTACTCCCTCCAGAGGTGAATGGCCTACTGTGGTCCCTTCTCCTCTTGGGATTTTGGGCACACACACACACACACACACACACACACACACGTGCCTGGCATGTTTTTCAAGCTGCTGGATCTGGGGCTTGATATGTATAGTCAGCTATGTAGGATCTAGTTGCCTTAACCACTGCTCCACTGGCTGGCACCATAAATAATTTTTTAAAAGGTTGAGCAACAAGGTTTAATTGTACTATTGAACTGTTGAAAAAGTCATGGCACTTTCTTGCATAGAAAAATATATCATGACTTTTCCAATCTAGTGTTATTTTTATGTGAAATTTCATGGCAGTTGTAAGCTGTATTGGCTTATCAAGCTAGTAGTAAGTGCCTGGCATCTTACAGGCCTCAAGAGATATTTGTTGGAAGAAAAAATGAGAGAATTATGGCTGATCACACACACACACACACACACACACACACACACATATATATATATATATTTTATTTTTTTTATTTTTAAAATTTTGTTTTTACTGAAAGAGCTGAAATTAGTTATGTGGGTGCCAATTTGCAAGGGCATGTGTGCTTGCTAGGAAGAGAGAGAACATGAGAAAGCACCTGTGATCTTTTTTTTTTTTTTTGAGAGGTTTTTTGCTATAGGGTGCATGCGCTCACCAGAAAGACAGAGAGACAGAGAGACAGAAAGCGAGAAATCACCCCCTGGGGGGGATGGCAACGCTGCAATCCCTTTTCCTCCATGTTGCTCTCAGGATCTTGGGTACGCACACACACATACCTGGCGTGAGTTGAAGCCACCAGGTTCGGGACTCAAACCACGGTTGACTACATGGGAGTCCAGCAACAAAGCCATTACTCCAACTGCTGGTCTCTGTTGTTGCTTTTTCTAAAGCAATTGAATGTGAATTGTAGCTATGACGTCTCATCATCCCTAATTTTTTCATTTTGCATTAAGAACACTGGTATATTACCATAATATGGCCATTAAAATCAGGACAGTAACACTGAAACAATAATGCTATCCAGTCCATAGGCCCCATTCAAATGTCACTGATTACTTCAATAATATTATTCATAGACATGATCAATGAATGACCTGGCAAGAATTGTTTCAGGAGTGCCTAATTTAGATAGACTGTAGAATCAGGTCTGTACAGTTTCCTACATTATAAGGAACTTATTTGATTTACTGGGTTTTCACCACTCTTGAGTTCCTGATTGTTATTTTCTTGGTTGGTGCCTTGACCTTCAAACACTAAGATGACATACTCCATGTCCTATATTCTGGAATCTCAGCTTGTGCCCATTCTGCCTACCTGTAGTTCATTGCTCCTAGTCTGCATGACTTGCCTGACTCTTGATCCTAGCAGCCAGTCTGTCTCACTTTTTTTTTGTTTGCTTAGCATGATAATATGTAAGAGATAAGTAATATTTTTGCACTTGTTTTTATCCTCATGCTAAGTGTCTCTTCCGTGTAGCAGTCAGGAAGAATACAACTCCAGAATAGGAGTTGATGTTCAGAATTATTTCATGTGTCACCATCAGCATTAGAGTTATATAAAACTACACACTGGAAGCTCTGTATGTGTGTGTGTGCATGTGCACGTGCATGTGTGCATATGTATGTATGCATCTGGAGTGTACTCTGCTATGACTCTTGGGTTAGGCAGAATGTGCTCCTGAATTATTTTGGATTATGCTTCTGCCTATAGGCTCTATAGCCTCAGGATATATTCTCCTCAGGTGACAGACGGTTTGTCAGTTCGGGAGTGAGTGAACAAATGAAAGTATTGCCTATCACTTAGGATTGGTTGGCAAATCTTGGAATGGAACATAATAGATAAATATTCACTGCTTAGGAATTAAACAGTTAATATTGGCATTATATATTTTTACATATAATTTAAAATAATTATTTTTATTTAACTTTATTGTTATTGTTATTATTATTATTATTTTTATTTTAATTTGACCAGAGAAAGATGGAGAGAGAGAGAAAGAGAGAGAGAGGGAAAGTGAGAAAGCAAGCTGCCAGGTCTGAGACTCGAACTGGAGTCAGTCATGTGGGAGTCCAGCATCTTTAACCATCATGTCACCTGCTGGCCCTACATATAATTCTAAAAGTTGGGTGTCTATTTCCTATAAGTTTATTATGATTTCAGTTGCTCAATGAATAAGCTCTAGTGATATTTGAAAATGAACATTTTAGGGTCGGCTAGTTTTGGGGCTGGCAGGTGACATGGTGGTTAAGGCACTGGACTCCCACATCGTTTGAGTTACAGACCTGGCAGCTTACTTTCTCTGGTCAAATTAAAAAATAGTAATAATAATAAATAGAAATTAAATTTACAAAAAGTTTGCTAGTTTATAAATATCAGGTCTTCCAAGAAGAAATTTTACTAAAAGAGAGTATAAACTTCTGAATGAACTTCATACTTTTCCTTAAAAATAAAACATTAGGGGGCTGGCAAGTGGTGTGGTGCTTAAGTGCTGGACTCCCGCGTGGCTGACTGTGTTTCTAGTCCTGGACCTGGGAACTTGCTTTCTCACTTTTCCTTTCTCTTTCTCTCTCTGGTCAAATTTTTAAAAAAGTAATAGTAATTACTTTTAAAAATAAAAATAAAACATTAAATTGAAGTTTGAAGTCAATTTAGATAAGAAATTTGGGTTATTTAGAGTAGCAGTGATTTGATTTCTGGAAGTATATTGAGAAAGAGAAATATATTTAATACAGCTAACCTGAAGTACATCCAGGAAGAACCCTTTATAAATCCTCATTTTCATGCACGAAGAGCTGCCAGTTAAGTACCTCTTGGCTTTGGTTTTATGAAGAATTTGTTAGCCTTGTGCGCCCTCTTGTGTTTAACACATAGTTAAAACTCTCCTACATTATGTGACTTTTAGCAGTCTTATGTAGATTGATGGGTTGGGTTGTTTTATGTGTATTCTTTGAAGAGATTTAAAATTTTCAAGTATAATGATAAATACTCGATGCATATTGCTCAATTTCTTTATTAAGAGTGTTACAGCATTTTTTTTGGGGGGGCGGTTGCCATAGGATTTGTGTGCTCATTTGTAAGAGAGGAAAAGTGAGCAATGACTCCCTGGGGGGGATGGCCACACTGCAGCCTTTTCCTGGGATTTGGGGCATGCATGCATATGTACCTGCTGTAATTTTCAAGCTGCTAAGTCCAGGACTTGAAGCATGGTCAACCATGTGGGAGTCCAGTGCCCTAACCACCACACTATCTGCTGGTCCCATTACAGTATCTTTGTAGAATTACACATTGGAAAAAAATATTGTGTTTCCCTGGTTCAATGTCCTACATTTATTTTTTTTCATACTCTATATCAATTTTTATTGTATTTAATGAATAAGTTTATTCAGATATATATTCTAGAACATAAATTATTATTATTGTTTTAATTTTGCTATAGGGTATGCGTACTCACTGAGAGAGACAGAAAGAGAAAAAGGAAAAGTGTGAAAGTACTCCCTCCAGAGGTGAATGGCCTACTGTGGTCCCTTCTCCTCTTGGGATTTTGGGCACACACACACACACACACACACACACACACACGTGCCTGGCATGTTTTTCAAGCTGCTGGATCTGGGGCTTGATATGTATAGTCAGCTATGTAGGATCTAGTTGCCTTAACCACTGCTCCACTGGCTGGCACCATAAATAATTTTTTAAAAGGTTGAGCAACAAGGTTTAATTGTACTATTGAACTGTTGAAAAAGTCATGGCACTTTCTTGCATAGAAAAATATATCATGACTTTTCCAATCTAGTGTTATTTTTATGTGAAATTTCATGGCAGTTGTAAGCTGTATTGGCTTATCAAGCTAGTAGTAAGTGCCTGGCATCTTACAGGCCTCAAGAGATATTTGTTGGAAGAAAAAATGAGAGAATTATGGCTGATCACACACACACACACACAAACACACACACACACACACATATATATATATATTTTATTTTTTTTATTTTTAAAATTTTGTTTTTACTGAAAGAGCTGAAATTAGTTATGTGGGTGCCAATTTGCAAGGGCATGTGTGCTTGCTAGGAAGAGAGAGAACATGAGAAAGCACCTGTGATGGGGAAGGGTCATGCTTTAATCCCTTCTCCTCCATTTCTTACACCATTTGGGATTTTGGTGTGCACACACATGCTTTTCAAGTCACTTGGTGTAGAGTGTGAACTGTGTAGTCTGCCATGTGGAATCCAGCTGCCTTAACCACCACACCACAGGCTAGACCCGCTCCTCCCACTTTAAAAAAATTAATGCTAGAGGATGCGTGCACTCTTACCAGAGAGAGACAGAGAGATGGGAGGGAGTATCCCCCCAGTGGGGAGTGTCCATGCCACAATCCTCCTTCCTCCATCACTTTATCCCATCCAGGCTCTGAGTGTACATGCACACATACCTGGCGTGCTCCCTAAGCTGCTGGGGTTGGGATCTGAACTGCAGTTGGTCATGTGGACTCTGGCTCCCTCAGCCACCAGGCTACAGGGCTAGCCCAATGTATTCTCTTTCTCTCTCTTTTAAGTTAGTTAAGTTAGTTTATTTATTGAGAAAGAAGAGAAAGACAAATGCTCTCAACAGGGCCTCACACTGGTATCCTTTTCCTTAGCCTTTCCTAGCCAGTCAGGATCATGGGCATGTACTTGTGTGCCCACCATGCATAGGTTCACTCAGAAACCGAACCTGATCTTCCGTGTGACCTCCAGCATCCCAGTGTTGCATCACCGCTGTCCCATGGTAACTGGGCCCTAATTGCTATTTTCTTAGGGTAAGTTTGTTATGCTGGTTCTAAAGAACTTGAGGAACAAATGAGTTTTAACCTTTGGGCCAATATTTAATTGAAGTAGGACTTTAGTCTTCAGTATTGTCACAATGCAGTATTATAGATTAAAAAACAGAGAGAGACATAGAAAGTAAAATGAGGTTGCCTAGGGAGAGGAAGAAAAGGGGAGTTGTTGAATGGGTATAGAGTTTTAGTTCTGCAAGATGAGAAAGTTCTAGAGATCAGACAGTACTGAATTGAACGAACACTTAAAAATGACTGAGATGGACTGACACTAGCATAGTGGTTGAGCATTGTGTGTAGGGAGCTGGATCACACACGACTGCCTGTTGTATGAATCCTGGCTCCAGTGGCTTGAAAAACATGCTGGGTTTACATGTGTGCCCCAAATCCTGATGGGATGGAGAAGTGGAGTAAGGGAAATGTAGCAGGACCACATTCTACTGTGGGTACTTTCTCTCCCTCCCTGTTCCTCTCTCCCCTCTGCTGAGCGCATTTACCCTCTAGTAATAATAATAACAAAACAGTACATTTGGTGTTATTATTATTATTATTATTTCTTTTTTGAGAGAGATATATTTTTGCTATAGGGCTAGTGCTCTCGCTGGAAAGAAAGAGAGGCAGAAAGCAAGAAATCACTCCCCCCCGGGGGGGGAATGGCCACGCCACAGTCCCTTCTCTTCCATTCTCCTCTTGGGATCTTGGGCACACATGCACACGTGCCCAGCGTGAGTTTAAGCCACTGGGTCTGGGACTTGAACCATGGTCAACTACACGGGAGTCCAGTGACATAGGCATTACACCAACTGCTGGTCCCACCTGTGTTATATTTTTAATGACAATGAGAAAAACACATTGAAAAGGTAGAAAAATATACAAAGTTTAATGTAACAAATGATCATGCAACTGCTACTTAGAATAAATAAGCGAATGGTAATATGTTTCTCTGCAGTGATTCTGGTGTTAACGGATTGTTATTAGCCTTGAGGCTTCTGTAGCACCTATATCATTCCAAGTGAAATACAAACCTGACCTTAATTTTTAGACTGCTTACTATTTTGTTCAGTTAATATGGTGAGAAATGCTTTTGCTTCTAAATGTATGTTATGTTTTTATGGTAGTGTCTTTGGTAAGAGGAAGAGATTTATTATGTTTAATGATACTTTTATACTTTCACTCAGGAGCCTCCTCTCCAGATGTCTGCCTGGCACTCATCATGAACTATTTGGAGATATCTTAGGCTTTGAAAAATTAATAAGTGATTAGCATAAGATCCTAGTATAGTCATCTATAATGTACAGTGGTTTATGCAGGAGTGCTTTAATTTTTTCTAATAATGATTGTCAAAATCTCATTATTCTAATTTCTATTAAAATGTTAGTAGATACTGTTTTATCCTTTAGTCTGAAGATTTAATTATAAAATAACTTTTCACTAAAAAGTAATTTATTAAAACAGAGAAACTCCCTACCCAGTAGAATAGCAATTTTCCTTTCTAAGTATGAATTTTCTTTAGTGCTACCTACTAGGCAAATACAACAGTTCAAACCAGGACGTACACATTATAGACTCTTTAAATTCCCACCTCACTTAGGATGAAATTCTTCTCATGGCCCCAGAAAGTCCTGCTCTGGCCTCTGTCCACCCCTCTGGTTTCATCTTTTGTCAGTTACCCCTTTGGCTACTATACTTCAGTCACAGTCTTTGTCGTTCCTTGAATAATTGCGTTTCTTTCCCACATTGGACCTTTATTTTTATTTATTTATTTATTTTTTTGAGAGATTTTCACTGTAGGGTGCGTGCGCTCGCCAGACAGAGAGAGACATAGAGACAGAAAGCGAGAAATCACCCCCCAGGGGGGATGGTCACGTCGCAATCCCTTCTCCTCCATTCTCCTCTCGGAATCTTGGGCACGCACGCACACGCGCCCGGCGTGAGTTTTTTTAAGCCACCGGGTCCGGGACACGAACCGCGGTCGACTACGTGCGAGTCCAGCAACATAGCCATTACGCTAACTGCTGGTTCCCCCCCACATTGGACCTTTTGTACTTGCCACCTGGAAATGTCTGTTCCCCAAATGGTTATGGCTGTGGGTTATTTTATTTTATTTTTTTTTTTTGCCAGAGTGCATCTGTGCTTAGAGAGAGAGGGAGGAAGCATCTCCCAATGGGGCATGATCACACTGCAATCTCTTCTCCTCTATTTTTTCCACCAATCAGGATTTGGGGCACATATGTCTGGCATGTTTTTCAAGCCACGGTAGCCGGGATTAAAATAATGTGGTTGACCATGTGGGGTCTAATCCCTTAACCACTAGGCTGCAGTGCTGGCTCTGGCTGGTTCTTTCTTACATTCGAGTTTTAGCTGGACTCTCACTGCCCTCTCATGTAACCACCTTCTCAGCCTTAGTCACATCGCCTTATCTGACTTTTCCTTATAGCTCTTCTTACTACCTGATAGGTTGTTTGCCTTTCCTTCATAGCGCATGTGCTTCATGATAACTGGAGTGAGATAATATTGGGTTGTTGAAAAAGTCATGATACATTTTTGCATAAAATATAAAAAAAACCATCATGGACCCAATAGCTCATGGTGGTTTTTATGTTCATTTCCCTAACGATTAGTATATTTGAGCATTTTTTTCCTTTCTAAATACCTGATAGTCATTTGTAAGTCTTCTTTTAAGGAATGTCTTTGCCTATTATTTATTTATTTAATTTTTTTCTTTTTTTGGAGAGGTTTTTGCTATAGGGCGCATGCGCTTGCCAGACAGACAGAGAGAGACAGAGAGACAGAAAGTGAGAAATCATCCCCCTCCTGGGGGGATGGCCACACCACAATCCCTTCTCCTCCATTCTCCTCTCGAGATCTTGGGCACACACGCACATGCGCCCGGCGTGAGTTTACGCCACTGGACTTGAACTGCAGTCGGCAGCATTGGTGTCCAGCGACATAGCCATTACACTAACTGCTGGCCCCTATTTATTTTTCTTTTTTAAGAGAGATTTTTGCTATCGGGCGTGTGTGCTTGCCAGAGAGACAAAGAGAGACGGAGAGACAGAAAGCAAGAAATCATCCCCCAGGGTAGATGGCTATGCTGCAAACCTTTCTCCTCAATTCGCCTCTAGGGATTTGGGGCATGCGCATACACACACCTGGTGTGAGTTTTAAGCCACTGGGTCTGGGACTCAAACCACGATCAACTACATGGGAGTCCAGCAACTATGTGGGAGTCTAGAAACATAACCGTTGTACCATCTGTTGGTACCATTATTTTTTAAAAAAAGATTGGTATAGAGTGAGTGTGCTCACTAGAAAGAGAGAAAGAGCAAGGGAAAGTGAGAAATCACAGCCCCCTAGGAGAGATGGCCATGCCACAATCTCATCTCCATCCTCCTTTTGGGATTTTGGGCATGAATGGGCATGCACACACACATGTATGGTGTGTTTTTCAAGCCACCGTGTCTGGGGCCCTAATCATACAATAGGCTGTTTTTAACTACTGTACCAACCGCTAGCTCTAGGTCTTTGCTTGTTTTTAAATTGGATTATTATTATTATTGCTAATAAGTTGTTTGAGTTCCTTACATAGTCTGGATATTTACCACTTGTCAGATATCTATCTATCTATCTATCTATCTATCTACCTATCTATCTATTTATCTATAGATATATATGCTAATTACTGCAAATATTTCCTCCTATTCTGGAGGACTTCCAGGCAGATGTTCAAAGAAAATCAGTATGTCAAAGAGATAACAGCATTCTTATGTTTATCACAACACTATTCATAGTAGGCAAGGCATGGAATCAACCTACTCACCTAGCAGTGCTCACATGTGGAATCTAAAAAAGCCGATCTTGTGCCAGCGGGTAGCCTGTTGTTAAGGTGACTGGATCCCATATGGCTGACTTCACAGTTCAAGTCTTGAACCTGACAGCTTGAAAAACACACCTGGGGGCGTATGCATGTGTACCCAAAATCCCAAGAGGAGAATGAGGAGAAGGGGTTACAATGTGGCCTTCCCTCTGGGCAGTGATTTCTTACTTTGCCTCCCTCTCTCTGTTTCTTTCTGACGAGTGTACATGCTCCATTAAAAAAAAAAAAAAAAAAAAAAAGCTGAGCTCACAGAAGTAGAGTAGAAGAGTAGAACAGTGGCTACTAGAGACTTGGGGAGGGTTGCTGGAGAGGGGCATGGAGAGAGGTGAGAATCTGAACTGGTGTGGTGGTTAAGGTGCTGGATCTAATATGGTTAACTTTGAATCCTGGACCCGGTGGCTTGCAAAACACACCAGAGCCATGTGCATGGATACCCAAAATCCCAAGACAAGAATGGAGGAGAAGGGATTGCAGTGTGGCTCTCGCCCCCCTACCCCCCCAAGGGGGTAATTTCTCACTTTCTCTCTGCCTCCCTCGCTTTCTGTCTCTCCCCAACAAGTGTACACTCTGTATCAAAAACTAAAAAAAAGCTTGAGGTGATAGATATGCTGGTTACCCTGATTGATCTTTATACAATGTATCCCTGATCATTATACAATACATCGTGTAAATTACTATGTGTCAACTAAAAACAAAATTTGGCTGACTGCATAGCAAAATAGTTAAGCTCTGTGCATAAGGGCTGGATCTCACATGGCTGACTGAAGTTTAAATCCTAGCCCTGGCAGCTTGAAACACACTGGGCGTGTGTATGTGTGCCCCAAATCCTGGTAGGATGGAGAAATAGGAGAAAAGGATTACATTGTGACCAGGCTCCATTGGGGTATGCTTCCTCTGTCTCTCTTTCTGTGTCTGGCAATTAGAAAAAAATTAAAAACAACGGGACCAACAGTTAGCGTAATGGCTATGTCGCTGAACTCCCATGTAGTTGACCATGGTTCGAGTCCCGGACCCAGTGGCTTAAACTCACGCCAGGCGCGTGTGTGTGTGCGTGTGTGTGTGCATGTGTGTGTGCCCAAGATCCCGAGAGGAAAATGAAGAAGGGATTACGGCATAGCCATCCCCCCTGGGGGGTGATTTCTCGCTTTCTGTCTCTCTGTCTCTGTCTTTCTGGTGAGCGCACATGCCCTATAGCAAAAACCTCTCTCTAAAAAAACATTTAAAAACAAAACAAAAATTTAAAGTAAACCATCCAGGTCTGGTAGGTGATTCCTGACTTTTTATCTTTTTTCCCATATGATTCATATTTTAAAAATCCTGTAAGCAATGATAACCTCACATCTTTATAAGATGCTGTCTTTTTGAAATAACTACAAAATCCTTCTCTCTTTATCTTAAAAAACTGTATACTCCAAAGAAGTAAGGAACTTTGCTTTCTTATTTACTGCCATATCTGAATGAGTCATTGCTGTGTCTTGGTATGTGCCAGACACTGTGCAAAGTCTTGTGGAAGAACAGAGTTTAGTCAGACCGACAATATGATCACGGTGAAACAAAAGCACTAAAACCTATAATAATAGAATTTATAAAATGCTATTGGGCCACAGATAAGAGAGAAATTAATTTCCCCTAGAAGTAGGTCGGGGTATTAGAGATAAATTAATGTATTAGTCCTTCGCATTTCACATGAAGCCATTCTTCTGAGGCACTTTGCTGATTACTTACTCGTTCTTAGATTTCTAATACTTCACTTAACCTTGCTGTTTACTTTTCTGTAAAAAAGATGGTGGTAATACTGACCTCAAGAATGTTGTAAAGATTAATCATGTAATGTTGGCTAAGTGCTTTGAAAATGCAAAATGCTTTATTAGCCCTGATGTTCTTAATCATATTAACAACCACTTTCTATAATGAAGTTTTATTATGTGCTCCGTTCCCAATTATTCAGATAGAAATAAATATGAAAACTGTTTGTTAAAAACAGATAATATAGGAAGGTCTATTTATTATTAAAAGGCCTTACATGGATCTTTTGCACTGTATTATGAGTAGAAACAATGTCTATTTTCTATTTAATGCTATTTTTTCAGAAGGGGGTAGTAACATCCTTCAACCCCCAGGAGGCAGTAGTATACCAAGAAGTTTATGTACTCAGGCGAGCTAAGCGACCATGCAAGTCTGCTAGTGATTAGTGACTTGATTTAACATGCAGAGACTTCCATAATTATTGATCAAATAGGGAAGATTTTAAGAGATATTTTAATTGTCTTTTTTTCTATAGCATTGTGGTATCTTGCATTTAAGAGTTTTTCCTTACTCAAAGAGAGGATCCTTTCTATTTCAGTTCTTGGAGTGCAATGATTGCTATCTAGAACCCCACTTTATACTATATTATGCTATCCTATATTACAAATTTTCCCTAAATGTTGTGAGTAGAATAAAATTTTTATAAATTGAACCTTACTTTAAATTTCTTTTGGCAATGAGTCTCAACCTTTTCTTCTGCCCCAAGGTGCTAAGGGATAAGATATACTTAAAAACCCTAGCAGTAGCTTGCTGCTTTAGGGCTTCTCAATTTATGGCATTTTTTGGCCCCATTCTCAGAGGGTTTCATGTTACATTGTCAAATTAAAGAGTCCTACTTCAGAGAGTTAGGGTTAACTATCTTTACAGAATTAGGGTTAGCAGCCATCAAAAGATTATTGTTCTTGGGAACCAGCAGTTAGCGTAATGGCTATGTCGCTGGACTCCCACGTAGTCGACCGCAGTTCGTGTCCCGGACCCGGTGGCTTAAAACTCACGCCAGGCACGTGTGCGTGCGTGCCCAAGATCCCGAGAGGAGAATGGAGGAGAAGGGATTGCGGCGTGACCATCCCCCCTGGGGGGTGATTTCTCGCTTTCTGTCTCTATGTCTCTCTCTGTCTGTCTGGCGAGCGCACGCGCCCTACAGTGAAAATCGCTCCAAAAAAAAAAAAAAAAAGATTATTGTTCTTAATATTTAATCTCTACATACCACTTATCCTTAAGGGTTTTTTCTTTTTAAAAAAATAATGTTAACATTTTAGCAACAGTGTTTTTCTAAACTGTAGGAATTTTAAAGGTTTTTAACACTGAAGTACTCGAGCATTTATATTCTCCTTGGGGTCCCCTCTGTACTCCCTTAATAATCTGTCCTTATCCCTACCCTAAATACAGACTCATCACACTGTACTGTGATTGATTTGTTTGTCTTATGTATATTCCTAGACGAGCGTTTTGAGGGCAAGAACGTTGTCTTGTTCACATATATACTCCAGCTACAATTTGTTGGCACATAGTAAGTACTCAACAAGTATTATGAACAAAGGCTGGATTTGTTTCAAGTGGAGACATTTTAAATAAAGATACTTGGTGCAGAAACAGATACCATTTGTTCGTTTTCTGCTGTAGTGGGTATTCAGAAATATTTTACACAATGCATCGTATCAATACAATTTTAGTAAATTCTGAGGAATACTGGTTTCAGAGCATCCTGAAGCACTGGTAGCCACTTAAAACTGTGTATTCCTCTGTAACAAAGATGTGGAAGTTAACAGGTTAGATGTTATTTTTAGAAGGTGGGTGGGCACATTGTTTCATTGATTACTGTAATTCTTGGAAATTATGTAGGTTGAAAACTACCATTTTAATTGATTTCAAAAGAGGTGTTGAAACATGATTTAAATATATTTATTTATTTATTTTTATTTTTTGGAGAGAGATTTTTGTTATAGGGCATGTATGCTCACTGAATAGATCGACAGTGAGAAATCACTACCCGAGGGCATGGCCACACTGCAAACCCTTCTTCTCTGTTCTCCTCTCAGGACTTTGGGCATGCACACACACATGCCTAGTATGAGTTTTAAGCCGCCGGGTCTGGGACTCAAACCGTGGTTGACTACATGGGAGTCCAGCAACATAACCATTACACCATCTGCTAGTCCCTAACTTTTTTTTTTTTTTTAATAATAATCTCTTCTGAATGTAAGGCATTCTATACTCTGTATGGGTATAAGAAGATACAACCCTCCTTCCCCCACTTCACTTGTGTTACTCTATCCTTAAACCAACACATGTGTTTATTTTCCTGATACTGTTCTTTAGAGTCATCACATGTATAGTTTAGCCACTCTGTCAACTCAGGTGACTTAAATAGATTAGCATCTCCTTTAGGCCATGCCGTCAACCCAGGAGGCTTAAGTAGATTAGTATCATAAAGCACTGTTCTTCTACTGTTCAGTTCTAGAGACAGTCTTCAGCAAATGCTTGGATGACTGTGCACTTTCACTTGCATGTGGTTATGATAATTATACCTTTATTACTATCATTTGTACTAAAGACTGCATAGCTTTATGTTACATAGGTTTTTTTGTTTTTATTTATTTATTTATATTTTTTGTCATCAGAAACTTGAGAAAATGCCTTGGAAAATACTCCAGACTCCAGGATAATGCTTCTCACTATGATTGTTAATTTAGTTGGGGCTCATTGGCAATGGAAAGACTTTTTCCCCCATTATAATTTACAAGGATTGAGAAAGAACTTAAAAACATAATAGTCTTTTTAAAAGTCATATAGAAACCTACCTCGAATTCTTTGGGAGTGAGAACTGTCAGGTTATTTTTTATTGTTGTTGTTTTTTAAGTTTGTTTATTTTTTTCCATGAGATGGGGGGTGGGAAGTGGAGGGAGAGAGGCACTCTCAATAGGGTCTTTGCGTCACCTCCAGTCTCAGCTGGCCCAGATCACTCACATGCCTGCACCCTTGCATGCTCAGGGAGGCTTTGAGAACTGAACCCAGTTCCAGGACCTTTCTCAGTTGGGTCCAGTTGTGTTATCACTGTGCCACCACCTGACCCCACTACCTGTTAATAATGGCTTTGGTACTGGAAGTTAGAGGAAGTTTTTTTTTCAGGTTTTTGCTATAGGGCACGTGCATTCACTGGAGAGAGACAGAGAAGGAGAGTAAAAAATCCTCACCCCTGAAGAGGATGGCCAAATTGAAATGTCCTCTCCTCCATTCTCCTCCTGGTTTCAAGCTGTCAGGTTGCGAGAAGTCCAGCACCTTAACCACCACACCACCTGCTGGCCCCAGGGAAAATATTCTAATGATTAATTTTATCAAGCTCCCCAGAATGTAAATTTTAGGTTAAAAGGTTTGGTAAACTGTGGTAACTTATATAATAACCTCTGAATTTAAATCCCTTAATTTATTGAAATTCCCAAATATAAAGTATAAAGTAAATATAAAGTAAAGTATAAAGTAAATATAAAGTAAAGTTTATATAAAGTAAAAAAAAGAAATTTCCTTCTGTTCCTGTCCTGTAGCCACTCAGGTTACCCCTCCAAAGTCCATTGTCATGACTGGATTGTTTTGAATCCTTCCTGAAGCATTCAGTGAACATGTAAACCAGTTCCTCTATCTATCTGCAATCTTTTTTTTTTTTTTTTTTTGAGAGGTTTTTGCTATAGGGTGCATGTGCTCACCCAAAAGAGAGAGAGAAAGTGAGAAATCATCCCCCAGGGGGGATGGCCAGGCCGCAATCCTCCATTCTCCTCTAGAGATCTTGGGAACAGATGCGCATGCCCCCAGAGTGAGTTCAAGCCATCCAATCTTGGACTCGAATGGCAGTCAACTATGACTACAGGGTAGTCTAGCAACTTAGCCATTATGCCATCTGTTGGCCCGCTATCTGCAGTCTTTATCTCTAACTAAATAGTTGTTCCAACAGTCATTAGCAGTTGGGAATTTATAACAAAAAGAGAAGCATTTAATATATTTTGAGAATAGGAGTTTTAATCAGAATTAGGGCTCACATGACTATCGGAAGAACTAGGGGATTGACTTTTGGAGAAGTCACCTTGTAGTTAGAGAAGCTGCAGCTGAACAGTTTGGGAATCAGAACCTGAAGACTCCCCCAGGTTCTCAAAGCTTGTTGGAAAACTGCTGCAGTCATCAAGCATGTTTGAGAATGCTTCTGCCTTGTGTCTACGGTTACATAGTAACAAGGCAAATAATTCTCAAGTATTCACCCCAAACTATTAGGAATCTAGTACCTGTCTCCAGCAACCTTCAAAGAATAATGGCCTCTGCTCTGTGTAAATCTTACAGATCTGTACAAGGAAGGGGATTCTGGGAAATATAGGGGAGACCTTAGAAGAGTGGATAACTGTACTAAATTGGCCAGGCAATGATCAAGAAGATTTTTGACCTAGGAAAACTACTGTGTCCCATATGGGACTGTGATTCTTAATTGTGCTCTAAGAAAAGGTCTGAGGCTTTCAATAAAAAGTAATAGGTATGACCAGCAGTTAGTGTAATGGTTATGTTGCTGGACTCCCATGTAGTCGACCGCGGTTTGAGTCCCGGACCCGGTGGCTTAAACACACGCCAGGCACGTGTGCGTGCGTGCCCAAGATCCTGAGAGGAGAATAGAGGAGAAGGGATTGTGGTGTGGCCATCCTCCCTGGGGGGTGACTTCTTGCTTTCTATCTCTGTCTCTGTCTTTCTGGCAAGTGCACACACTCTGTAGCAAAACCTTCTCCAAAGAAAAGGAAAAAAAAAGAAAAAAAAAGTAATAGGTAATGGAAAACAAATAAGACAAGTTTAAAGGAGAATCCAGGGAGTGACAATATTTTGATAACCAATGAAGGAAAAAGTTTCCACAAAATGAAACAGTTAATTGTAAGAATACTGTCATGAGTACAGAGGGAGAATTATAAAAAAAAATAAAGTCTGCTGGGTTTGAAACTGAGGATGAGTCATTATGAAATTCAAGAGCAGATTTTGTAGACTAGTTGGAGCAGAGATATCTTGTGATTGGTCACGAGAATCCTAATAGCTAATCATATAAATGAATAAAAGTTTATCAATTTTGACCTATATTACTATCTTTTAGTCATATTTTCAAGTCCTTTTATCCTATATTGTTTTTATTATTAAATATAAATACTCAAGTGTAGTATTTCCATAGTTCTCAGAACAAAATAATGTAGCCTTATAGATTACATTTTAGCTCGTATATGTAAGTTACTTTCATTTGAGTTTAAAAAAAAATCTTTGAGTCATATTTTTGTGGTCCATTATTATTCCCAGGCACTATGGTAAGAAGTACACAGGGACCAGCAGTGGTATAGTGGTTAAGGCAGCAGGATCCCACATTGCTAATTTTGTGATTTGAGTTCTGGACCTGGAGGCTTTAAAAACAAGCCAAGTGTGTATGCATTGCATGTCCAAAATCCCAAGAGGAGAGTGGAAGAGAAGGGATTGTGGTGTGACCATCCCCTCTGGGGGAGGGGGGTGCTTTTTCATTTTCTCTTTCTCTCTCTCTCTGGCAAGCAGACATGTCCTATAACAAAAAATTACTAATAAATAAATAAATGGACCAGTGTGGATTTATAGCTTTGAAACTAGTAGACTTATGTAAGATGTAATCATTGGAGGAAACTAGGTAAAGGATACTGGGTCTTTATACTATTCTTAGAATTTACTCTGATTTTATAATTATTTCATAGAAATTTTAGAAAGCACATACACCTGATTGAATCTAGGAATCTCTACTTACTAGCTGAGACATTTTGGGAAATTTATCAAACTTCTGTTGACTCTAGTTACTGTACCTATAAAATTGGTTTAAAAATAATGCAACTTGGGGCTAGCAGGTAGTGTGGTGGTTAAGGCGTAGGACTCCTACATGACTGATCATGGCTCGAGTCCTGGACATGGCAGTTTGCTCTCATTTTCTGTCTGTCTTTCACTGATCAAATAAAAAAATAATACTAAATAAAATTAAATAAACTAATTCTTTTAAAAAAATACAACTCTCGGGAACCAGCAGCTAGCGTAATGGCTATGTTGCTGGACTCCCACGTAGTCAACCGCGGTTCACATCCCAGACCCGGTGGCTTAAAACACACCGGGCGTGTGTGCGGGTGTGCCCAAGATCCCAAGAGGAGAGTGGAGGAGAAGGGATTGCGGCGTGACCATCCCCCCTGGGGGGTAATTTCTCGCTTTCTGTCTCTATGTCTCTCTCTGTCTGTCTGGCGAGTACACGTGCCCTATAGGGAAAAAAAACCCTCAAAAAAAAAATACAACTCTCTTAGGATTGATATAATGAATACATTTTTACAAATGAAAACAGTTTGTAATCAACAGAGTTCTTTGTGAATTTTATTTAAAATTGTTTACTTCTTACAGTCAAGAACACTTTTACCTGTTAACGGTCACCTTGTTTTTGACAAATTGTGTCTCAGATGCATTAAAATTATTTTGAACTTTAGTTCTATTTTCTAAAGTTATAATTCTTCTGAAGTTGATTTTACTTGCCCAAATGAGGGTACTTCCAGAACTCTTGTGTTGACCAAAATTTGCAGTGGGTATGGTCCTTATGGATTAATTTCATATTTTTATTGTCTTAGAAACAACAACTTGAAGCTATCATTTGCAAGACTTGTATAAGTAGGAGGAATGGGAATAGGGTAGGTTTTGTGCAAAAGATAACATTTCAATTAAAGAAAGTGAGGGAAGTCCCAGCTGGGGTAGTACAGGTAGAGTACCAGTGCATGATACTGGAGCCACATGGGAGGCCCGGGTTCAGATGCCAGATCAGTCTGAACACACTAGGTATGTCTGTGATCCTGGGTGGTTGGGAGGCTGGGATAAGGACTGAGGCATGTTGAGACTAGTCAAGGTCCTTCTCTATCCCTGACTGTTCTCTCTTGGGAAAAAAAAAAAAAGTATGGATATTAAACATGAAGGCCTGAAAATATATGAGAGAAGAGCACTCCAGCAGAGGAAATAGCTAAAGCACAAATCTCTGCGGGAGAATACCTGGACATTTGAAAAAGGACTTTCGTGTGGCTGGAGTCGAGCGAATGAAGGGGGACATTAGTGCAGAGAGATAATTGGGACCAGGTCATATAGATTGTTGAAAGCCATTGTAAAGACTCCAACTCAGGAAATGTGGTATGATTAGTTTTTTTTTCCCCTTAAAGAATTATTTAATTTTATTTATTATTATTTTAAATTAGCTATAGGGTGTGTGTACTTGCCAGAGAGAGAGACAGAAAGAGAGAGAGACAGAAAGAGAGAGAGAGAGAAAGTAAGTTAGAAAGCAAGAAGCCAGGTCTAGTACTAAAACTGCAGTTGGGCATGTGGGAGTTTAGCATCTTAACTACCATACTATCTTCTGGCCCCATTAAAAGACCAGAAAAGTGACATGATCTGATTTACCTTTTCTTTCTTTCTTTCTTTCTTTCTTTCTTTCTTTCTTTCTTTCTTCCTTCCTTCCTTCCTTCCTTCCTTCCTTTCTTTCTTTCTTTCTTTCTTTCTTTCTTTCTTTCTTTCTTTCTTTCTTTCTTTCTAGTGTTTTTGCCATAGGGCACGTGTGCTTGCCAGAGAGAGACCAAGAAGGAAAGTGAGAAATCACCCCCCAGGGGGTTGGCCACACTGCAGTTCCTTCTCCATTCTCCTCCTGGGATTTTGGACATGCACGCATATGTGTCTGGCATGAATTTCAAGCCACCCTGCTTGAGACTTGAACAGTGGTCAACCATGTGGGAGTCCAGTGCCTTAACCTCCGTACCACTTGCTGGCTCTGATCTGACTTGCCTTTTAAGAGGATTACTCTACGTTCCACCATGTTGAGACTGAACGTGGGGTCAAAGGTAAAGAGCACAGAGAAGTGTTAAGAGGCCATTGCAGTGATCTGTGTGGGAGGTGATGGTGGCGTTGTGGAAGTACTGAGTAGTAGTCAGATTCTGAATAGTATTTGAAATAGTGGTATTGATTTTTCTGGTGCTTGGGAGGACGTCAAAAATGCTTCCTAGGAGTTTTGCCTGAGTGTAATCTAGAGTTGTCATAAATTGAGGTGGAGAAAGTTGCAGTGGGATTAGATTGGCAAGATCGTGAGTTCAGTTTTGGGCATGTTGAGTTTGAGATACCTAAAACATACAGATGAAATCTTAAGTAGGCAGTTAAATACATGAGGAGTTTAGGAGAGGTCAGGGTTCAAATAGAAAATAAGTTCGTATTTAAAACCACAGTGTTGGATGGAAATGCTGAGAGGTCGTAGACAGGAAAGAGAAGAGATCTAAGGACGGAGCCTGGAAGTGCTCTCCCAGTCAGACTTCAGGGAGAAGATGAGCAGCATGCGAAGGAGATTGAGGAGGAATGACGGATGACAAGGAAATAAACGCGAGAGTGCTGCATCCTGGAAGCCACAATGTCATTGGGTCAATTGGGCATGAGCGGGATCAAGACGCTGAGCGTGTTATGATACCAAAAGACACTTGTGATATCATTCCTGCAAACAGTGGGTTTAGTGTAAGTGGGTATGGATGATACTAATAACTTTCTATAAATGTCCTTTAATTGAAATTTAAAAAAATCATAACTGTAAAAGTTCATTGATCCTGCTAATTCATTACATAAGCAAATATCTTGCATCATTACTGATTCACTTGCACATGCACACACTTGTGTGAAAAAAAAAAACTGTAAAAACATTTTAAGCTGGATTTTTTCTACCAAGTGTTCAGTACCTGGTGCCTGCTCCAGTAAGTACTTGCCTCCCGTTCCTCCTTGGAGATACCTTTCCTTTCCTTGAGTTTCAAGGTAGTTGGGTGTCCTACAACTTCAACTCTCCAATGGTTTCTAGAAAAATTATATTTGTTCGATTATCCACCTTTTTCTTGTTGTAAGAGTGGGAGCAACCCTATTTCTGGCATTCTGTATCATAGGTGGAAGCCAAAAATCCTGTGGTGTAAAATTTTAAACTTTATTCTTATCATAGTTAAGGTCAAGTGACATTTAAAGGTAAATTAGTTTTAGAGGACAGTGGAGGAGAAGGGACTGCACCAGGTGGTGATTTCTCACTTTTCCTCTCTCTCTCTCTCTGACGAGTGAGCATGTTCTATGTCAAAAGCCTAAATTTTTTTTTTTACTCTTAGTAATAGCATGTTTTTATTTATGTATTTTTTACTTTAGGGAAAGTCACTAACATTAGAGGTTTAAAAAGTATTTGACTTTGAATGTCTGTTTAAATTAGGAAGACTCTTTTTCGAGTTCAGAATTCAAGATAATAGATCTGAGAGGTCTTTATAAAAAATTTAAATGATGGTACAAATTGTTTCCGCATTATCATAAAATTATTAGTCACATATAGCTTCCTCTAATTTGTTATAAGCCTAATGCAAGTTGATACTTTATACCTTTGTGGAAAATTATAGTTGAAAAATGAATAAATATCAAAAGAATTTTTATCTTACATAATTAAACATTGGTTTAAGCACTTTCTATGTGTGCTTTAAATGTGCTGGGCACCCAGCATTATTAGCTAAACATCAAGAACTGAGGACTATTAATAAAAGGGCAATACTTTTTCTGGTATGAGACCCATTCCCCCCTTGTTTCCCATAATGGCTAGGTCAAAACCATCAGCTTTAAATTTTCCTTTCTGCTTTCATCTTCTCACACAGGGTCTTGCTTTTGTACAAGGAAAATAAAGATCATTGGGTTTTCATTTCATCTATTTCCTGTCATCACTAACCTCCTTGTACTATAAATATATGTACATTCACACTCACTTGATTTCTATCTTTCCATCTCAGAGGAAGCAACTTTCCTCTTTCTAGCCAAGGTTAATATCTCTTGCCTGGACTCTGAGTTCCACTTGTACTTATCTTTTTTGGAGCCTTGTCCCATCAATTATCCTCTCACTCTCTTAATCTTTAATCTTTCTATCTTTAATCTTTCCATGGGCCCTTTACTGCTTCAGTCTTGCCTTTCTCCCTTCATTTCTACGTTGACCTTTAAGAGAATGAATTCTGGCATGAAACAGACCCTTATTTAATAATCTTGGTCCCACCAAAGTGTCCCTGGGCAAATCACTTAGCCCCTTTTGGGTCTTGATTTCGATAAAATGGAGCTACAAGTACAAGTTTGGCTTGAGGATTATGTGAAGTAAAATCTAGTCATCAATGTGAAGGTGCTTATTTCAAATTCTAGCACGATAACATCTCCTGATGTTTGTTCTTCACTCCCTTATCTTCTTTCAGAGCCAGATTTCCTAAAAGAACGGCCCTTCTTGTCCAGGTCGCTCCCCCCACTACCCTATTGTAGCTTCATAGTCTGAGTCTCAGTGAGCACTTGTCAGCCTTTCAGCCTTTGTTTTTTTTCCTAACCCCTCAAATTGTTCTTCCGCAAAGCAACCAGAGAAAGTTTTCTAAATGTAAAGCTTTCTAAAATGTAAACCCCACTTTTTAGTTTCTCTTCATAGGCTGCAAGGGAAAGTAAATAATTTCTGGAAGGAGTAAGAACACTCTTAAGCTATGACTGCACTGTCCAGTGTGGTGGGAACTAAACATATGTGGCTATTCAAATTTAAATTCAAGTTAATTACAGTTAAATGTTACAAACAAGTAGAGCCACATTACATTTCAAACTTTCAGCAGCCACATGTGACTTACCTTACATAAACAGTCAGTGCTCATGTAGAATATTCCCATCGTCACGTAAGTTCAGCTGGACAGTGCTGATCTAGATTCAGAACCATTAGAAATGAGAGAGGGGCCAGGGGTGGCGTAGCGGTCTTGCCACTGGCCCAAATGGGAAAGGTCCCGGTTGGGAATTACCCTGAGCACACTGGGTGTTTCTGTGCCTATGATCTGGGCTGACTGAGATTGGGGTGGACCATGGTGCAAAGATGTTGTTGGGCATCCCCCCACACTCCCTTTACAAGAGAACATAAAAAATAGGGACATATATTGGAATTATGCCATATTAAGCTGTATTGGACAGAGAAGAAGTGATGATGCTACAAAGCTCAGATTGTTAACCTGCAGAATCGAGAGTTCCCTGGGGAGAAGCTGGAGCTGCTTTAAAATGAGAAAAACTTGGGCCAGCTCCATGGTCTGGTGGTTAAGCGAGCTGGCTCTTGCATGGCTGACTACATAGTTTGAGTCCTGGACTGGTGGCTTGAAGAACACACTGGGTACATGTGCATGCATGTCCAAGATCCTGACAGGATGGAGACATGGAGTAAAAGGGATTGTGGTGTGACCATGCCCTGCTGAGGGGTGCTGTCTCCTACTCCCCTATCTCCCTGTCTCTCATTGGAGAGTGATTATACCCTCTGGAGTATTAAAAAAAAAAAAGAGAAATACTTTGAAAGAACAGCAGGAGCCATGGTGGTGTCAGGAGAGGCCGAAGCCACTTCTATCATGTAAGATCTTGGAAGAGGAAGGAAAAGGAATCACACTGAATGAAAGACATGGAATTCTGCTGGAGATTTCACTTTTTGCCTCTGGCTAAACATTTCAGAGAAAGAAAATAAAGAATATGGTCTTTACTTTTATTATTAAAGGGAAGATTAAATAGTTGGGAAAGAGGTTTTTTTTTTTTTTTTTTTTTCCCCTTTCTTTGGAAAAATTTTTGCCATAAAGCC
>NW_006159701.1:3618850-3722264 GCF_000334495.1 Tupaia belangeri chinensis | reverse complement strand
TTTTTGCTATAAGGCGCGTGCACTCACCAGAAAGACAGAGAGAGAGAGAGAGACAGAAAGTGAGAAATCACCCCCCGGGGGAATGGCTATGCCGCAATCCCTTCTCCTCCATTCTCCTCTTGAGATCTTGGGTGGGCACGCACACACACACGCCCGGTGTGAGTTTAAGCTGCCGGCTCCGGGACTCGAACCGCGGTCGACTACGTGGGAGTTCAGCGACATAGCTGTTATGCTAACTGCTGGTCCCAGGAAACAGTTTTTTGGGTTCTTTAACTTTTTTTTCCCCCATGTCCTGTGTGTATATAAGGGATCTTTAACTTTTTGGTAAATGGTATCTCTTGTTGATATTAACTAATCTGCTTTTTTGGCTTCAAAGAATTTTTCAGGCTTTACCAAGATAAGAGAGATATTTTTCTTCCTATAACCTGTAAATAGGCATCTCCAGTCTTTAGATTTATTTTCTGTTCAGTTTATGGTCAAGAATGCTGTGACTGCTTTATTCCCATCTGTGTAAGTTATTAATGCTGTGATTTTTAAAAGCTCCTGGATATTAATGTTTTGAGTTCCTGAACTTCTACAAGCTGGGTCCATACTGAAGGAAACAGCTGTAAAACGCAGATGCTGACAAGCAGAAAAACAAAGGGATTTTACAAGGAATTGTGGGTATTTAATGTAACTCATTAGTTCACAGTTCAATAAAACCGTGTTTCCGTAGTACAGTACTACAGTTTGTATTAACCTTCTGCTGGACTGCACTGCTAATTTTAAGGAAGAAAGATGTGTTACATTTGTGATTTACTTTTTATTCCGCACTTTAACTTTCAATCCTCAGAAGACAGGAATTCTACCATCCCAGCACAATTTTGTCTATTTAAAGTAGTATTGTACTCATTTGTAACTTTTACTTAATTATTGATGAGAAAGCTTCAGTTTGTGTTTTATTGTGCTGGTGAAAGTGAAAGTGACTTACAAATTGTAAGTGAAACTGATCTTTTATTTTTTCATGTGCCCCTTTAAAAAAATATTTTGTAAAATGAGAATACGGAAATGCTGTAGAGAAAGAAAGGGAGAAGAGGTGGTTGCATTATGGGGTGGATCGAGGGACAGGCACTGAGATCACTAGGCAACAGGCTGTGAGAAATGTAGCGTTTCTCATTCGTGTCGTCATGTAGCTATGGAAGAACCACCAGCAAGCCTAACCTGTATTTCTTTTTAATCAACTCCAGCTGTTGATCATGTGAACATACTCTTTCCTCTGGGTTTTAGGAGTGTGTTTCCTCCTTTCCTATGGTATTTTAAATGGCTACTTATATGTCACTTGAAATGTACCCATGTGCTCTAGGAGTCCCCATTATAATGATCACTTTTCTCTATGAATCACAAGTAAAATGCTCAGCCCAAGTTGCAAATAAGAACTTTAGAACAAAGAATGTGACTTGACCGTGGTGCTTTTTATTTTTTTAATTAAAAAAATTTTTTTTATGAATAGAACTCTTGTTTTTAATTTGATGAGCAGGGATCTTTCCAACTCTAACCCTCTCTTTACAATCTGTGTTTAATTTGTGAAAAAGATGCATTCCAATTTTTCAAACATGAAACTGTTTAATGGATTTTGTTGGATTTGCTAGTTTTCTAGTCATGTTTGGTTATCCTGAAATTCAACATATATCATTTCATGGGCTTCAATCTCTTTTTGTCATTTGCACATTTACATTTACTACTTTGGTATTAAAAAATAATTAGATGGTGTCTTTTCTTGGTCCTCCTTAAATAATACACAGTTGCAGCTGTTAGACTTTTTATAGAGTGCTGTTACTAACCAGGTCTTCCCTGAAAAAAAAATGAAAGAATTTTCAACATCTTGGATCATTTAGTTCATTTTACTTATCCTCTGTGAGATATAATCTGTGCGCATGTTTAAGGCTGTTCTGTGTTTTAAATATAGAACTTTTTTACTATATCTTTTTGGTGACAGCAAGAAATAAATATTTTCCTTCTGTTTTCTGGGATCTTCTTCTCCTTGTCATTTCTAATGCCTTAATATTTAAGGCATTGTAAGTTCCAACCTTGAACAGAGCTTGGTCAGTTAATCATCCTAAGGTATTCAGATAAGATAAATCTGAAACCTGTATAGTAATTATCTATTATTAGCTGAGAAAAGTGAATAATAATTATAGCCATGAATTTTTGCTTTACATGCTGCAAAAATATTAATGTTGATTTGCTTTATTCAAATTTTTTCAAAACGGAGCCACTTAATATTATTATTATTTTAAATATTAATTAATTTTTTTACAAGATTTTTGCCTTAGGGTGTGTGTGCTTGCCAGAGAGAGGCACACAGCGAGTGAGAAATCACCCCTTGGGGGGATGGCTATGCCTCAGTACCTTCTCCTCCATTCTCCTCCTGGGATCTTGGGCACGCACACATATGCAGCCAGTGTGAGTCTCAAGCCGCCAGGTCTGGGACTCAAACCGCTGTTGGCCATGTGGGAGTCCAGTGACATAATTGCTATACCATCTGCTGGGCCCAAGCATTTAATATTATTTTAAGATAAAAGCATTGTGCTTGCCAAAGTATTCTAAATGATACACTTTATTTATTTATTTATTTATTTAAGGTTTTTGCAATAGGGCATTTATATTTGCTGGAGAGAGACAGCCAGTCAATGAGAGGGAAAGTGAGAAATCATCCCCTGAGGCAATGACCATGCTGCAGTCCCTTCTCTTCCTTTCTCCTCCAGGGATTTTGGGCATACGTGAACATGTGCCTGGAATGATTTTCAAGCTGACAAGTCTGCAACTCTAACTGCGGTCAGCCATTTGGGAGTTGAGTGCCTTAACCACTATGCCCTTTGCTGGTCCCAGTAATACACTATCTTAAAATTTTATAGTCTTTACCTCTGTTTCAGGTTTGTATCAGTTACGTGAGATACCATGGATATTAGTCTATTGTATATAACCTAGCACATAATCTATTAGTAAGATCATATCAAGTAACATAGACATACATGAAAATAACCTATGTGACAAAGGAAGAAATTTATTTTTTTTTGAAGAGGTTTTTGCCATAGGGCACGTGCACTCGCCAGAAAGACACAGAGAGACAGAGAGATAGAAAGAGAGAATCACCCCCCAGGGGAGATGGCCATGCCGTAATCCCTTCTCTTCCATTTTCCTCTCGGGATCTTGGGCATGCACTCATGTGCGCCTGGCGTGAGTTTAAGCTACTGGGTCCGGGACTCGAACCATGGTAGGCTACATGGGAGTTCAGTGACATAGCCATTACACTAACTGCTGGTCCCAGGAAGAAATGTTTTTGCTGTGATAGCTAGAGATAAAAATGATTGATTTCTGTTTGTTACAGGTATCATGCTCTTACCTATAGGAATTTCTTTCTTTTTTCTTTTTTAGAGGGAGAGAGAGATAGGAAAAATGAGAAATTGCTCCTTGGGTTGATGGTCACTCTAAAATCCCTTCTCCTCCAATTTCCTCTTGAGATTTTGGGTGCATTCATACACACACACACCCACACACACACGTCCCTGGACATGTCTTTCAAGTCACTGGGTCTGGGACTTGAACTGTGCTATTGGTTATGTGCGATCCAATGCCTTAACCACCACTCCACCTGCTGGCCCTCTGTTAGAATTCACATTGTATGTTTGTGTTTGATAATTATTCATGGCTGTTATATAGGTTTCTTAAATACTTTTGGGACCAGCAGGTAGCTTAATGGCTATGTTGCTAGACTCCCACATAGTTGACTGCGGTTCAAATCCTGGACCTGGCAGCTTAAAACTCACACCAGGTGCGTGTGTATGCATGCCCAAAATCCTGAGAGGAGAATGGAGGAGAAGGGATTGCAGAGTGGCCATCTCTTCTGGGGGGTGATTTCTTGCTTTCTGTCTGTTTCTCTGGCAAGCGTATGTGCCCTAGCCAGCAAAAAATTTTAAAAAAAAAAAAAAAAAAAAAAAAGAATACCTTTATTATTATTTAGACATTTTCCCACTAAATCACAACATGTTATTTATTTATTTCTTAGGATTTAATGATTTTGCTTAAATTCACTGCCAAATCTCTATTTTTAAAGTTTGTGGTATCAAGTTTTATCAAGGAATAAATAGAATGATTAAAATAAAATTTATTTTATTTTCCATAAATATTTAAAAGACATTTCCTGTAGAAGAGAGCTATTGTAAAATCAATGATATGAGAATGTTTTCTTTATTTAAAGAAAAATTACAAGAGGGTATATATGCTCTCATAAAAGAGAGAGATAGAGATGGAAAGTAAGAAGGCATTCTCCATGGACAACAGTCATGCCACAATCCCTTCTCC
The DNA here is from genome assembly GCF_000334495.1 of Tupaia belangeri chinensis. NCBI lineage: Eukaryota > Metazoa > Chordata > Mammalia > Scandentia > Tupaiidae > Tupaia > Tupaia belangeri. The sequence goes on along the minus strand of NW_006159701.1, from coordinate 3,717,923 downwards.
TCCATCTCTTACTTCTTTTGGGAAGTTGGACGAGCATGCTCGTGCACATACTCTGTGTATTTTCTCAAGCTGCCAGGTCTGGGGCTTGAACTGCACAGTCAGCCATGTTGGATCCAGCTGCCTCAACCAACCTGGCACCATGTAACCTTAGACATTTTGATCTTAAATAAATGCTAATTTTCATTTAGCCCCAAAAGGTATAATTTGAAACCTCTGGGATTTTACCTTTCTAATGTAGTCTTTGTAGTATTTTCAGAATGAGATAGATACCTGAAATCTGAAGACTCCATTGTTTTTTTCCCCCCAGAATGTTTTATTTTATGAATTGTTTTAGGAATTAAGAAGAGCACATAGATTCTGGACTAGCTATGTGGGACAGTGTTAGTGTGCTGCTCCATGATGTTGGATCGATATAGAAGATCAGGTTCAGTTCCCAGGTCAACTTGTACATGTCATGTGTGCATGTTTGCAGGCATGCATGTGTGTATAATCTTGGCTGGCTGGAAATGCTGGGGGAGGATTGTGGCATGAGACCTTGTTGAGAGTGCCTGCCTGACTTTCTCTCTCTCTGTGATGGAATAAATAAATAAATGTGAAAAGCAGATACAGATAAAAAATAATTATAATTTTATATTCAGTAAGAAAAGCATTTAATTTGGACTCTTAGATAGTCTTTTTTTAAAAAGAATTATTTATTTATTTAATTCCATTTGGTATTATTATTTTTTACTTTACCCAGAGAGAGCTAGAGAGAGAAAGGAAAAGGGAAAGTGAGAAAGCAAGCTGCCAGATTCTGAACTCGAACTGCACCTGGCCATGTGGGTATCTAGCACCTTTAACCATCACACCAACTCCTGGCCTCAAGACTCTTACATAGTCTTTATTACATTATTGGTATTTCTCTAATTTCTCTAGTAAATGCACAGTTTAAACACAACTATGTTGAAATTTGCATAAAAATAGTTCTAAGCAGATAGGTAAATTCACGAAAAAGTAAATAGAATATACCACGAAAACAATTTGTGGAGAAGTAAAGAGATAGTGTAAGATGGCATGATATGCTAATAAGATTTGAAGAATCACATTAGATAAGACGTGGCCCCATAATGAGAACATTAGAAAGGTGCACTTATCCATTCAGCTTATATAATTACCTATTATTTGATGAAGAAAGAATAAGTTGAAAACTACCTCCAGGTACCTTGACTATGTGATCTTTATTACTCCATGTGTGTCTTTATTGCTGACTTTATCACTTAAAATGTTGAGATTATCTGTCTACCTTGATATATATTTTATTTATTTTTTAAATTAATTTTTTTGTCTTGGTATAAGGTATGTGCACTCACCAGAGAGAGACAAAGAAGGAAAGTAAGAAATCATCCCCCAAGGGTGATGGCCATGCCACTATCCCTTCTCATTCTCCTCTTGGGATTTTAGGCATGCAGGCAATGTGTGTCTGCCATAATTTTCAAGTTATTAGGTCCAAGACTCAAAACAGCACAGCTGGTCATGTGGGATCCAGCTTTCTTAACCTTTGTGCCATATGTATGTGTGTGTGTGTATAAATAATTTTTTAAGAGAGATTTTTGCTATAAGGCACATGCTCTTGCTGGAAAGACAGAGAGAGACAGAGGATAAAACGTGCGAAATCACTCCTACCCCCAGGGGGTATGCCATGCTGCAAACTTCCATTCTCCTCTAAGGTTTGGGCATGAGTACACATGTATGAGTTTCAAGCCACTGGGACTCAAGCTGTAGTTGGCCATGTGTGAGTCTAGCAACGTAATCATTATACCATCTGGTGGTCCTAATAGGTTTTTTTTTTTTTTTTTTTTAAATTAAGGTTTTTTGCCACAGGACATGTGTGCTTACTGGAGAGAGAGAGAAACAGAGAGAAAACAGAGAGAAGGATAGTGAGAAATCACCCTCCCTCCCCCCACGGTGATGGTCACTCCATAGTCCCTTCTCCTCCTTTCTCCTTTTGGGATTTTAGGCATACATGCACACGTGCCTGGTGTGATTTTCAAGCTGTTGGGTCTAGGACTTGAACTGTGGTTGGCAATGTGGGAGTCCAGCACCTTTAAATACTATGCTACTTGCTTGCCTTTATATTTCGTTTTTAATATACTTTTTGAAAGTTTATTTATTCCTTCCATAGCAAGAGAAACAGAAGAGCATCCTCCCTTCCAGGGTCTCCATGCCATGGTTACCACTACCCTTCAGCTGTTCCTAGATTATGGGCGTGTACATGTCTAGCACACTCAAGAGAGGTCTCTGAACTTGAACTATGATCCTATCCACTTGGAATTGCATTGTAGCGCATTGCATTTTACCACTGCACCTCCTCTTATTCCTTGATAGATACTTAAAAGAAATAATATAAACTAGGCAAAGATTTTTCATAAAAGATACTTGTCATAGAATTACTTAAAAATGATTAATAACTTGGACCAGTTCCATAGACTAGTGGTTAAGGGTGCTGGATCCCACATGGCCAACTGAGTGGTTTGAATCCTGGGCCCTGGACTTGAAAAGCACGCTGGGTGCCTGTGTGTACCCCAAATCTCAACAGAATGGAGAAATGGAGGAGAAGGGATTACAATGTGACCATGGTCCTGTTTCTCTCTTCTTTTCTCTCTGGCTCTCTGTTTCTGTCTAGTGAGCATACATGCACTCTGACCAAAAGAAAAAAAAATAAAAAGAGAGAAAAAGTGGAAACAACTTAAAGTTCTTTATTAGGTAGATTATTACATAAATATCAGTTCATTCATATGAAGAAATATGCTATGATGACCTTGTCCTCAGACTAGTGGCAAGTTGACCATAGCAATTCCAGATAACACTTTCCTACCTGTGTGTTGCCACAGTGGGCCTGATACAGAAATCTGAAGCAGGTAGAAGCAGTAGTGCCAAATATTTACTCAGCACAATTATATATTGTTTAATTTGGCTACTGCTTAAAATTGCACATAACCTCATACTCTCAGTCTTAAGGAAAAAGCATAAACATATTTTAAGAACATAGACTTATTCAGGACATATGCTTTCTTGAAATGTTTCTTCAAACATATCATCATTTTGTATGTTGTACTTTAAGGAGCAAATTAAAGAATTGTCTAAAAAATGTTATCTATACAGACAGAAGATAAATGCCAGCTCTGAAATTTCCTGTTTTTCAAATTAAGTTTTCATTTAAAAAAATGTTTCTTTTGTTTAAAAGTTTATTTTCCTCCATGAGAGAGAATGGGAGGGAGAGAGAAAGAGACAGAGAAAGAGAGAGAGAAAGCATCCCTACAGGGTCTTGAGCTATGCTCTACCTCAGCCCTAGCGAGCCTCAATCATGGGCACAGGGTTATAATCCCAGAACTACCCCCTGTGGGTTAGCCTCGCGGAGCATTTTGTTTTGCTGCTATGCTGCCATTCAGCCCCAATTTGGATTTCATTTTTATCAAAGTTATACATATATCTCTTTTGAAGGCTCAGGAGCTCTCCTATAATAGTTGGCCTCTCCTTGTCCTCCCTCATCCACTCAGCTTTCTTCATCTTCAGTGACAACAAAGTTCAATTCTTTCAGCATGTAGTTTTGGAATTTACCTGCCATATGCTTTTGCTGTTTTTTTTTCTTTTGATTAAAATATGCACAACACAAAATTGATCATTTTGACCTTTTTTAAGGATGCAGTGAAATTAAGTTTATTTATACTGTGGTTCAACCACTACCATCTTTGCTGTTGCTTCTTAATTTTGAAATATTATCTATTGTCTTCTTGCAATGAAAGATGATTTAGTTCCTTTCTCTCAATGTAATTATATCATAATTATGTATAGTTTAGAGAGTTGGTTGTTTTAGTATTACTCCAAAAAGGCAATTCTCAACTGAGTCACTTGGTATACTATGATTACTTTGTCTTTTCTTTTTTTTCTCTCCCTCCCTTTTTTGGGGTATATATATGCTTGCCAGAGAGAGAATAGGAGAAGAGAAAGGACTCCCAATGAGGAATGGACATGCTGTAGTTCCTTCTCCTCCATTTCTGTCCCTTTTTGGGATTTTGCGGATGCATGCACATGTGCCTGGTGTGTTTCTCAAGCTGCTGGGTCTGGGACTTGAAATGTGTGGTCGGCCATGTGGAATCTGGTTGCCTTAAACCACTAGGCCATGGAGCCAGCCTAATACTTTTTCTTTCTTACAAAACTTTGTTTTCTATTAATACTTGTTTTTCCCCATTTTTGGGGGTTCTCTTATATTTATCACTAATTTATGCCCAAACTGTCCCCCAATATTCTAAGTCTCCTTTCATTACATTTAAAATATACTGAGAATACTGTAAATATTTTTTTTGTGTGTATATGTGTGTGGTTATTATTATTTGTACTTGTCAGAAGGTGCATGTCAGAGGGAGACAGAGAGATAGAGAGGCAGAAGGCACTTTCCAGTGGATGTGGTCATAAAGTAATCTTTCCTCCATCCTGTCTGGATTTAGGGTGTGTACAACATGTCTCTCAAACTGCCAGAGCTGAGATTTGGTCATGTGGGATCTGGCTTCCTTAGCTGTTCCAACAAGGGCTGGCGGTATGTCTTGCTATGTTGGAATCCTTCTGCTCCGCCTCCCTAGGAGCTGGAACTATAGGTGGCGCCATTGTGCCAGACTTTCAGGGTGGGGCGGGGTGAGCCTCCCTTGGCCTGCTGAATAAACAGCATCAGTCAGTGCACACTCTCATAGGTAGGTAGGCTTCTAAATTTCATCTTCTTTAAAACATTTCTCTGACGGGTTTCAGTTAGGGCCTGTTGCCCTTTCTCTTCTGCACAGTTGTCATTTTAGCATCCCCCTTTCCGGGACAGCAAGTGGTGTGGTGGTTAAGGTGCTAGACACCCGCGTGGCAGAGCATGGTTCAAGTCCTAGACCTGGCAACTTGTTTTCTCACTTTACCTGTCTCTCACTCTTTGTCTCTTTCTGGTCAAATTAAAAAATAATAAAAAGAATAATAACAATAAAAATGTAAAAAAAATGAATATCCCTTCCTCATCAGTCTGAGATTCCCATTACCTATGTGTTGTGTTGACTCCTGGTTCCTAATTCCATGTCATTATCTTTCTTCATTCATTTCTGTGTTTTGGTGGTGTACTTCCTCTAGGAGCTTCCAGGGAAAGCAGGTATAGTAGGTCAATGGAGACCACACAACTCTGAAAGATACTTTTTTCTTCTGCCTTACACTTTTTTTTTTTTTGGAGAGGTTTTTGCTATAGGGTGCATGTGCTTGCCAGAAAGACAGAGAGAGACACAGAGACAGAAAGCAAAAAATCACCCCCCAGGGGGGATTGCCATGCCACGATCCCTTCTTGTACATGCTCTTCTCTGGATTTTGGGCACGCACGCACATGCGCCTGGTGTGAGTTTAAGCCACTGGGTCTGGGACTCGAATCATGGTTGACTATATGGGAGTCCAGTGACATAGCCATTATGCCAATTGCTAGTCCCCTTCTGCCTTACACTAATATTTTCTTCTTGTACAGTGCTAGGTTAGAAATAATTTTCCCTCAGAACTTTGATTGGCTTCTTCCTGGTTTTTTTTTTGTACCCAGTTTATCTCAGTTGGAAGCCATTCTGCATCCTAATCCTTTCTATGAAACCTGTTTTTTTTCATATGGAAGTTTTAAGGCATGTTCTTTTTATCCATAGTTAAGGAATGTCAGGGTCAGCAGGTGACATGTTGGTTAAGGTGTTCGATTACCACATAGCCAACTGTAGTTCAAGATCTGGACCAGGCAGATTGAAAGAAAAAAAAAAAACAACCCAGCAAATAAATAAATAAATGCTAAAAAAAGAGAAATGTCTTGGTGATATATTTTATATTAAGTATAATATAATCCATTTCTGATGGTTTCTTTCAATCTGAAAATACTATCGATTCCATTTTCCTTAATTGTAATTTTCTACTCTTTAATTAATTTTTCTTAATTCTATTTCTAGTATCACTTTTTAAAAGAAAATTCTCAGAGAGTGCATGTGCTCCCCAGGCAGCAACAGAGAGACAGAGAACAAAAGAGAGAGAGGGAAAGAAAGTGCCCACCAGTGAGGCATGGTCATACCATCACAATCCCTTCTCCATTTCTCTATCCTGTTGGAATTTTGGGGCACACACACACATGCCCAGACTGTTTCTCAAGTCACTGGGACTGGGGTCAGGATTCAAACTATGGTAGATTATGTGTCGATCTGCCCCCCTTACCTACTAGGCTATGGGGTTGGCCTCAGGTACTTCTTATATGTAGTTACTGAGCCTCTTGGACTGATTCTAGTTTTTTTTCTCTGTTTCTATGATTTTTTAATCTTTTTTGTTCTGCTTTGTAGAATATTTTCCATTTTATCTTTTAATCCTTTTATTGGGTTTTTATTTCTGCTATGTTGTTTCTGATTCCCAAGAACTTTTCATTTTCTCTCTGGTCTTCTTTTTTTCTTCCCCTTTTAATCATTCTGTCTTGTTTTCTAGCTGTAGTATCTTTTTTTAAAAAAAATTATTTTATTTAACTTTATTTATTCATTTGTTTATTTTTAATCTGATCAGAGAGGGATAGAACGAGAGAGAGAGAAAAAGCGAAAAAGAAAGCCACAAGGTCCAGGACTTGAGCCTTGGTTGGCCACGTGGGAGTTCAGTGCCCTTAACCACCATGCCACCTGCTGGCCCCTCTAGCTGTAGTATCTTATCTGAGGTTATTAGTGATAGTATTTTTGAACGCTCCCCTGACACAGTGCTTAACAACTGGGCTATGGAGCCAGCTCCCAGATTTTATTTTGAATTTTTGTAAATCAAAATTAATAACTACATGCCCTTAAAAAATCCCTTTTTAAAAGAATTGTTTTTATTTAATTGTATTTATTATTATTATTGTTTAATTTGACCAGAAAAATACAAAGAGAGAGGGAAAGTGAAGCTACCAGGTCCAAGACTCGAACTGCAGTCAGCCATGTGGGAGTCCAGTGGTCCAGTGCCTTAACCACCACGCCAGCTGGCCCCTTTTGATTGGTTTTAAAGGAAGTGAAAGCTCGATCAGTAAACTGTCTTTTTTTAAAGAATAATTATTTAATTTATTTATTGTTTTGGAGAGATTTTTATTACAGGGGCACGTATGCTTGCTAGAGAGACAGAGACGGAGATAGAAAGTGAGAAATCACCCTCCGGGCGGGGGTTGACCACACTATGATCCCTTCTCTTTCATTGTTCTCTTGGGATTTTGGGCATGCATGCAAACACTAGTGCGAGTTTCAAACCATCGAGTCTAGGACTCAAACCACGGTTGACTCTGTGGGAATTCAGAAATGTAACCATTATGCCATCTGCTGATCCCATTTATTATTGTTTTTTTTTTTTTTTTATTTTGATGAGAGAGAGAGAGAGAGAGAGAACCAGCAGTTGGTGTAATGGCTATGTCGCTGGACTCCTATGTTGTCAACCATGATTTGAGTCCTGGACCTGATGGCTTAAACTCACGCCAGGTGTATGTGCGTGCGTGCCCAAGATCCCAAGGGGAGAATGGAGGAGAAGGGATTACGCTGTGGCCATCCCTCCTGGGGGGGTGATTTTTTGCTTTCTGTCTCTGTCTTTTTGGTGAGTGCACGCACCCTATAGCAAAAAACTCTCCAAAAGAGAGAGAGAGAGAGAGAGAGAGAGAGAGAGAGAGAGAGAGAGAGAGAGAGAGAGAGAGAAAGAGAGAGAGAGAAAGTTAGAAAACAAGTTCTCAGGTCTGGGACTTGAACTATGGACAGCCATGTGGGAGTCTAGTGCCTTAATCCATGCCACCTACTGACCTCATAAACCAACTGTTAATGTGGCAATGTTGAACATTTCTCCTGCAATCCTCAAAGTTAAAAGAAAATATAGCTTCCTTATTTCTTTGTAATGGCTCTAATCTTTCTCACAAGCTTCTTACCTAATGTAGGGGTGGTGGTAGGCAAGGAGAGGTTCAAGGTGTCAGATGCATAAACTTCCCAGTTAATATCTGTCTCATTAGGGCATTTGTTTTCTTTCCGGAACTTGCTCAGTCTTTCAGGTAGCCTCCTTTTCCTCTTTTCCCTGCTGTGCTTCAGGGAAAAGTGCTGAGGGGTGCTCCCTGTGATTTTTAAAATTGTGGTAGAGAATGTCTTAGAATTGTGTAACTGTGGGACCAGCAGATGATGTAATGGTTATGTTGCTGGACTCCCATGTAGTTGACTACAGTTTGAGTCCTGTGCCCAGTGGCTTAAAACTCATGCAGGATACGTGTGTGTGCGTGCCCAAAATCCCAAGAGGAGAAGGGAGGAGAAGGGACTGCAGCATGGCTATGCTCCCTGGGTAGTGATTTCTTGCTCTCTGTTTCTCTGTTTTTCTGGTGAGCACATGTGTCCTATAGCAAAAATCTCTTGTTAAAGAAACAAGAAAAAGGGAATTGTGTAACTGTTGCTGGTTTTCACTTGTATGTGCTCTGGGGAGCTTTTCCAGTCTCGTCCTGAACTGTTTCTGCTGCTTAGATGTGACAGATTCTCTGTCTTTAGGAGTGATATAACTAGAACTTTTGGAAATTCTGGACCCTTTTCTACATATGGAGGACATGGGGTGCTTGGGGTATTGCCCCAAGCCCATTTACTTGTTACCTTTCTCTACTAAGGCTCTTTTCTCTTCCCGACAGGTATTGTCCTAGAACCTTCTTACATGATAGTCTGCATTCAGTGCTTAATGTATGGGTCTAAAGTTCTCCTTATGTTTGATTCTTTTTTTCATATTTACCTACTAGGAATAAAAGGGGTAGGCTTTCTATTTCCTCCTACAGCTTGAAAAATTCTTTATTTCATAGCCCTTTCTTTTGCAAAGTACTGTTTGTCTGCTCTCTTGATTAGAGTCATAATGGCAGATGGGGTATAGAGAGAAATCTGTGTTATTAAGAGAAAATCCACAAATATTATCCTGAATATACAAGAGGATTTTAAACAATTAGTAGAAAATGGAATTAAAGTATGAATTTCTGGGCCATCTCCTTGGCCTTGTCATTAAGGCAGCTGGATCTCGCATAGCTGACCCCATGGTTTGAGTCCCTGACTAAGAGGCTTGAGAAACATACCAGGGGCATGTGTGTGGATACTCAAAATCCAGAAAGGAGGGAGAGATGGAGAAGATATTGCTGTGTGACCATTCCCTATGGGGTGTGCTTTTTCCTCCCTGTCTTTCTCTGGAGAGTTCACGTGCCCTTCAGCAAGAGAGAAAGGAAGGGAGGGAGGGAGGAATAACAGGTTTATTTTGGCATACACACACACACACACACACACACACACCCCACACAGGAAATCCATGCATACTTTCTTCATAGTAAGCATTTTTCATGAACATTTTGAAGACTCCTTTGTATTAATTATTTATATAGCAGGAATTTTGTCATTTCTTTTTTAAATGATCAGCACTTCTGAGTTTTTTTCCCCATTTTTAATAGTAAATATACTTTTCCAAATCTGAATCAGTAATTCTCAGTTATGATTTGAGAAATGTAATCTCAAAACAAAATTTAAAATTAGTAAGCAGTTACTAAGGAGCTATTTTTATACTTTTACCACATTTCTAGAAGTTGGCTGGGATATATAGATTCCATTATAACTGCTTTTCATCCTAGAGCTCTTGGATTAGATCCAAATCTTTGAAAGATGGATTATGTGAGTTTGTGTTTGTTAAGAGTGTATCAAAATGTGTAATCAAGGGAGTCCTTTGGATAGTGTTCTAGCATTTTAGGACTAACTACTCCATGTACCATATCTTATTAGTTCTTTAATATTTCTTTCAGATATCATAATATGTCCTCCTTAATATTTTTTTTTCTTTTTTTTTTTTTTTTTTTAAATTCTGGGCAGTTTATTCTTAGGTCATTACAGTGTTCAACCAGTTTGACATATAAGGATTACAGGCGTAACAGTAAACATTGGGAGGCACACACATTTTCCCATTGTGAAATAAGACATGTTGTATATACAGAAAAAAAAATGCAGCAAATATTAGGGTACTGAAAGTAATTTTTTGACAATTCAGATGTGACATAGTTACAAGAAAAGTGTGTTAAAATAATTAAATAATTTTCATAGACTTAAAAAAGAATTGAGATAAATATTAGGAGACCTTGACAATCTCCTTGATACATTTTTTAGAAAATATTTTTTGAACTTTATTTTATTTATTATTTATTCTCTCATTCGTTCATTTTTCATTTATTTAAATTTGACCAAAGAGGGACAGAGAGAGAGAGAGGGAAAGTGAGAAAGTAAGCCGCCAAGTCTGGGACTTGAACCGCGGTTGGCCATGTGGGTGTCCAGTGCCCTCAACCACCACACCACCTGCAGGCCCCGATACTTTTCAATATATTTTGGGATAATGTAATTTTGTGTGAAAGCTTCAAGTATTTTTATCATTCTTATTTTTCTTTTTCTGTACTCATACAGAGGATAGTCATGTACTACTCAGGTGTATTGTTTCTCTTGTCTCCCTAGCTGAAGTAAGTCATGGTTATTCTCTGTGGTGGATTATTGCATTGTTAACTGAGAGTACTGTGTTGTAATATGGATGAATGATACTGAGTATAGCATGGATCATCACTTTTGCAGGGGGTCATATTCTTTGAGAATCTGTTAAAGGGTATGGTTATTTCTCTTCCTGTCCAGCGACGTAACCATTATGCATCTGCTGGTCCCCACTGTGATTTTTTTAGAAAAAGCTCATTTATTGAGAGAGACAGATAGACAGACATGCACCCTCAACTGGGTTTTCATACTTCTGTAGCCTACGAAGATCATGGGCGTGTTGAAGCATACCTGGGATGAAAACTTGGAGCCTTCTCACATGGTTTCTAGCATTATGCAGCAGCACCCCTACTGCCTATGCTGCCTTGGCTGGGACTCCCTTGTGATTTTTTGCTAGTTTTTCTATTTTTATTTCTTAAGGCTGGGGCAGTAGGTCATTAAATGCTGAACTGTAGCATTTGCATTGATGTCATTAAATATAAAAGATAATTTATGGAAAATGGAAACTTTATCATTGTTTATTATTTTCTTTTTATCGTTTTTCAGAGAAAAAAATAATGTTAAGAGGGTTTTTTTTTTTGGTATTAGTTTTGCTACTGATATAAAGGAGATATGCACAGTCCTGTTACAAGTAGGGCATGGAAGCTTGATTAGTCATGAACAGTGCTGGTTATAGGGTGGGTACATTGTAGTTATAATTGGTTCCTGAGCACTAAGTTATTTAAATAGGTATATAGAATTCTGTGATTGATGGAATGAACTAAAGCAGTCTTGTCTTTAAAGAGTTGTAGTTTGAATGAGGAATAATGAAACAGTAGTAATGTAGATAAACCTTACTGACATTTTATACTTTCAAAGGGAAATGAGATCTTAAGCTGCTTTCACTAAAATTTTAAAATGAATTTTAGTCACAATTCTGACATTATGACTCTCTGTTCCTAAGAGATTCTTTCAATGAATTTGCTATCTACTTCTATAAAATGTCAATAATATAATTTACTTCATTTTTTGTTCAGGGATATGCTGAGGATTAACTCATTGAAAAGGGAAAATGTTATTTGTTTAACTGTTGATTCTCATCACGAAAAATACCTTTCCACTGAACACCTGTAGAGAAGATGGTTATCACCGATCTTTTTTTTTTTTTTTAAGAAGTTTTTGCTATAGGGCGCGTGCGCTTGCCAGACAGAGAGAGACAGAGAGATAGAAAGCGAGAAATCACCCCCCAGGGGGGATGGCCACGCTGCAATCCCTTCTCCTCCATTCTCCTCTTGGGATCTTGGGCACACACGCACACGTGCCTGGCGTGCGTTTAAGCCACCAGGTCCGGGACTCGAACCGCAGTCGACTATGTGAGAGTCCAGCGACATAGCCATTACGCTAACTGCTGGTCCCATTATCACCGAACTTAAAGAGGATTGATCACATTCGTCATTGCACTAAAATTTTGGGGAATTAAAATACAGAACTTATTTGATTTTGAGCAAAAGAAATTTACAAGGTTTGACTTGCTAAATATGGAAGTGTGGAGATTTGGAGTATGATATAATCATTTAGATTGTGTTTTGTAAAATCAATGATCTTTAATTTAGATTGAAGAAAGGTGTTAAAGATCATGATTTCTAGTTATTCTAATTAGCAAATCAAATATATTTTTTGTTTTGCAAATATCTTTATAATAAGCATATAACCACAGAGCTCTCCTTTTGAAAAGAGATTTTTTTTGGGAGAGATTTTCACTGTAGGGCGCGTGCGCTCACCAGACAGACAGACAGAGACATAGAGACAGAAAGCGAGAAATCACCCCCCAGGGGGGATGGTCACGCCGCAATCCCTTCTCCTCCATTCTCCTCTCGGGATCTTGGGCACGCACGCACACGCGCCTGGCGTGAGTTTTTAAGCCACCGGGTCCGGGACACGAACCACAGTCGACTATGTGGGAGTCCAGCGACATAGCCATTACGCTAACTGCTGGTTCCCTTGAAAAGAGATTTTGAACTACAAAATACATTTGTTATGTATTTGTAAATTTGAAATTGTCCTTGTTTGGTTGATAAATACTTGATGGGTCTTTGTGTATTAACACACTAAGCACTGTGATGAGTACAAAATAATTTAGAAATACTTAAGATAGATTATAAGTCTTTTAAGAATAAGACTATTTGTTTTTATTTTTATATTTTTGGTACTTAGCACAGGGACTGGCACTTATCAAAGGTTAGTTGAACAAATAAATGAGTGAGAAGGACTTGTTGGTGGCCCTTAAGAAACCTAGAGCCCTATAATAAGAACATACAGAAAACCAGACTGAAGAGTATATAACAATAGGGTGCTAATAAGTAGAACGTAGAAGTATTAGGATTTAGAGAAAACACTACAGTAGTTTTCAACAAGGTATTTAGGACGCTATTATCCAAACTTGTAGCTTTAAAGTCAGGCGATGCCTTATTGAAGAAAATGGGACTTGAACAAGTCCTCAAGGATTGGTAGGATTTGGCTATGTATATGAGAGACATTACAGGTCATGACTCTCATGACTGCTCCGGGAGTGAGAAAACATGTGTATGGGCCAATGAGAAAAATGACTTTATTGGAAAACATGAAACGGTAATAATGCTTGATTGTTGGGTGGTGTTTAGGCAGAGGAATTTAGATTCTGAAATGGCACTTTTGCCATTCACCACCAAAAGTGATCTGCTGAATGCTTCCAGCTGTATCCATCTGCCAAGAGCCTGCCTGGCACACTGCCTCTCAGCTATTTGCTCAGATGGCTTGACAGATGCATAGGTGGTAAGAAATGGTGCTGTTCATGCCAGTAAAGCTGCCCCCTGTGGAAGCTAACAAACCAGCATAACGTTAGCTTTGTATCTGATGATTTGTGGTGGTGTTAAATAAAAAAATGTAGCCTCGAGTGGTATGGGACGGAGTTGGACAGGTGTGGAGATGCTTTCGGAAGATATGATGGCTGCTCAGGGAGTGCCCCAGGTCTAGTTGAAACTAGTATTGGTTGGTGATGGTGGTAGTGATAGTGATGGTGGTAGTGGGAAAACACATTCATGAAGCATCATCTGATCAGTGAATTTGGGCGTGAAAGTCCACTCCCTTTGTTCCATACCAATACTATTAAGTTCAGTGTGTGGGACACAGCTGGCGAGAAGAAATTCAGCAGGCTGCGAGTCAGCTATTATATCCAAGCCCAGTGCGACATTATGTTTGATGTATCATCGAGGGTGACTTACAAGAATGTGCTGAATTGGCGTAGAGATCTGGAACAAGTGTGTGAAAATATCTCCACAGAGTTGTGTGGCATCAAAGTGGATATTAAGGAAAGGGAAGTGAATACAAAGTCTATTTACTTCCACAAAAATCTTCAGGTAAATCTGGATCCATCAGGAGTTGATTTTTACATTTAGATCAAATTAACCAATTTTTCAAGAGAATAAGAAGACAATCCATAGTCTGGGAATAATTTTTGTAAAAGACATTTATTAATAACAAAGAACTGTTATACAAAATAGACAAAGAAATCTTCAAATCAATAATAAGAAGATAAATAGTCTAATTAAAAAAGAAGTGGGGGACCAACAGATGGTGTAATGATTATGTCTCTTGATTCTCAGATGGCCAACTATGATTCAAGTCCCAGACCTGGTGGCTTAAAACTCACACTGGGTGTGTGTGTATATATGCCCAAAATTCCAAGGGGAGAATGGAAAAGAAGGAATTGCAGCATGGCCATTCTCCCTGGGGGATCATTTCTCGCTTTCTGTCTTTTTGTCTTGCTGGCAAGCACATGTGCCCTATTGCAAAACAAAAACAAAAACAAAAACAAAGCTCTCTTAAAAAAAAGGTGGGGGGTAAGGCTTTATACACTCTTTACCAAAGAAAATATGCAGATAGCAAATTAGAATATAAAACTGTGCTCAACCTAATATGTAATTAGGAATTGCAAATTAAAACTAGATACCATTACATGCCTACTAGAATAGTAAAAATCCAAAACACTGACCACACTAAATGCTGACAAAGATATGGAGCTACAGAAACTCTCATTCTTTGCTGGTGGAAATGCAAAATGGTACAGTCACTATGGAAGACAGTCTGGCAGTTTCTTACAGTACTAAACATAATTTTACAATAAGATCCAGCAATTGCATTCCTTGGTTTTCACCCATTTGAGCTGAAAGATTATATCCCCATGGAACTTCTGCATGGATGTTTAAAGTATTAGTCATAATTGCCAACACATGAGAGAACCCAAGATGTTCTCCAGAAGATGAATTGATGAACTATGGTACATCAAACAATGGAATATTATTCAGTCCCCAAAAGAAGTGAATTATCAAGTCTCGAAAAGACACATAGGAACCTTAATTAGCACATTACTAGGCAAGCAAATTCAGTCTGAGAAGTCTGCAATTCTTACTATATAACATTCTGGAAAAAGCAAAGCTATACATATCAGGAGACTATATATGTTGGTCTTTGTGGAGATAGGAGCATTGGAGAGGTGGGGCTGATGCTGTAGGATACCATCATCTGAAAACATGTTACTTTACATTTTCCAGACCCATAGAATGTGCAACATCGAGTATGAGTACTGATGTATGGACTCCGGGTGATAAAGGGTCAGTGTGGGTTCATCAGTTATATCTAACGAGCCCTCCGGTGTAAGGACATGCATACCAGGGGAGGCTGGCGTGTGGGTGCTAGGGCTTTATGGAAACTCTGTACTTTGCACTCAGTTTTGCTGTGTGCCTAAAACTGCTCTAAAAAATAAAGTCTATTTAAAAACAAAAATGAATGGTGTGGGATAGGCTGGGATTGCCGTATTGTTCAGAGGTTACCATCATGATATGATACTGGGCTGAAAGGCATCTCTGCTCATCTCACATCCTATATTCTCCATACTCTGAGATGACAGAATCAATTACTTCTTTGCCCACAGTTAAAACATTTATTTTTAGAGAATGATCCATACTTAACTTCCCATGAGTGCATTTTTCAATCTTTCCTTAAGGCCCGAGTTTAGTAGAGAGGTGGATAAAAGAGCACAAGGTCACTGACTGCCTGGTCAAGTAGGAAAAACAGAGACCAGCGCAGGGTGAGGACCGAAGAGCAGAGACATGAAGAACCAATGACAGATCTTACCTACATTACAGTTTTGCTAAGAATTTCACCTGCAGATAATTGCAGATTGGTCTGATGTTACTGTGAGTGCTTATAATGTATTTAGTCAGGATTGAATCTAATAATCAGACAGAACTGTACACTGTGAACCATAATGAGATGAACTGAGTTCTAATTCTACCCTTGCCTGTTAATTAAATACATGATTTTGTAATAAAATTGTTCCATTTTCCTTATTGAGGAAACCCATTCAGAGAGCCAGGTGAGGTGATCTTTGAGTTCCCTTTTAGTCTGAAAATTTTATGAATATGTTCATTTTTCTAACAGAGTGAAGCTAACAGTTGTTTACAGGATATATAAATTCTCTTTACAAGCCACAAGTCTGGATCTCGCTGCTGTGCTCCCCAGTTCTTTGTTAGCCTGATTATATTTTATAGTAATTTTATTGGTTATATATTATAATTAAAAAAATCATAATTTTGAATGAGCTGTTCAGGTGCAAGCATTGCTGATTGATTTGAGCTCCTCAATAATTTTTATTGATTCAGTAGAGGTAGAATTAGAAGTAAATGACTGAACTGTGAGATATGGTAACAATTTAATACTAAATATAGCTTTTAACAGGTACCTAATGGTAAGGTCTAGCTGACTTGATAAGAGTCTCAGGAATGTTGTTAGGTCTGAGGTGCTCGATTTAACTTTACATGTCTCTGATCAGAGCCTTAGCAAGATATTTTGGTTAGGAACTGGGACTGAAGGTTCATGGTCAAAGTTATTAATTCTTTATGCTGGAGTTGACTTCTGCTCTGCCTCAGAGCAGAGTTCGGTTCTCACATTTGTTTGTTCTTCTGAGATGATGTGGATAGACTGTATCCCTTAGTGACCACAAATTGTACTCCCCTCACTCTATAAATCAGTGTTGAAAACATGGGATGCTGAGGTGAGGGAAGAAAACCGGATGTCACTTGATATAACGTTTGTCATTAGCCAGACAATATTTAAATAACAATGAAAAAACTAGTACATTCGCGCCCAGCAGGTGGCATGGTGGTGAAGGGCGTTGTACTCCCACATGACAAACTGCAGTTCGAGTCCCAGACTAGGTCTAGGTGACTTGCTTTCTCACTTTCTCTCTCTTTCTGTTCATCTCTGGTTCAATTAAAATAAGTAAATAAATAAATAAAGTTAAATAAAATAATTCTTTAAAAAAACTGGTACATTAGAATTACACACTAGTTCCTTAAAATTATGCCTAGTAGTAAAGGAAGCCATATGTTACATGACCAACCACATTTGAATCCCAGCCCTGGTAGTTTAAAAATCATGACAGGCACATGTGCGTGAGTGCCCCAAATCATGACAAGATGGAGAAATGGAGAACAGATTGTGGTATAACTGTGTTCCATTAGGAGGTGCCTTCTCTTTCTCTTTCTCTCTCTGTCTGGTGAGTGCACCTGCCCTTTGGCAGTTTAGAAAAAAGAACTACATGACATTAACAAATTCTAAAAGAGATCATAGTATTGGGTAATTAGAAGCAGATACAGATCAGAGACTTATGATGTTTATCTATCTCTGATGTGATTGTCATGGTAAAATATTATTATTAAAGATATCCTTATTCAAAATTAGTCAGTGTTTAATTGGTGAATCTTGTTTCTCATAGTTTTTAAATTTAAATTGAAATTTTTTTCCCCCCAGAGGAGTACTTGTGCTTACCAGAGAGAGATAGAGGGACATAAAAGGAAAGGGAAGAAACATCTCTTTTCCCCAATGAGATGTGGTCACACCACTATCCTTTCTCTTCCATTTCTCCCCCTCTTGGGATTTGGGGCATGTGTGCACACATGCCCAGTGTGTTTTTCAAGCCTCCAGGGCTGGGATTTAAACCACGTTGTTGGCCATGTGGGATCTAGCTCCCTTAACTACAGATCCTGTTTTGCATAGTTTAATTTTCTTTTTTTTCAACCAAGGGGAGTTAAATAGTACATATTTCTGGTGTTGTTTTATGATATTTCTCTTTGACCTGCCTCAGCATTAAACTGTTTAAGAATATTGCATTATATCATAAGAGTCTGACTATGGAAGGAATGCAACCACATTACAGTGAGTAAATTTTTCATGACTACAGCTATGGATGTTAAATAAAAAAACGACAGTTTCTTGGATTTGGTTGCAGTGTAAAATTGTGGCTCAGAATACTAGATTTATAGACTGGGTGGAAGACAACAGATAGGACACTTAGTATGAGAGGCAGAAAGTGTTTTGTATGCTTTATAAGGGAGAGATGAGAATCATGAGTGTAATTTTACATCATTAATAGTAGAACCAATTTGTTGAAGTGAATTAAATGTAGAGGCTTGTACTATTTCACCTTCATTCATTCAGCTGGAGAATAGGAGGATAATTGGTGATTAAATGAATCTTTGGCTGCATTTGTGCAGGAGAACAGTTATTTGGCAGTTCCAATCACTAGATTGCACAGCCATACAAAGTTGTACCATTAACTCTCCATGTTCTGTGTGTGTGTGTGATAGAGAGAGAAAGAGAGAGAGAGAGAGAGAGAGAGAGAGAGACTAGGAAAGACAGAAGGAGAGAGGGAAGGGAAAGGGAAAAAGATCTCTAAAAGTTACTTCATTAGGCTCAGTGTGGTGACATGCACCTCTAATTTTAGTGACTTGGGGAGGCTGAGGCGGAAGGATCACACGTTCAAGACTGGCCTGGGAAGAATGACGAGACCCTGTCTATAGAAAGAGGTGGGCATTGTGGAGTTTGTGTCTGTAGTTCCAGCTGAGAGGCTGGGGCAGAAGGATTTCAACATTGGAGATCCTGTCTTTAAAAAATGTCATTATTTTGCATGCATTAAAATGTGTCATTTTGGGGCCAGCGTGTGGTGGTGATATAGTAGTTAAGGTGCTGGACTCCCATATAGTCAACCATGGTTTGAATCCTAGACCTGGCGGCTTGAAACTCACACTGGACGTGTTTGCATGCCTGGCCAATTAAATGTAATTTTTATAAAGATTCATTCTGAGTAAAAGTCGGTAAATATAGTCTGATATTTTCTTGTTACCTTTAACTAGTCTTCCTGTTTGTGTATGGCAGTGGAACCAGGGGTAGAATGAATTAGTATGACACACAGAGTGAAGACTGCATCTTGAAGTACTTAATCTCACTTGGCCACTGACTAGTTGTGTGTATTTAGAGATGTTCACACTATTCAAATATCCGTTTTTTCCTCTGTAAAATGTTAGAAGCATATTAGACTGACTTAACATCTGAAGTCTTACTCAGTTGTAAAATTCTGTGAGTCTATGTTATATTAATATCTACAAATGTTACCAAAGTTTGAATACCAGACTCTGAAACCAGCTAAGCGTTGCTTGAAAATGAAGACTCTGGGTCTGGCATTGGCCGTTTGCTCGGTTGAATAAATCAAGGGTGAAATCAGTATTTAAGTATTGGATTTCATAGTACAAAGGACACTTATTCAGAAATATTGTACACTCTATCCGTGTTTTATGCAAATAGATGGTAAATGCTATTATGATATCTGTGGGTTTGTGTAGGGCCTCATTTAGAAACAACTTCCTGCAGGGAGAAGCACAACCAAATATATAGATATTAAATTCTTAATCCCCATTAAAAAATTCTTACCCAATTCCTTTAAAAAGTTAACTGTTTTTGATTATGTAAAACATGCACATAGTCCCAAATATGAAAGGTACTAAAGGGAATTCTGTGACATATAAATTTATCTCCTTACTACCATATCCCAACCTTCAGCAGTCTAATTTCTCTCTCCAGAACTCCTTCCCAGAGGCAGCACTCATTACTAATTTCTTGTTGTGCTACTACAGTTAGTCTATAATACAAAGATGCATCATCTATAAATATTAAAATTATATAGTTATATAACTGTACACATACCAAGTAGCATCTTATGATGTATCTTCCAAAAGTTGATAGGAAATGCATGTTATGAAAAAAACTGCATGGATTTCAAACTTTTTTTTTATGGAATAAACTAATATTTTAATGTCAAAATAAACTCATACATATATCATTACTATTTTTAAGGTTTTTGCTATAGGTGTGTACACTCACTGGAGAGTGACAGACAGACAGGGAAAGTGAGAAGTCACTTCTCTCAGGGGTGATGGTCATGCCACAATCCTTTCTCCTCCATTCTCCTCTTGAGATTTTTGCATGCATGCATGTGCACCTGGGGTGATTTTTCAAGCCACTGATTCCAGAGTTTGAACCGCAGTTGGCCATGTGGGAGTTTAGTACCTTAACTACCATGCCACCTTCTGGTCCATATATATGTAATTATTTATTAATTTAATTTAATTTATTATTATTATTATTTTAAAATTTGTTATAGGGCACATGTACTCACCAGAAAGAGATGAGAAAGAGAGAGAGAGAAAAAGAAAGAGAAAATGAGAAAGCAGGCTGTCAAGTCTGGGACTCAAACTGTGGTCAATCATGTGCGAGTCCAGTGCCTTAACTACCATGCCAACTGCTGGCCTCTGAACTGGTATTGTAATTTAATTTTTTTCACAAGTCTTTTAAAAGTCCCCTTATATAATATGCTACTCTGAATGCATATATACTATATATGAAAGGACTTCAAAATGTTTATGGGAAAGTGGGATTAAAAGATAAAAATAAAAAATAAAAACTTTTAGGGTTGGCCAGTTGCATGGGAGTTAAGGTGAGTGGATTCCATATTGCTGACTGAGAGGTTTGAGTCCTAAGCCTGGCGGCTTGAAAAACCTGCTGGGCTCATGTGTCTGCATGCCCAAAATCACAAGAAGAGAATGAGGAAAAGGGATTATGGTATGGCCATCCTTTCTGAGGGGCGCTTTCCCACTCCTTCTTTCTGTCTCCCTGATGAGTACATACATCTTATAGCGAATTTAAACTTTTATTTCTCAGCATAAGCTCCATCGAGTACAAGATACCAGCAATTATACCAGCCAATTATACCACCTTAAAAGACTGAGGGTCCTGAGAATTTAACCATGTCAGTGAAGTCTTTTCTGCATTATTAATTGAAGAGAAAACGAGTGCCCTTTAAAGCTTTTCTTTTTTTTTTTCTTTTAAAGATTAGGAAAGAAAAAGAAGTCAGAAGAAGCCAGATCAGGACTGTAAGGTAGATGCCTGTATTAGTCAGGGTTCTCAAGGGAGACAGAACCAATAGGTTTATATAGATATATAAGAGGGTTTTTATTGGAGGAATCAGCTCATGCGATTATGGCAGCTGAGAAGCCCCGCAGCAGGCCATCTGTAAGCTGAAGATACTGTAATTCTGGTACCATGGCTCAATGCAAGTTTGAAGGCCTCAGAGGCAGGGAAGCTGGTGCTGTAATTCAAAGTCCCAGGCTGAGAGCTCAAGAACCTGGGGCTGCTGCTGTGAGTCCTGGAGTCTGAAGGCAGTGAGCCTTGAGTTCTGATGTCTGAGGTAACAGAACTCTGTCTTATTCTCTCTCACAGGAGACCCATTTGTCTTCTGTATTTATTCTCTCTGGGTCCCTTGTTGATTGGATTATGTCAGCCCACAATGAGGGTGAATAGTCCACATCTAGCCTACTCAGACTCACATGTTAATCTCTTCTGGAAATAACTCCATGGACACATCCATTGAATTACTTTTTCAGATTTCTAGGTATTACTTAGTCTAGTCATCTTACAAAACCTCATGATTTCCTGTTGAAATTCTCACAAAATCACCCTTGTTTGATGAGAGGAATGAGCAGACACATTGTCTTGGTGAAGAAGGATTCTCTGTTGAAGCTCTCTTGGGTGCTTTTCTTTTTTCAAAAAATAATTTAATTTTATTTATTACCAGTGTCATTTTCCAATCTGCTATAGACATACATGGTCACCAGAGAGAGATGGATGTGGTTGGGGGTGAGGTGGGAGCAAGAAAGCGAACCTTCAGGCCCAGAACTCAAACCACGGCCAGCTATGTTGGAGTCTAGCACCCCAACTACCATGCCGCCTGCTGGCCCCTCTTGGGTATGATAGTGATTTCACTATACTTCCACCCAAGTATCACTGTAAATATGATGTTTGGTCTTGCTTCAACTTTAGCAGATTTTATGTTGCTCCGATAGGTTAGAAATCCCTTTAACTTGATGAACCCTCTCTATTTTTTTCCCTGAAAATATTTTTATTTCATCTTAATTTTTGAAGGATATTTTAGATTTCATAGAACTCTAGGTGGACAGTTTGTTCTTTCAACATGTAAATATATTCCATTGTCTTCTGGCATTTTTATTTCTGATATGAATTCAGTCTTCCCTATTTTAAGTTTCAGGATCTTATTCAGTTAGATGAAAAGCTTAGTGAAATGGTGATTTCACCTGATAGTTGCATTTCAGCAACCCACATAATTAAATTTTGTGTTTAACTTTTTAGCATCATCTACTCTGTGCCTAAAATAAATAAAAAATTCTTTTAGTATTGTTAAAAACTCTCTGGATGTCAGACCATGATTTGAACTGAGAATCAAAAGATCTTAAACTTATCATTTTTCTCTCTGAGCATTGAGTTGTACTGAAAATAATTTGTTCCATAGCACACTGCTTATAGTGATAGTTATTGTTCCAATTGTGAGGTGCACCAGCCTCTTGAGCTCTCAAGGCATTTGCTTCAGAAGTTTGTACTTTATCATAAGTAGCCATAGGTGGTATTTTGATTAGTTGTGATACCAGGGTTTATTAGCATTGCCTTCTCACTGGTAAGGAGTTTATATTTCTCTTAGATCCAAGGGCCCAACCAGACCAATCCCCAAACCCTCATCTTTAGAAGTCTATTTCCTAGGACCATACTCTTTTTTTTTTTTTTTGGAGAGGTTTTTTCGCTATAGGGTGTGTGCGCTCGCCAGACAGACAGAGAGAGACATAGAGACAGAAAGCGAGAAATCAGCCCCCAGGGGTGATGGTCACGCCGCAATCCCTTCTCCTCCATTCTCCTCTCGGGATCTTGGGCATGCACGCACACGCACCCGGCGTGAGTTTTAAGCCACCAGGTTTGGGACGCGAACCGCGGTTGACTACGTGGGAGTCCAGCGACATAGCCATTATGCTAACCGCTGGTTCCCCTAGGACTATAGTCTTGACAATTCTCGATCTGTCTGGATCCAGTCAGTGGATTAAGACAGTGACTTTAACAGGGGGTGCTTACTATAAAGAATGATTAAGTTGTTGGGATTCGATTCAGCCAGATTCTGGGCCAGGCTATCGAGCAGGTAAATGAGCTGAAAGAGAAGGGCAATAAGGCCCTGAGTGCCAGTAACATCGATGATTCCTTACAGTGCTATTCAGAAGTAATTAAGTTGGATCCCCAGAACCATGTGCTCTACAGCAATCGGTCTGCAGCCTATGCCAAGAATGGAGACTACCAGAGGGCTTATGAGGATGGCTGTAAAACCGTTGACCTAAAACCTGACTGGGCAAGGGTTATTCAAGAAAAGCAGCAGCTCTTGAGTTCTTAAACCGATTTGAAGAAGCCAAGCGAACCTATGAGAAGGGTTTAAAACATGAAGCAAATAACCCTCAACTTAAAGAGGGTTTACATAATATGGAAGCCTGGTTGGCAGAAAGGAAATTCATGAACCCTTTCAACATGCTCAGTCTGTATCAGAAGTTGGAGAATGATCCCAGGACAAGAACACTGCTCAGTGATCCTACTTGCTGGGAACTGACAGGGCAACTACAAAACAAACCCTCTGACCTGGGCATGAAACTACAAGGTTCCCGAATCATGACCACACTCAATGTCCTCCTTGGAGTGGTTCTGGGCAGTATGGATGAGGAGGAAGAGGTTGCAACACCACCACCACCTCCTCTTCCCCAAAAGGGGACCAAACCAGAGCCAATGTAACATCTTCCAGAGAATAAGAAGCAGGCACTGAAAGAAAAAGAGCTAGGGAATGATGCCTACAAGAAGGAAGATTTTGATACAGCCTTGAAGCATATGACTAAGCCAAGGAACTGGACCCCACCAACATGACTTATGTCACCAATCAAGCAGCAGTATTCTTTGAAAAGGGCAACTACAATAAATGCCAGGAACTGTGTGAGAAAGCCATTGAAGTGGGGAGAGAAAACCGAGAGGACTATCAACTAATTGTCAAAGCTTATGCTCGAATTGGCAACTCCTATTTCAAAGAAGAAAAGTACAAGCATGCCATATATTTCTACATTTCTCTGGCAGAACACCGAACCCCAGATGTGCTCAAGAAATGCCAGCAGACAGAGAAAATCCTGAAGGAGCAAGAACTACAGGCCTATATAAACCCTGACCTGGCTTTGGAGGAGAAGAACAAAGGCAATGAGTATTTTCAGAAAGGGGACTATCCCCAGGCAACGAAGCATTTTACAGAAGCCATCAGATGGAACCCACGGAATGCCAGCAACTGAGCTTTCTGCAACTCCAAGCTCCTGGAGTTTCAGCTAGCACTTGAGGACTGTGAGGAGAGTATCCAACTGGAGCTGACCTTCATCAAGGGTTGCCCTTTCCCAAAGCTGCTGTCTTGGCTGCTCTCCCATGGGTGGTTATTTTTATTTGGGACAGTGGGTATGTATGGGGTGCAGAAGGTGTTCTTCCCTACCTCAGGTCCCAGCTGTCTTCACATTGTTAACTCCGTGATCCCTACTTCAATAAAACAAACTAGTCAGATGTGGTTATATGTAAAAAAAAAAAAAAAAAAAAAAAAAAAAGAATGATAGAATGATTAAGTTGTTTGTATGCCTCTGTAGCATTTAATAGAACCCTCTATGGGACCCTAAAGCTGAGGGAGAACATCCAGGAAAGGACAAACATGTAAGGGTGCCCCTCCCACAAGACTGGAGGCCTCATTGGAGAAGGTATAGTTGTAGCCCGTTGTATGACAGAGAAGTTTCTGGTTTGCCTTGGTCAGAACTGGTTCTCAAAGCAACTCTCTGGGTCATAGGCAAGCCTCAGCTGGTGATCAGTTACATGAGAGTGCAGAGGAAGGGGGCACTAATGCTTGCAGGAGGCCTGGAGTACATGGTGTCCATTTTGGTGTGGCTATGGCATCAGGAAATTTGCAAAATTCAAACCTCCAGGGGAAGAAGTGAACAGAGGAAATTGGGGTACCAATGTGGGCAGTAGGCCTGCATTGAGGGAGCCGCAGGGAAGATGGTTACTAGCTGTGGTTGTTAATTTGAGAGGGCACTGTACATTCTCAGTATTTGGCTGGAGCAGAATGCAGCTAGGTGTCCCCTTCTCACATTGCGGTCTCCTGTGCAACAGCCAGAAGTGTCAGGAGAGCTTCCTTCAGTGGTTCTCCAGTGCCCTCTCCTGAGAAAGCTCATTACCATGTTCATTGTACTGGGAAATTCCATCTATTATATTATTGCAGAGCAGGTAGTGAAGGGTGAATTTACAGCTGAAAGGCAATAGATTAATAAAGACACATGCTCAGGCCTGTACAACTGTGGCTTTTTGCTTGAATTCTAGCTGCTCTCTGGTGCACTCTGGCATGCTCTCAAACATACATGCAATTCTTGCCAACTGCACTTCCTCTCTTTCAGTCGTTGACTCCTTCCTGTTTTCTCTCTGATTATGGTTGTTCTTTGCCCCAAATAGTTATTTTTTTTTTAATAGAAAGAATCCCTTTTTATTTCCAGAGGGAAAATGCACTTGCTGTGGAGAGAGAGAGAGAGAAAGAGAGAGAGGGAGAGAGAGAGAGAGAGAAAGCACCCCTTCAGTGAGATGTGACCATGCTGCAGTGCGATCTTTTTCATTTTTCCATCCCATTGGGATTTGGGGCATGAATGTACACATGTCCCACATGTTCCTCAAGCCACCAGAGCTGAGACTTGAACCACAGTCAGACATGTGAGATCCAGCTCTTCCAACCACTAGGTCATGGGACAGTCCTCAGATAGTTACTTTTTACACCTTGTTCAGAGTTTATAATGTTTATATCTGGGAGAATCTATGCAAGCTGTTCTGCCATTATTAGAAGTAGAACCTGCATAATTATGATGAAAAGAGAAATTTAAAGCTGTGAAAGATATTGCTAGA
Source organism: Tupaia belangeri chinensis (assembly GCF_000334495.1). NCBI lineage: Eukaryota > Metazoa > Chordata > Mammalia > Scandentia > Tupaiidae > Tupaia > Tupaia belangeri. The sequence goes on along the minus strand of NW_006159701.1, from coordinate 3,692,196 downwards.
ATAATTATATTTAACATATAATGTACATTTATCACATGTCAATTGAGACATTTTATCATATCTCAACTATAGTACTAGATACTTCTTGTGCTCAGAGGATATTGAAGCTCAGAGAAGTCTTTATTTTACTAAGGTCATATAGCAGAGCTAGTATTTGAATGCAGATGCGTTCCACTCTACAGCCCCATACTTACTGATAGGAGAATAAAAACAGCTTCACCTACAGTGTTAGTATAAGAAGTGAAAAAAGTTCAGTGATTAATATTTTGACTTGTTCATTAAAACTCTAGTTCCTGGTGCTGGCAGGTGGCACAGTAGTTAAGGTGCTGGACTCCCATATGACTGACCATGGTTCAAGTCCTGGACCTGGCGGCTTGCTTTCTCACTTTCCCTCTTTCTCACTCATCAAATTAAAAAATAATAGTAATAAATAAAATTAAATAAACTCATTCTTTTAAAAAACCCACCTCTAGTTCCATGGATCAGTAGGTGATGTGATGATTAAAGTGTTTGATCCCATATGGCTGACTGTGTGGTTCTTGTCCCAAACCTTGAGGCCTGAAACTCACACTGGGCACATGTTCGTGCATGCCCAAAATCCCAGGAGGAGAATAGAGGAGAAGGAATTGTAGCATGGCCATTCCCCTAGGGGGTGATCTCTCGCTCTCTCTCTCTCTCTCTCTCGCAGGCGCTTGTGCCCTACAGGAAAAATCTAAGAACAAAAACACTCTTATTCCTTAAGTGCAGAAAAGGTATGCCATCTCATTGTTTGATTAATTCACATGGAACATGGTAGAGTCAGCAGGTGTTTGTTAAGTTGGGTTTATTTTAAACTAAAAAGCCATACAAATATTTATATATACTATATTATGTAATTGTTAAAATAGCAAAGAATTCACTAACATAGAAAAATGTCATAGAAAAAGGTCAGTTATTTTTAAGTTTGAATCTCTCACTTTCATAGCTGTTGCTGTTGTGGTGCATTTTGAATGGTTAAGTGATAAAAATGACTACATAGATTGATAGGAGGCCACAAAAAAATCATTCAAAAATGGCATCATTAGCTTTTTTTTTTTGCTTCCCTAAAGCAAATCCTTTAGGGAAGTGACTTGCTAATGAAGCTGGGAAGGCTGATTTATCTTAATCTAGTTTTAATATAATAGGTTATGATTAGTCTCCATAGTTCCCTGCCCGAAGGCTTAAAGGTTTTTGTTGAGACACAGTAGCTGTGGCACAGTGGTGACTCGTGAGGCTGGAGCCATCTGGAAGATGAGGGGTTCTTTCCCTGTGTTGACCTGTGTATGTTAAGTGAGCACATGTGCCCGTCATCCTGGCTGGCCAGGAAGGCCGGGGAAAGAATCATGGCATGAGACCCTGTTGAGTGAGAGTGCTTGCTTTTTTCTATCTCTTTGTCATGAAATAAACAAATAGCCTATGGGTTTTTTGTTCGGTTATTTGTTTGTTTTGCAGTTTGTGTAACTTATTCATCACTGCCTCTCTGCCAAGAGATTCACATATCATTTTGGGAAATACTGCCTTAGGGTATTGCTTTGTTTTTTGGACAAAACCCAATGAAGATGGAGGATTGACTGGAAGATTATAGAGAATCTTTTGCAAAAACTTGATCCAAGACTTATCTTGGATCAAAGTGAGGCTGACTGCCCTTTCTGAAAAGTATACGGTCATTTCAACATCAGGCTTGGCATTAAATATTGCTCTACTGTTTTCTTTGCTGTATGCCCATGGGGGAAAAATTACTTAATCTTTCTGAGAGTCTTGCGTCCTTGTTAATAAAATTGGAGTAATGATGCAACTGTCTCATTGGGCAATTCTGAAATTAGATGAGACATTATATGAGAAGGACAAGCAAGCATAGAGAGACTCTTAGATACTCCTCGCCTGCACCTCTCCTACTTCTCTTTGAGAGCTGAAGAGAGCAGAATTAGAACAAATTCTGTGTGGTGAAGAAGGTGCCTCAAGGGTGGATAACAATGACTGCCCAGGGTGAGTGTTGGTCATCTCAGCCCATCCCTACCATTTAAAAATTTTTTTTTTTGAGAGGTTTTTGCTATAGGGCACGTGCACTCACCAGACAGACAGAGAGAGACAGAAAGACAGAAAGCGAGAAATCCCCCCCCCCCAGGGGGGATGGCCAAGTCGCAATCCCTTCTCCTCCATTCTCCTCTCGGGATCTTGGGCACGCACGCACACGCGCCCGGCGTGAGTTTAAGCCACCGGGGCTGAGACTCGAACCCTGGTCGATTATGTGGGAGTCCAGCGACATAGCTATTATGCTAACTGCTGGTCCTCAGCCCTACCCTTTTAATGGTGGCAGCTGTGCAGGCAAGTAGGGCAACATGCGAGAGACAGAAACCTCTAGAGGGGATGGCCATGCCATAATCTCTTCTATCCCATTTCCTGGTGGGATTTTGGGTATGCATGCACACACACCTGATGTTTTTTTCAAGTCACTAGGTCCAGGACTCAAACCATGCAGACTGCCATGTGGGATCCAGGTACATTCATCACCAGGCCACTGGCTGGCCTGAGGTTTTCTTTTTAAATGGGTTTACACCCTTTTAACTAAACAATTGCCATTAGCAGTAACATTATACTTCCAGATGACCTGTCTTTCAATAGCATGGATTTGGAAGGGAGAAACCACACCAGGGTTCAACTTTGAGGTCTCCTGGCAAACATAGTGGGAAGGACCAAGTGTTTCTTGGTTGTCTCCTCTTTGAATTTTAGTATTGCCAAGCCTTATTGGGATTATAGTGAGAAAAGAGCTGTATAAATCTGTCATGAGATTAAACTGAATTATCTGTTTTTTATTTAATACTATACTAAGCACCTGACAGCGGTGATCTTGGGTGCCCTTTAATAGCACTTACCAGCTTTACATTGTATCTGCTGTGTTTCTGACATTATTTTAGGCCCTAGTCATACAGCAATGAAAAAAAAATAGACTTCGAACCTATGATTACAGAATTTTCATTTATATTTACTATCTGAGAGAACAGATAGTAAATAAAATAATACACATTGTGATAACTTCTCCCAGGTAAATCCACAGTAGAGAATAACAGGAGAGACCTATTTTAGATAAGATAGCCAAAGAATATGTTTTTGAAACGATGACTTTTAACATGGACCTGGAAGCTAAGGAGCATCTAGCTTTGTGTGGAGCCCTGGGGCTCACAAGTTTTGAGGTAAGAGAAATTCCATGTGTTTTCTGTATTTATACAGGGGCTCCAGATTGCAGTGTGGTGCCTGAGGGGCATGGTGGTAGGAGATGAGTTTGGCAGGGGCCAGACCATATAGAGCATGTATTTTAAGCAATCAGAAGCTATCTGGGTTTAATTAGAGGAGTGACATGATCTGATTTGTGTATTTCTTTCTTTCTTTTATTGGGTCACTAGAACAGTCATGATTTATTTTTTCTATGCAAAAATGCATCATAACTTTTCTAATGACCCAATATTATTATTTTTTAATTTGCCAGAGGACATGTGCACTCACCAGAGAGAGATGGAGAAACAAGAAGGAGAAAGCACTCCTTAACGCAGTGTGGTCATCTGCAGTCTGTCCTCCATTTCTCTATGCTGTCAGGATTTTGGGCACACTACACACATGTGCCTGTTGTGTTTTTCAAGCCCCCTGGAGGCAAGATTTGGTTCTCACAGTTAGCCATATGGGATCCAGCTTCCTTAACCATTAGGTCATGGGGCTGGTCCTGATTTGCTTTTTTAAAAGGTCACTTTTGGAGGAGAACAGATAGGTAGGAGGTTGCAAGTTGAAATGGGAGCTATGAGGCTATGCAGTGTCTAAGGGAAGTGTGGTGGTCCCTTGGACTTCAGTAGCAGCAGTGGAGAAAGAAAGAAGTGGAAGTATAGGAGATAGAGTTTGGAGATAGCATTGACAGGACTTGGTAACAAAATACGGAGTAAGGGCAAGAGAGAAAGCAAAGATGATTTCAAAGTTGTTGTCTTTTGTAACTGTTGGGAGAACCGACTATGGTAGGAGATGAGGAAATCAAAGGTTCTGTTTCAGACACATTCGGTTTGCATTACTTCAAGTAGACTCAAGGGGAGATGTCAAATAGGAAGATGTGGATTTGAATCAAAAGTTTAGAGAAGTCAGGGCTGCAGATGAAAATGAGGAATTATCAGCATATAAGTGGCATTTAAAACCATAGGATAGGATAAGTTAGGTTTGAAAACCTAGCTTTGGCACTTACTAACTGTAACCCTAGGTATGATATCTGTAGTCCACAAGTTGTTGTCAAGGCTTCCAGTGAATATTATTTACTCACTATAGTCAGTTGTACTGCGTATTATTATTATTTGCTTATGTACTATTTGTTTTAAGTTGACAAATGAAAATTGTATTTATTACTAAGTAAAAGTGAAAGTACACTCCTGATAGGTAGGAGTGGGCCCAGCTCAAGAGGAAGAGTGGCTCAAAGTCTGAGACCTCTATTGATCATTTGTGATTTAGGAAGGAGAAGAGAGCCTGGTACTTACCATAGAGAACTGCAGTGAAGTCAGAGGCTGAACAGAAGAGCCATCTGAGCAAACAGAAGAATTTGCCAGTGTAGTAGGAACATGGCCAGAAGACTAGTGCCATTGAAGCTGTGGGAGAAGATGGTTTCAATGAGGAGACAGTCATCTGTGTCAATTTTTAAGAGAAAAATTTCTTACTGTTACTTTGAATGAGTTCACATTTAGTATGTTATGAAGTCTTGATGTAATATGGGGTAATTAAAGAATTGAAAGGATTTCCACCCTGCAGTCCTAATTGGAATGGTCAGAATACCACCTCAATAATTGTTTTTAGTAAGAGCATTCAAGAGATTTAAATGACTTCAATTTTTTTTTTTTTTCAATTAGGATGAATTGTGGGAATCTAGGTTAATCTGACTGTTGGGAAAGGAAACTCTTGAAGTCTGGTGGCTGAGACATTCTGTAGCTGAAGAGTTTCTAAGGCTTTTCTTACTGCGAGTATTGTCTTGCCATTGGGTGTGTATTGGACCTAACTACAAGTTCATTGGCCATGTTTTACCCTCACTAGTATCTGCAATAATTTGGGAGGAGGAGTGGAGAAGAGCTTAGCTACTTGACTAACTTTTGTGAAGATTTTTCTTTTTATATTTCTAATTATGTTGGGTATATCAAGTCTCTAATAACGCTCTGCTTTGCCTACGGTTGTGCAAAAGCTGATGGGAAGAAACGTTTCAGCCACTTAACTACACTTGGTTGTTTTAATCAAAGATCTATCACTTTCTAACCTTTGGAAAGGCAGTTTGATTTCCTGGTTTTAGGAGTCTGTGGTCCTTAAATAATAGACAAACAGAACAACAGAATTTTAGAAATGGAATGTACTAATGAGTCCTGTAAATATTGGGAGTTGAGAAGCAATTTGCTGAGTAATTGGCTTATCTACATTCTGAGTGCTTATTATGTGTCTTTTACTTTAGTTAACATGTTTATTCTTTACATTAAGCTTTCAAAGACTGCTAGAAGATTTCTGGTTTTATCCTGTTTGCTTTCACATTATAGAAATTATAGTTTTGGTCCTTATCTCCACTGCTATCTAACTAGTCCTTTGAGAACTTCAGCTTTGTACTTCTATTGTAGGTCTCCTTCAGCTTGGTCTGTTGATGGCGAGGAAGGCTGCTGGGCTTTAGAGTCAGAAACACCTGGTCTGAAAACCTAGCTTTGGCACTTACTAACTGTAACCCTGGGTATGATGTCTGTGGTTCTCAAGTTGTTGTCAGTGACTTACAGTGACCATTATTCACTCACTATAGAGTAGTCAGTTGTACTGAGTATTATTATTACTTATTTATGTACTATTTGTTTTAAGTTGACAAATGAAAATTGTATATATTTATGGTGTATAGCATCATGTTTTGATTTATGTGTGTGTGTGTGTGTGTGTGTGTGTGTGTGTGTGTATTTGTAAAATGACTAAATTAAGCTGATTAATTACCATATCTATTACCTCACATATTTTATCATGTATTTTGTGATGATGACTATTATTGATAGTATCTGAAAATCATTATATTATCCTGGAGCATGGTGACTTTTTACAATTGAATCATCGATTTTTTTTTTCAGAACCATTCTTATGTCTTACATTTCTAGATAGATTTTTTTTGTGTGTGTTGCAGCATTTTAAAATTTTAATTTATTTATTCACAGTCATTCACTATATATCAATACAGTATACAAAATGAGATTTTTCTATCCAGAATACATTGTATATTGGCTCTATCAAAGATATTACCATACATGTTATCATCAACAAATAACTTTCTATTTCTCGTTTCTTACATATTTTGCTTTTTTCCCCCCTTGATTCCCTACCTCTCACCCTCTGCCAATTTCCTGCCTTATCTCACACTTTCTTTGGCATCTACAGTTTTCCATGTTCTTTTTTTTCACATTTTATTGATTCACTAAAGATCTTAATTAAGTTAAAACCTTTCAATAGCAAGCACAGCTGATATATACATATCTATGAATACATGTCTGACTTTAGACATAGACCTCAGTGAGTAAAGTGAACATACTATAAAGTAGTACCTCGTTGGGGCTATATAGCTTACTGAAGACATTAAATAGGTATTGATAGGTATTTTTAAATGCATTTTTTAATTTCAAGAAAAACAGTTTTAGGGAACCAGCAGTTAGCGTAATGGCTATGTCGCTGGACTCCCACGTAGTCGACCGCAGTTCAAGTCCCGGATCCAGTGGCTTAAAACTCACACCGGGCGCGCGTGCGTGCGTGCCCAAGATCCCGAGAGGAGAATGGAGGAGAAGGGATTGCGGCGTGACCATCCCCCCTGGGGGATGATTTCTCGCTTTCTGTCTCTCTGTCTCTCTCTGTCTGTCTGGCAAGTGCACGTGCCCTACAGCAAAAAAACCTCTCCAAAAAAAAAAGAAAAACAGTTTTAGTTTTAATAGATCAAAATAAAAAAAAACATTAAGAGAAATTTGCTTGAAACTTAAAGTTGGGAAAAAAGGTTAGGATTCAGTTCAAATAGTAGGTAGATGAACCTATCAACAATTCAAGGGAAGACAAAAGTCCTTAAATATGGAAATCAAAGCATCAAAGAAAATCAGTTATGTTTTAGTCTGAAGTGAAAAAATTCTATTTCACTCAAACTCATGTAATTAATATCTTTTCTACTGAATTTGCAGTGTTAGCGTGACCTGATCTTTCCAGTTAAATCATGAAAGTTAACGTTATTATTGATATTTCTGTGCTTGTTCCTACCATTAAGTTAGCCTTATTATTATTTATTTTTTCTTTTTTTGGAGAGGTTTTTACTATAGGGCGCGTGCGCTCGCCAGACAGACAGAGACAGAAAGCGAGAAGTCACCCCTCCAGGGGGGATGACCACACCGCAATCCCTTCTTCTCCATTCTCCTCTCGGGATCTTGGGCACACACACACACATGCCCGGCGTGAGTTTAAGCCACCGGGTCCGGGACTCGAACCGTGGTCAACTACGTGGGGGGTCCAGCAACATAGCCATTACGCTGACTGCTGGTCCCAAGTTAGCCTTTTTCTTGGTCATGTTCTCTTTCTTTCTTTCTTTCTTTCTTTTTTTTTTTTTCTTTTTTTATTTCTGGCTGTCTTTAGTTTTCCTAGTATAGCACTCCCTTTAGCACTTCTTGAAGAGCTGGTCTGGTGTTGGTAAATTCTTTCAGGTTTTGTTTATCTTTTCTTCCCATATGAAGGATAATCTTGCCAGATATAGTATTCTTGATTGAAATTGTTTTTCACTTAACGCTTTGAAAATATTTCCCATTCTTTCTTTGCTTGCATTGTTTCTGACGAGAGGTCAGATGTTAACCTGTTGAGATATCCTTTGAATGTACCTTGACGTTTCTCTCTTGCCAATTTTAGTATCTTGTCTCTGTCTGTGGTTTTGGTCAATCTGGCTATGATGTGCTTTGGGGAAAATCTTCTTGGGTTGAATTTATGTAGGTCCTTTGTATTTCTTGGGTCTGGATATTCTAGATTTGGAAAGTTTTCCAGGATTTCATGGAACAGATTATCAATGCCCTTATAAGTTTCTTTACCCTCTGGGATACTGATGATACGTATGTTTGGGCATTTAATGGTATCTATTATTACTCGTATGTTTAGTCTCATTTTTTTGGGTTATTTTCTCAGTCTTTTTGGTGAATTTTTTTTAGGTCAGTGGTTCTATCTTCTACATCTGAGATTTAGTCTTCTGCATGATCTAATCTGTTTTGCATATTTTCAAAGGAGGTTTTGATTTCCTATATTACAGCCTTTATCTCTAACAATTCCGTTTGATTCTTTTTTTTTTTTTTAGAGGTTTTTGCAATAGGGTGCGTGCACTCACCAGAAAGACAGAGAGAGATAGAGAGATGGAAAGTGAGAAATCACCTCCCAGGGTGGATGGCCACGCCACATTTCCTTCTCTATTTTCCTCTCCGTATCTTGGGCACACATGCACACGTGCCCAGCGTGAGTTTAAGTCACTGGGTCTGAGACTCGAACCGCCCTCACCTACATGGGAGTCCAGCAACACAGCCATTACACCAACTATTTGTCCTTAAATGCTTAAATGATTCTTTAGCATGATAATATTATGCCTCAGAAAATTCACAGATTTACCATATTACTTTGCTATTTACATTAAAATATCGATAAAACACCATTCCTTTTCCATATTGCATGAATTTACTGAAAATATCTTGTAGCTGCAAACAGGTTACTATACATGTTTATTAAAAAGGTGTAATAAGTTTATTAGGTAACACCTGACTTATTTTATGACTTACAGAGCTCCTGCAGAGACCATGTATAGTGCATGGTTGGTATCCCAAGCTCATGTGAGGGGCTAAATGATGAGATGATGAGACAGTTTCATGAAAGTGCTCCACTCTGTGGTATTGACTGAAGATTAGTTACTTGATCCCTACCTTAACCCCTGAACAATTTGTGCTGGAGAGTCCTTCCTGTTTTCTAAACGACCTCAGTAGTGAAACAAGACCCTGTCTAAAACGTTTCAGCAATGTCTTTTTATTTTAGTTTTCCTATACTTCCTCATGTGGTTTTTATACTATATGCCAATGGAAAAGAAAATTTGATGTGAGTAATGTTGCTTTTTCCTGGTATTTTCCAGTATTTCACTGGCTTAACAAGTAATTAAGGAGGGCCTTTAATACCTCTTTGAAAATAATTATCAAGGTTTTTAGCTATCTTGAAGGATCATAGAACCCATTATATAGTCATTTTAAAATCTTTTAAATAGAATGTTTAACTTATTAGAAAAATCAGAGGTTTTCTGTGACAGAAAAGCTGCTTTGATTTTTATTTCATAATCATTAATTGAAAATTTCAGTTAACATGAATTATGATTTACAACTCACATAGTAATTTTCATCTATCTTCATAATAAAAATTCACTGTATAATCTCTTCCATAAAAAGACAGTAAACAGCACCTGCCAGAGCACTGTAGCAACAAGAGCCATCAAGTGTGTATTCACTTCGCTATGTGGAACAACAGTGAAAGAGTTAATAAAAGCTGAATACATTATGAGGTTACAAAGGTTTTTATTTATTAGGGGACAGGGAGGGTATGGTATACATGGGATGAAACATTAATAACCTCTCCATTCTGCAGGCCCGACCTATTGCTTTGGAACTACTCCCTGAGCCCCACAGGGACTGTGAAACTGTGTTTTGGTGGTCTATAGGAGAGGTTCGACTTGGCAAACGTAGTGGTGAATGATGTCATCGAATGCATACCATATGTTTTGAGAGTAAGTGAATGCTATTCTCACTGCTGTGCATAGGCATATGTAAATGTTGGAATGGAAAAACCATTTTTATGAAAATAGAGAGAAGTAAAACAAGAATGTTCTGTCCTGAGTCTGATCTGATCCCCAGTAGCTGCCAAGTATGAATACTCCCTGTAAGGTTTTCTCTTCTTAATTCTCCAGCTTCCGGCCTTCTGCTGGCTCTCAAGAGTAGTCCACTTGGAAGGCCTATTCAGCATGTTCTTTCTATTGATAGGATATGAACACCAAATGAAAGTTCCATTTTCTCCATTAAAGTGAAGCTGGGAATGTATTTCAGTGTGCATGGTTTGCAGCAGATGAAAATGATTAATTGATTCAGCTAACTTGCCAAATTGTTCTCTTTTCCCCAGTAGAGCAGGGTAATATCAGAGAGATTCGCACTGCTAATCATCGTTCCACTCATTAATATATCAGAAAGAATATAATTGTTGTGTTTTAATTATTCTCGTTACTATTATTTAAGACAGTATGCCCTAATGCTATACTAATGGATATGTCAAATAAATAAAGCAATTGATTTCCATTAGAAATTTACAGTCTTTAAGATAGAATAGAAGAATACATGGAGATACAAAAATGTGAAGTACCCAGTTATTTTACTTATAAGTTTTTATTAGCAAGTTGCAGTGTCCTTAGTAAAAGTCCAATGTCATTTTTCTTAAGCTTGAATAAATGCTCTCTTAAAATCTTTGTTTTATGTTTTATACAAAGACCACCTCATGTAATAGTATGATTTAAAAAGTTATTTAAAAAATTTAATATTATTTCTTAATTTGCTAGAGGGGGCAGGACATGTGCACTCACAGGACAGAGAGGGAAAGTAAGAAAGCACTCCCTGCGAGGGGTAGTAATACCATAATCCTTTCTCCTCTATCCACTCCTTTTAGGATTTTGAGTACACATGTACACGTGCTGGTATGATTCTCAGGCCACCACGTCTGGGACTTGAAAGCACAGTTGGCCATGTGGGATCTATCTGTCTGAACCACCATGTCACCACAGGCCCAACAGTATGATTTTAAAATGAAATAGGGGCCAGCATGCGTTGTTGGTGGTTAAGGTGCTGGATTCCCACATGGCTGACTGTGGTTCAAATCCCAGACCTGGTGGCTTGAAAATCATGTCAAGCAACAGGTGGGTATGTGCCCAAAATCCCAGGAGGAGAATGGAGGGGAAGGGATTGCAGCATGGCCATCCTGGGGGAGAAGCGTGATTTCTCACCTTCACTTCCACTGTCTCTCTGTGGCTAGTGCTCATGCCCTATGACAAAAAAAAAAAAGTTAATTATAGGACATTATAATGTATAATATAAATAAAAAGAAAATATAACAGAATCCTGTAAACATTTTAATTAAAAATTTGATTTCATTTTGTACACATACATGTACACATACATATACATGTGTGTGTATGTATTATTTTTACAAAATTTGGGAAATCTCTGAAGTTAACATTTTTTTTTTCAAATATTTGTACTTAATAACGTATTTTGAGATTTTCTCATGTCACTAAAATAGTTTTAGAAATATCATTTTTAGGGGTTGGCAGGTGGTGTGGTGGTTAAGACACTGGACTCCCACATGGCTGAGCATGGTTTAAGTCCTGGGCCAGAGGGCTTGCTTTCTCACTTTCCCTTTCTGTCTCAAATTAGAAAATAAATAATAATAGCAAATTTAAAAAGTAAATAAATAATTCTTTAAACAAAATAAATTATATACACACACACACACACACACACACACACGAGAGAGAGAGAGAGAGGAAAGTGAGAAAGCAAGTTGCCAGGTCTGGGACTTGAACTGTGATTGGCTATGTGGGAACTCAACACCCTTAATCACCATGCCACCTGCCGGCCCCAAGAAATCTCATTTTCAATGTAAAATAAGTTTTTGTTTTAAAGAGGAAAGGCTGAATTTTGGACTAGAAAAAGTCAGTATATCTCTTCTTCTTTAGCTCCTAAAATTTTAACCAAGAAACTAGGGTTAGAAATGAATTATGAGGTAGTTGAATATGCCATTTTTTTTAAAGAGAGATTTTTGCTACAGGGTGTGTGCTCTTGCCAGAAAGAGAGAGACAGAAAGCAAGAATTCACCCCTCAAGGGAGACTGCCATGCCACAATCCCTTCTTCTCCATTTCCCTCTTGGAATTTTGGACATGCACACACACATACCTGGTGTGAGTTTTAAGCCACCGGGTCTAGGACTCAAACTGTGGTCGACAATGTGGGAGTCCAGCGACGTAACCATTATGCCATCTGCTGGTCTCCTAGAGCTGCCACTGTCACACCTTCATTCACATGTGGGCTCTCTTCTTTCTGCAATGGGGCTTGACTCATATGTGAAAACCAAGAGATCTTTCTAACTTTGCATTAAAAGTTCAAAGTCTGCAGGTTAATACTCATAACATCCTGTATTGTTTTGAGTATAAGTATTGAAGAAAACACTTACAAGTGAAAATGTTTGAAAGAAAATCTTTTAAAGTTTTAAACATTTTTCAGTTTGAATGTTTATTATGAAAAATTTCAAACATATATACAAGTAGAGATATTATATAATAAACCTATATACAAATCTTAAGAATCATTAGCGCTTAGACAGTATTAGGTCACTTCTAAATCCCTTCACTCCCTCCCATTGGATTTTTTTGGGAAACAAATAACAGACATTATCAGAAAAATATTTTTTGTTAGGAGCATATCTTTCTTTAGAGTTGGGACTGGACAATCCCAGAAGTTGGCTGTGGTATCATGTGAGTCAAACATCAGAAAAATGCTGCAATGGGGAGAGACTATGAAGTTCATGTAGCGAACATCACTGAGTGTCTATTACATGGAAACACTTTACTAGGTGCCGGGGGTACAGATTTAAAAGACTGGTTAGGCCTTCAGAGAACTCACTTCTAGACAAGGATACTAGTAAATAATACATAATCATACAACAGAGCAGTTAGTGACTTTTATAAATATATATTATGTATGTATGTGTGCACATGAATGTATGAGATGAGTATATACATATATACATGCACGCATATGTGCATTCCCCTGTAGATTCTATAGGAATTTCTGGGATATACCTATATAGCCATGGTATACAATTATGTATGATTGATAATTATCCTTTATGTATCTAGGTTTTAATTGTTTGCATGAGATTTAAAAAAAAAAATCTCCTGGGCTAGCAAGTGGTGTGGTGGTTAAGGCAGCTGGATTCCACATGGTTTATTGCATGGGTCAAGTTCCAGACCTGGCAGGTGGGACCAGCAGATGGTATAGTGGTTACATCACTGGACTCCCATGGAGTTGACTACTGTTTGAGTCCTGGACTCAGTGGCTTAAAACTCATGCCTAGTGCATATGCGTACATGCCCAAAATCCCAGGAGGAGAATGGAGAAGAAGGGATTGTGGCATGGCCATCCCCCCCTGGGGAATGATTTCTTGCTTTCTGTCTCTCTGGTGAGTACACGCGCCCTATAGCAACAATCTCTCTTAAAAAAAAAAAAAAAGAACAAAAACATGCCAGGTACATGTGCTTGTGTACCCAAAATCCAGAGGGGAAATGAAGGAGAAGAGATTGCAGCATGACCATCCCCTTTGAGGGGCTTCTCACTTCCCTCCCTCTCACTCTGTCTGTCTCCGTTGAGCACATGCACCCTATAGGAAATGAGAAAAAAGAAATCTGAAGACAGTTACCAGAAAGATATTCCTGAAAGAGGTTAATGAACAATTTGGTTTGTATTTATTGCACAGATGAGAGGGAAAATTGTCTTTCTTTCCCTTTGCCATATTTGTGTTCAGATTACTGTAGAAAACAGAAAAGCAATGCATGTTGTTTTATTGCCAGGTTTATATTAAAGATCAAAGTCCGTAAATGTAGCAAATATAACAAATTATTGATTTACATGAGCCTATTGACTTAAGCATCGTTGTGAGTGAATTGAAGAAGCTCATCTTTCACTATTGATCCACACTTTAACTGGCGTATTTGTTCATGGGGCTGACTCCATAGAAAACGCTTCTTTCTGAAGCATAAATTACAGTAGGCCTGCCAGGCTTTCATGTCAGATGGACAGTTATTAGGGAATGGGCAATCATTAGATCAGTGCTTGGAATCTGTCACAGGCTGTCACTGACTAGACCTAATGACTGCTTATTAATTTTTGTCAAATAGTTCCATTATTTATCAGCATCTTGATAATCTGTAGGGTTTTCTTTAAAAAATCATAGCCAATACCTTAAAATTTGGCTAGGCCAGCTGGTGGCATGGTGGTTAAGGTGGCTGAACCCACATAGCCAGCTGGCAATTAGAGTCTGAATTCGATGGCTTGAAAAACAGGCTGGGCACACGTGAGTGCCGGGCTGAAGTCCTGAAAGGAGAAATGGAGAAAGGGTTGTGATGTGGTCATCTCCTATGGGGGAACGGGTTTCTTTCTCTCTCTCCCCATTGACTCTTTATTATGAAAGATAAAGATTTAACTCTCTTTCACACCCCTTGTCTCTAATGCCTACGTACACTTTTTCCCCAGCCTCCCATTGCACATGTGATATGATTTCGGTCATGTGAGTGCTTCTCAGTCCTGGCTGTGCAGTAGACTCACTGGGGAACTTGGACACACGTAGGAGCCTCACCCCACAGATTCTGCTTTATGTATTTTGGGGAGGGTCCTGGGTATTTGTGTCTTTAACAAAATGTTATATCTGCTTCTAATGTGTGGCCAGTCTTGAAAACCATTGAGTTCTATCCAATTTTATTTATTATGAATGTTTTAATGCTTTTCATGGCTGAGCTACGTGTTATGCTATTATTTTTCCTTTCTTGTTTGTATTTTCCCCGTAGTGTTAAAAAAATACTTTATTTTTTATTTGTTCAGTTTTTTATATGCTGTTTTATACATTCATTAAATATGTATCGAACTTCTACTCTCTGTTAGAGCTGTGAACAAACAGACTAAAATTCTTGTTCTCTCAAAGTGTATATTTTAAGGGGAAGATGTACAATTAATAAAGTAAGTGGGGCCGGCAAGTGGCATGGTGGTTAAAAAGGCACTGGACTCCCACATGGCTGACCAGGGTTCAAGTCTCGGACCTGATGGCTTGCTTTCTCACTTCCTCTCTCTCTCTCTCTCTTTCTGTCTCTCTCTGATCAAGCTGGAAAATAAATAAAGTTAAATAAAATAATTCTTAAAAACCAATTAAATAAGTAAAACATGTAATATATTAGATTTTGATGAGTTCTGTGGAGAATAACAAGGCAAAGAAAGGAGACAAAGGGGTGTTGGAGGTGAAGGTAGGGTTACAGTACCATATGGGGTCACCAGTCAGGGTCTTACTGAGAAGACATTTAAGTAAGTATGTGAAGGCCATGAGAGTGGTCCATGCCGATATCTGGGTATAGGATGTTCTAGTCAGAGGACTGGCAAATGCAAAGGCTTGAGGTGGAATCCCGCCTCCTGTTCTCAGGGCTGGAGCAAGTGAGGAGGGTTAGATTAAGACCTTTTGAGGCTATTATAATGATTTGGACTTCCATTTAGAGTTAGGTTAGCGTTAGTCATTATAGTCTTTTGAGCAAAGGAGTGATATGATCTAACTTAGCTTTTAAAAATAATTTCTCTGGCTTCTTCTTGGAAAATAGATTATAGAAGGCAGGTCAGAGGCAGGGCTACCTGCTGGTAGGCTAAGGTAAAACCTAAACAAGAGATGGGGATGATTAGGGCAAGGATAGTAACTCATAGTGGTGTTGGTAGTAAGTGACTAGATTCTGGAAATAGTTTCTAGGTAGAAGCTACAGGACTTTTTTTTTTTTTTTTAAAGAATGATTTATTTATTATTATTTTGAAAATTTGCTATAGCACATATGTGCTCATCAAAGAAAGTGAAAGAGAGAGACAGAGAGAGAGAGAGAGGGAATAAGATAAAGTAAGCCATCAGCCCTAGGACTCGAACTGTAGTTGTCCATGTGGGAGTTCAGTACTTTAACCATTGTGCCACCCACTGGCCCCACAATAGGATTTTAAAAAAATATTTATTTATTTATTATTATTTTTTAATTTGACAAGATAGAGACAGAGAGTAAGAGAGGGAGGGAGAGTGAGAAAGCAAGCCACCAGATCCAGAATTGTGGTCAGTCATGTAGGAGTTCAGTGCCTTAACCACCGTGCCACCTGCTGGCTCCTACAATGGGATTTTTTTGAAAAGAGTTATTTTATTTAACTTCATTCATCCATTCATTCATGTATGTATGTATATATGTTAATTTGACCAGAGAGGGACAGAGAGAGAGGGGGAGACAGTGACAAAGTAAGCCACCCGGTCCAGGTCTCAAACCGTAGTCGGCTATGTGCGAGTCCAGTGTCCTTAAACATCACACCACCTGCTGGCGCCATACAAAAGGATTTTTTTAAAAAAATTTATTTATTCATTAATTTATTTTAATTTGACCACAGGAAGACAGACACACAGAGAGAAGGAATGTGAGAAAGCAAGCCACCAGGTCCGGGACTTGAACTGTGGTCAGCCATGTGGGAATATCCAGCGCCTTAGTCACCACGCCACCTGCTGGCCCCTCAAAAGGGTTTTTTTTAATGGATGGATATGGAATCTGAGAGCAAAAGAAGAATTGATGATGACTTCAAGATTTTTGGCATAGAGGAATAGAGTTTTTGGTAACTAAGATTGCAAAGACTGAGGGGAACAATTTATTTATTTATTTTAAGGCAGGGAAGATTTGGAGCTTAGTTTTGGGCATGTCAATTTTAAGATGTTTATTAGGCATCTATGGGAAGAGGTTGAATAGGCAACTGGATTTGGCTCTCTAGAGTTGAGAGAGAGAACAGGGCTAGAGATACGCATTTGCAGATTGTGAGAGTTAATGAGCTCAAATGGTCTGAGTATAGATGAAATAGGGGAGACTGAAATGTGGGACCTTTACACATGAAGAGTTTGGCAAAATGAAGAGGAGTTAGCAAAAGAGACTGAGAAAGCAAGCAGTTACATAGGAGGAAAACCAGGAAAGCTTGATGTCCTGGAAGGTAAAGATTATGTTGTAAGGAGGGAATGATTAGCCTGTAGGAAGCTGCTCGTAGATGAAGTTAATACGCTGACTGGGGACTGGCTGCTGGAGTTAGCAACATGGCGCCATGAGTGATCTTCAGGAGCAGAGTCAGTAGAGTGATGGTCTGTTTGGCATGGATTCAAGAGATGGTTGGAAGAGAAAATTGGAGCTGATGAATATATATTATGAATTAAATTCCCCAAATCTCTTCAGTGATGTAAAACTTATATTAATATGTTCAAACACATGAGGAATTCTAATAATTTCATCATTTTGAAGAAACCTCTCTGGAGCCTTCTGATCTGCTCCAATTTGGAGTTGCTTCACAGCTATTGTCTTGGGATCATCTTTTATCCTTTTTTTTTGTATTTAATTCATTATTTTTTGGATCCCATGTTACCTTGAGTATTGTAGAGGCACATATTCTCCAACAGTTTTGTGAAAAATGGAGTATGGAAAGAAAAATTTTAAAACTTCACATGTCTTTACAGTCATATGTCACTTAATGATGGGGGAACAGTCTGAGAAATGAGTTGTTAGGTGATGTCATTGTTGAACAAACATCACAGACTGTACTTACAGAAATCTAGGTGGTATAGCCTACTGTCCACCTCAGTGTATGTTACAGCCTGTTGCTACTAGATTATACATCTGTATAGCATGTTACTTGTACAGAGTACTGTAACTGCTTGTTAGACAATAAGAAACATTTGTGTATCTAAATACATAAAAGAGTAAATGTACAGTGTAAAAAAATAAAAAGTTGACCCAGCCTGGTGATACACATGATAACAAATTGAACTGCAGTATTTTAAACTACATGACTGACTATGGGTGTGGATCCCCAGGTGGGCTTGACAATATACCAGGTGAATGCATGTGTGTCTGATCCTGGTGAGCTGGAGGGCTGGGGAAGTGGAATTGCAGCATGAAGAAACTCTGTCAAGGGTACTTCTCTCTGTGTCATGCCCACATACTTGTGATCTCTATCTTAAATAAAATAAATAACTTTTAAAAAATAATTAAAGTCAAAGATAAAAAAAAAGGTATACCTGTACAGGGCTCTTACTGTGAATGGAGCTTGAAGGATGGATGTTTTCCTGGGTGAATCAGTGAGTGGTGAGTGAAAGCCTAGGACATTACTGTATGCTACTACAGACTTTATAAACACTATACACTTAGTCTATTGTAAGTTTATAAAAAATATTTTTTCTTCAATAATTTACTGTAACTTTTTTACTTTTTAAACTTAAAAAATGTAAACTTTTTGACTTTTTTTGTTATTTTTTTGTTTGCTTTTGCTCTCTCTTGCTCATGGTGGCTTATTTCCATACCTGGTTTAGTGATTTTTTTTTATCCTAAATACATAATCTTAATCTGTGAAGATTTTGATGGCCTAAATTGAGGATTATTTATTTCAGGGAGGCTTTGCATTGATTTTTTTTTTTCAGAACCTAAGAGTTTTGTGGTTTGACACCACTTTTGCACCATTCACAAGTCTTGGCTTCATTAGGACGGTGGGTAGTGAGCTGATTCTCATCCAGTTCACCCACGTTCAGTTCCTCTGTGGCCCCCACTCTATTTTAGTTTTATTTTTTTTATTTTTATTTTATTTTTTATAAATCACCCTGGAGTTTTCTGTTACAAACCTGAAAAAAAGACATTAAAATTAAAATCTTTATTTTTTGGTAAAGATAGTTTCTTTCTTTTGTTTTTGCTATAAGGCACAAGTGCTCGCCAGAAGAGACAGAGAGAGAGAGAGAGAGACAGAGAGAGAGACAGAGAGAGAGAGAAGGAGAAATCACCACCCCGTAGGGGATGGCCATGCCATAGTCTCTTCTCTTCCATTCTCCTCTTGGAATTTTCAGAATGCACACACATGCACCCACTGTGATTTTTAAGTCCCTGGGTCCAGGACTCGAACTGCTCAGTTGGACATGTGGGATCCAGCTGCCTTAAGCTCCGTGGCACCTGCTGGCCCTAAATAATAATTCTTTTTAATAGCATAACCCAGATCTAGTTAATGTAATAGAGAAAGTGTTGTTTTATTTAGTATAAGAAGAAAATGCTAGAAAAGTCTACGAATATTGAGAGGTATCCTGTTTACTTGCAATATTTATTCATAATATTTTATGATCTATTGATCATGATGTCCTATATTTGTATAATGCAGGTTTTTCAAGAGTTTTCATATGTCTTACCTTTAATCTACACAGCAACAAACTATAAAAACCTTTCAAACAAAATTAGGTGTATTTGCGATAATAACTTACTGTTTCCTAGGGCCAGTCAGGTGGTGTGGTGGTTAAGATGTAAGGTGGCTGGATCCCACATGGCCAACTGCTGGGTTTGAGTCCTAGACCCAACAGCTTAAAAAACATACTGGTGTGTGTGTGTGTGTGTGTGTGTGTGTGTGTGTGTGTGTGTTTGTGTGTCCTAAAGCCCTAGAGGAGAATGGAGAAGCAAGAATTGTGGCATGTCATCTCCTCTTGGGAGCACTTTCTTACTTTTTCTGTGTCTCTGTCTCCCTTTGGCAAGTGCACATGGCCTATAGAAAATGAAAACACACACACACACAAAACACAACAAACTTTTTTTTTTCTGGAGAGATTTTTGCTTTCCGCTCACCAGAGAGACAGAAAGTGAGAAATCACCCTCTGGAAGGATGGTCATGCTGCAATCCTCTCTTCTCCATTCTCCTCTCGGGATCTTGGACACACACGCACACATGCCTGGCATGAGTTTAAGCCACCAGGTCCGGAACATGAACCATGGTCAACTACATGGGAATCTAGCGACACAGCCATTATGCCAACAGCTGGTCCCCCAAACTTGTTTCTAAATATGTGGATTTGGCTTTATAAATCATAATCAAGAAGTATATTTACTATTAGTACTTTTACAAAGTATTTTTGTTATATTCAACTTGAATATTTTTATGCAGCCGTATAGGATAAGCTTACTTACAATGAATGGAAAAAGATGATAAAATCATATCTTTTATTATTAAAGTAATTGTATATTCATGTGTGTGAGCATTAGAAATGGATACAGGGGGCTTGCAGGTGTCCTGATGGTTAAGGTGCTAGACTCCCACATGCCTGACTGCGGTAGAGTCTTAGACCTTTCTCTCTCTCTGTCTCTTTCTCTCATGAGTGCATGTGCCCCGTAACAAATGAATATAAGTAAGTAAGTAAATAAATAAATAAATAAAATAACTTAAAAATGTATATGGCTAAAATAAAAATGTTTGCTTTAGAGTGTAAGGATTGTGGAAGTGTTATTCATTTTATTCTAGTGTTTTTCTTATGATTTTGTACAGTTAATAAAATGCACACAATGGTCACTAATCTTCCAGCTTTTATTAAAAATCTATATATGTGTTTATTCAGAGAAAGAAGTATAAGATGATACATTTGTATTGATGTCAAAATCTCAACCACTATTATCTCTGGGTGGTAAGATTTTAAGAATTTGCTTTTTAATTTATTTTTTATGATATTTTTGTAATATTCAATTTATAAAGCAAAGATAATTTATTAATTTTATAATTATAAAATTATAAAGCTATTTTCATTTGAGGAAGAAGTCTCATGTGCTATAAAATGTAGGCTTTGATTAAAATTTTAATCTTTTAGCAGAGCTAAGGGGGAAAAAAGCTTATGTCCAAGGGCCATAAAAGCAAAAAAATTCCACAATTAATCCTTTTATAGGTCCTTCCTCTGTGGTGAAAGCACATAAAGATTGAGGACCATGTCCTCTCAATTTCTCAACTAAATGTTGAGTGAGAGCCATTTGGCTTTATAGGTCTTGTACTGTACTCAAATTTTTGTATCATTTAATGATAAATATCAAACACTTAAATAAATATTTGCTTGATTTGTTTACTTTATTAGAGGAATTAATACTGAGGAAAGAGACCAGTTACTTTACATATATGATATTTAATTTTATAATTATCTTTAATTCCACAACAACTCTGTAGTGCTGGCATAGCCTTCATTTTGTGCATGTGTGAAAATTGGGGTGCAAGAGATTAAAGAAACTGGATAAAGTCATTTAGCTAGGAAAAGTCAAAATTTAAACTCAGTTCTGAATAATGATTTGAAAGGATTATAGCATGACCCCTCACGAAGAGTAGGCCCTTTATATTAATGATTTGGTTTTGCTCTGTATTTATTCAATCTGCATTTGTCACATAGTTATTTCAACAAAGGAAGGTATTGGAAAATACACATAAAAAGTTGACTAGTTGTAATTCTCGTAAGATCTCAGGAATCCCCTCCCCCTTTTTTGGGCAGTCTGCAAAGGGTTAAACTTGATGAAATACTAATGAAGAATTACAGAGTTATTTGTTTGACTTTGCCACTTGGGACACTTGGCAAATGAGACAATTCATCTCAGTGTGCAGCTAGTCTCATTTCTTAAAGAAAATTAATTAATGCAGTTTGTCTTCCTCCCATATCTCTGATTATAGTCCTTTTATTATACCTTCACGTTCCTGCTTTACTTTCCTTCCCTGGAAATATCTGTTTTTCAAGCCTTCCTTATTTCTTTCAACCTGATAAGTAAAAGCAATTTTCCTCAGTGTGAGTGTGTATTTGTAATTTTAGTACATTTTAGACAAGACAAAGACATTAGCACAATATCCCACAGGAAGAAAATTCTGTACTAAAGAATTTCACAGGCACCGGTGCCTCTTTTAAAGCGATTTAATCAATTTTCTCTTAGCATTGTCTTTATTACTCTTTGTCTTATTTTTGGCATGATCGGTTAGTATTGTGTATATTTTACCACAATTGCCTTCTAGCACAACAGCTCATTATTTAAATTTATCAACACCATAATTTTGTTCTTAATACCTTTGCTTTTTTTTTTTATAATAATACCTATGATTTTGGAGCCATATTTTAGTGGTTTTTAAGGAATGGGGGTTGTTTTCTATAATTTTAACAATTACAAGCATAAATGCCATTTCTTTTGGGGAAATAGCTTGAGCAGTTTGCTACTCAGTCTCTTTGAATATATTTCTCTATTTTCACAGTGTGGACTTCTCATTTTAAACGTAGAATGTGTGCTCATTTTCTTTCTTTTGATATTCATCTGAAAAAGTGGTATTTCAGAAAAATCTAGCTTTTAAATCACTTTTAACATTTTTTTCCACCCCACAGACCCAGCAAGGAATCAGTTTGAGAAGAATAAGATTGTTATCAATCATCTCCAATACCAGTGTTGTATAAGAAATTTTTAATCATGCTGGCGAGAACATGGAGAATTGGCATGAATATATTTAAAGCCAACTGTAGGAGAAAAGATACAGGAAAGAAAGGATGGGAGTGAAGTTAATTAGGAATTAAGCCAATACCTTATGTTAAGATAACTGTTTGTATATTTATATTAAAGTTAAATAAAGGCAACATAAAATTACTGTTATAGAGCTTTTTCTGCTTGGTAGATTATTTTATGATACATTTGTATCTATAGAATATTAACTTCCATGAAACTAAAAATGAAATGTTAACAAAGTGGCTATCAGTAGTGATAGGAAATACTGATTTAATAATGGAAGTAATTTATTTTTCCTAGTATTTTTGTATTTGTTTCTAATTCTCCCATCATACTAGGTTTTAGAATTGTCAAGATCATTTAATTCACTCATAATCTTTTTAAAAATGTTGACTCTATGTAGATTATAGAACTATTATTTCCTTATTTGCCCTTTGTGATAGCTGATATCTGGCAGTTGAAGGGAGAGTAACCTTTAAAATAAAATAACCCTGTCATAATATCATGGCAGGAAACTGACAAGATAGTAAAAATATACTGGACTTTGAGGGCCACTCTAGGGGGAGCAGTTTACAGATATTTTTATTAGGGAGATTTACAGATGCTATGCGGTTCAGTATACTTAATGTCAAGCTGAGGAGACAGATCAGACATATAAATCATGTTCGAGGATTCTAGAGATAACCCAGAAGAGTCTCCAGACCTCAGAGAATAGTTATGAGATTGGTTGTCTAGTCTTCTCACATTTTGCTTGCTTACTTCTTTTATGTTTTCAATGAATTATTTCAATGTAAATCTATATAGTTTTGTCATTCTAGGTTCTTTTGGGATTGGAGATATGCAAGATTTTTCTTGCTGATGTTGATGTATTATGAGTTTAGTAACCACAGGAGGATCATTGATAGAGGTTCCAGAGAGTAGAGAAAGAATAATTATAGAGTTAGATTTAGGGAATGGCTATAGGAGACTTTAAAAAAAATTTAGATTTTTGCCATAAGATGTGTTCACTCATTGGAGAAAGAGAGAGGGAAAGTAAGAAATCCCCCCCCAGTGGGGATGGCCATGCCGTAATCCCTTCTCCTCCATTTTTTTTTTGGGGGGGGGGAGGAGATTTTGGGCACACACGCACATGTGCTCAGTATGATTTTCAAACTGCTGGGTTCAGGACTTGAGCCATGGTCAGCCATGTGAGAATCCAGGATCTTAACTACCATGCTACCTGCTGGCCCCAATACAGGGGGCATTTTTGAGGTTGTCTGTACCTGAGACTTCCAGGGAGCTTCAAATACACTTAAAATGACAAATTATGGGGTTTACTGCTTATATAAATAACTTTGACATTTTGAAGTTAAAAGAGTCACGAAACTTGTAATAAGATTTTGAGGGCGAGGGGGTGATGCAAGATGACTAGCAGGGTTTTTGAAGAGCAAGAATAAAAGTCTACTGTTTATCAGTCTTTACAAAGTTGAATCACATACTATGAGCAAATGTAACCCATTATCTCTAAACTGATTCTCTTGTGAGGGAGTATAGCTCACATTATTTTTTATATGTGTAACCAAACATTTCAAAAACATTTTTTAACTTCTTCAATACTCTTAAATTTTATCATGGGGACCAGCTAGTGGTGTGGTGGTTAAGGCGCTGCACGCTCCCACATAGCTGACTACAGTTGGAGTCCTGGACCTGGTGGCTTGCTTTCTCACCTTCTCTCTCTCTGTGTCCCTCTCTGGTCAAATTAAAAATAAATCAATGAATTAGTAAAGTTAAATAAATAAGTCTTTAAAAATTTTTATCATGTGTCATATACTTAATAGTAAACTATAAACCCAATTTCTCCCTCTAGTGATTATGAATTAAGTTTATACTGTATAGTTTTTTATTATGCAAAGATTCTCCAGGCATCATTTTGGAGCTCATAGTAGAGAAACTATTCTACCCTCTTCCATTATCAAGTGATGAATAAGTAAGATTGCAAAATAACTCTGGCCTAAATAAACTTTTGGCTTAGAAGAACCTTAAATTCTCCATAAGGTTGTAAATTCAAATAAGAAAAATGGCAAACTCTTTTTCTTATTCTTTAATTTGACACTTGCTTTAAAGGTGAATGTCTAGGTTCAAATTCCAGCTGTGCTACTTACTAGTTGTGTTACTTTGAGCAAGTGACTTAAGCTCTTTTTGTTTAGATCTTAGATCTGCAGAATGTGAATAATGATACTTCTTGCCTCAGAGTTGTTAGGTTTGCTTTTTTTTGTTTTTTTTTTTTTTTCTAAAGAGAGATTTTTTGCTATAGGGTATGTGCTCTTGCTAGAGAGATAGATAGAAAGCAAGAAATCACCCCTAGGGGTGTGTATGGCCATACCACAATCTCTTCTCCTTCATTCTCCTCTTGAGATGTTGAGCATGCACACACACATGCTTGGTGTGAGTTTTAAGCCACTGGGTCCGGGACTTGAACTGTGGTTGACTATGTGGGAATCCAGTGACATAACCGTTATGCCATCTGCTGGTCCCATAGTTGTTAGGAATATTAAGTGAGCTATTATGTAAGGCACTTATTGGTACATACCAAATGCTTGGTAAGCGTTCATGTAAGTATATGTAGTTGACTGTATTATAAACGTATTTAGAACACTTTAGTAAAAGTTTCTTTTACACATTTTAATTTTTTTGAGTACTTATGATAGATAAAGCATTGTAGAAGTCCTTGGGGGCTACAAAGATGAATTAGACATACATTCTGCCTTCAAATTGTTAAGGAGTGGGATAGTAATAATTTTGTCATGTTAAAAAATACTATGCCTCTAAATATTCACTCTTTTAACGCGTACTTTTTAAAGTATCTGTTGTGTAATAGTTTTTTTTTCTTTTTTTTTAAAGATACTTGGGATATAACAATAAATAAAACATACCAGGCTTCTGCTACTAAAGAACTTAAGTTTATGTGGGAATAGTGATAAATAAATACACTAGAAGAATAATTTAAATTGTTTCGATGTGATAAGAGAGTGACTTAATCTCACTGAGGAGGTAGCATTATTTAAATTGAGCACTGAAATATACCATGGAGTTAGCTACATACAGATCCTGGAACAAAGCTTCCTTCTAGAGAAAGCAGCAGACCCAAAGACCCTGGGGCTGGAATGAGCTTGGTGTGCTGGTGGAGCAGAAAGAAGACTTGTTTGCTAGAGCACAGAAAGTGAAGCGTTGTGGTAGAAAATGGTGTCAGGGCATTTGGTAGAGACAATACCATAAAGCTATATTACCAGGATATGATAAGACATTTGGCTTTTGAGTGTGTGGAAAGCCATCATGAAGTTTTAATCCTGGAAGCGCCATCATTGGTCAGTGATTTTGAAAGATATCTATGTCTGCTGTATAGATGACAGGGGGCCAGGAAGGGAAATGAATTACGAGGTAAGTCCTATTTAAGTATTGAGTTGTTGTAAAAGTCATGACGTGTTTTTTTCTGTGAAAAATGCATCATAACTTTTCCTACAGCCCAATAGTTGAAGTGAGTAATGTTGGTTAGTTGAACTTAGGGAGGTAACAAGAGAGACCAGTGCAGGTTCCCAATGTGTATTGGTTGTAGAGCTGATATGATCAGAAGACAGGTTGGGAGCAGGGAAAGATAAGCACCATGGAAGAATCCTAAGTATCGGTATTGAGTGATCAGTTGGACAGAGTTACTATTTATAGGAAGACTGGAAGAGATAGGGCAAGGAAAGTATTGGGTCATTAGGAAAGTCAGGATGCATTTTTGCATAGAAAGATATTGAACAATATCTCATGACTTTCCTGAGAACCTCATGTATTATGTCTTGTCCTTGTTAGGACTGAGATGTTCTGAAATGTGGAAATGTTTGGAGGTAATTAGATTTAGGAATCTGTACCTCAAATAGAATTTGGAAGTTACAAGCGTATAGAAGCTAGCACTGAATGAAATCATTGGGAAGAGAGTGTAGGTGGAGAATATATTGAGGTCTAGTGTATTCCTACAGTGGAGAGTTTTGTTCTGAAAGATAGAATGTCTGAAAAAAAGTCAGTTATTAAATAGTTTGGTAATGGTGGTTCAGAGTTTAGACTGAAAAAATAAGAGGCAACTTCCATTTTTTTTTAGTTTATTTTTTATTTTATTGTGATGTCCGGTTTACATATATTCATTGTACTTCTTTGTGAGGTACAGTGGTTTTTCCAAAGGATTCATTCAGTGTGTAATATTTAAATCAAGGACATAGACATATTCATCTTATTCGATAGTGAACAGGCATCAGAGGCAACTTTCAGATGAAGAAACTTAAAGTTGATTTTATTTTAGCCAGGAAATTGAGATTTTAGAAAATATCTTAGATTTATTTATATCAGTAAAATGTTAAGAACCTAAGTGAAGAATGATTATCTTTAGTCATGTCGTTAAGCTCTTTCTTTTTTCTTTCTTTTTTTTTTCAAAGAGTGATTTTTACTATAGGATTTACGCATCGCCAGAGAGACAAAGACAGAAAGTGAGAAATCACCCCACAAGGGAAAAGGCCACACCACAATCTCTTTTACTCCATTCTCCTCTGGGGTCTTGGGCATGCACACTTGCTCCTGGTGTGAGTTTTAAGCCGCCAGATCCAGGACTGAAACCACGGTAAACTATGAGGAAGGCCAGCAATGCAACTATTACACCATCTGCTGGTCCCAAGATCTTTCATTTTAATAGTGGACTTTGAGTCATTCAGTCCTATATAGGTTAGAATTCCACTTTACTGTACATATGTATGAGTAGCTGTATGATTTCTAATATTTACTGTAGCTAAGTCTTTGTTTCTTATACTTGCAATGAAAATGGTAATTCATGTGATATATATATATATATATATATATATTTCCATGTATATTATATTAATACATGCATATATGAAAATATATCTCTTTTGGGACCAGCAGTTAGCATAATGGCTATGTTGCTGGACTCCCATGTAGTCGACCATGGTTCGAGTCCTGGACCCGGTGGCTTGAAACTCACACTGGGCAGGTGTGCATGTGTGCCCAAGATCCCGAGAGAAAAATGGAGGAGAAGGGATTGCGGCATAGCCATCCCCCCTGGGGGATGATTTCTCACTTCCTATCTCTCTGTCTCTCTCTTCTGTCTGGCGAGTGCACGCGCCTTATAGCAAAAACCTCTCAAAAAAAAAAATCTCTTTTTGCCTAACTGTATCAGACATATACTAGGTACTCAAAAGATAGCTTTATGATATTCTGTGCCAATTTTATAATGATATATATGTCTGTCTACTGCTACCATCAGATATGTATTATGTTCAATCTAGATGCCAATTCTTGGTTTTGGAGGTAAACCTCTGACTTTTTGCTTCAATTGTTTAAACTAGACCTGTTCTCTAAAGTAGGATTATGGATAGCCATTTTTTCACTGAACTAAATTGACTTAAAGATAGTCAAGGCTCTGCCATCATAGCTATATTTGAGTTTCCTTAGTGGCTTCCAAATGCACTACTCAAAATCTGTTTCTTATACTTTAGACTGGAAGGACCTTAGTCACCACTCGTATCCCCAACCCATAACACACACTTTCTGAAAACTGGCATCCATAGAATGTAACTTGACTTGCCCAAGGTGGTAGAGCAGAAACTAGGACGAGGTTTCTTACCTTTAGCCAAGGGTATGTGCCACACAATTGGGGCAGATAACAGTTTATCTGAACCTTCCGTGATTGTATAGTTACATTCTTTTGAGAAATTTATGATCCTCACACTATGACATTTTATTTGATAATTATCTTTAACTGAATCAAATCAGAAATGTAGGTTTATTGTCACAGAGCATACTGTGACATCAACAAAATTCATCAGATCGGTTTTATTTTAAGTTGTACAAAAGAAATGGCAAGAATCCTTATATAAAGTGACCAGTCTGAATTAACATTCAGAAAAAATTCACAAAAGGAGCATTATTTGAAATTGAAAAGATAAAAGTGCTGTAGAAAAATGTCATCTAATGACCCAGCAGGTGCTATGGAATTTAAGGAGGCTGGACATCACATGACCGACTTCACTGTCCAGTCTCAGACCAGCGGCTTGAAAACACGTGGGGCGTGTATGTTGGGGAGCCCAACAATCCAGAGAGAATAGAGGAGAAGGGATTACAGCATGGCCATCCTCCCTGGGGAGGTGATTTTTCAACCCCTTTTTGTTCCCCATCTCTCTCCAGAAAGTGCATGTGCTCTACAGCAAAACGAAAAAGGGGAAAAAAAATATCATTTAAGAAATAATGTATTGGGGCCAGCAGATGATGTAATGATTATGTTGCTGAACTTCCACATGGCTGACTGTGGTTTGAGTCTCTGACCTGGTGGCTTCAGACTCAGCTGGGTACATGCGTATGTGTGCACAAGATCCCGAGGGGTGAATAAAAGAAAGGGATTGCAGCATGGCCATCGGGTGATTTCCCACTTTATGTCTCTCTGCCAAGTGCACATGCCCTATAGCAAAAATCTCTCCAAAAAATTTTTAAAAAGAAATAATATATCCTTGGGGCTAGCAGGTGGTATAGTGGTTCAGGTGCTGGACTCCCACATCACCGACCAGTTCAAGTTCTGGACCTGGTGCTTTGAAAATCATGCTGGGCACATGTGTGTATGTGCCCAAAATTCCAGAATAGAGGAGAAGGGATTGTGGCATGGCCATTCCCCTGTTGAGTGATTTCTCACTTTTCCTCTCATTGTTTTTCTCTCCCATCTACCCCCATCTCCCACAAGTACACATGCCCTATGACAAAAACCTTAAAAACAAAAAATGTTATTAAAAAAATGTTTAACTGGGGGCCAGCAGTTGGCATAATGACTATGTCGCTGGACTCCCATGTGGTTGACTGAGGTTCGAGTCCTGGACCTGGTGGCTTAAACTCATGTCAGGTGTGTATGCGTGTGTGCCCAAGATCCCAAGAGGAGAATGGAGGAGAAGGGATTGCAGCATGGCTATTCCCCCTGGGGGGGATTTCTCACTTTCTATCTCTCTGTCTTTCTCTGTCTTTCTGGCAAGCATGCGCCCTATAGCAAAAACCTCTCCCCCCCCCAAAAAAAAAAGTTTAACTGACTATTGAGATGTCTAAAAGTATTTAAGGATCCCATTTCCTACTGTTCATGTGTCAGAGAGGCCTTTTCCTGACCACCTTACCTGAAATTATGAAATAGTACCCTCCTATTGTTGCCTGGATCCTGCTCTGTATAACTTTTTCATCGTACTTACTGTGGCATGGCATATGCATGTAGATTATATTTGAATATTAACATAATTAATGATTTTTCTTCCTTGTTAAAATATGAACTTCATGGGAGCAGGTACTTTATCTGGCATGTGGTTGGTGCTCAAAAATGCCTATCTTACTGTGGGAAACAGTTCAGCTGATTCTCAAATAATTGAACATAGAATGGCCTTATTACCTGCAATCTCATTCCTAGATATGTACCCAGAAGAACTGAAAACAGACACTCAAAACACATACATGTATACACGTTCATAGCAGCACTTTTGACAAATGCTATTAGGTGGGAACAGCTCAGATGTCCGTCAGTGGATGAATGGATCAACAAGTGGCAGTATATACACTATACACAACAATGCAGTACTACTCCGCTGTAATGGGAGTGCAGCTCTGATGCACGCTGCGGTGTGGATGAACTTAAAACATTGCGCTAAGTGATAGAAGGCATACACAAAAGGTCACATAGTGTATGATTCCATTTTTTTTTTTTTTTCTAAACAGGTCTCACTGTTTCATGATCCTCCTGCCTCAGCCTCTCAACCTCACAGGTAGCTCAGACAACAGGTGTGTGCCACTGGACCAGGCCTTTTAGGGTGTCCTGAGAATCAAATCTGGGTCTCCCATGTGGTCTCACACTGCTTAGTTGCAGCTTCTATCAGCATACACTACCATGGCTAGGCCTGTGTGATTCCATCTATATCAAATACCCAGAATTAGATAAATCCATAGAGACAGAATGTAGACTGATGGTTTCCAGGAGCTAAGGGGGAGGGGAGAAACTGCTTAATGGATTTGGGATTTTCCTTTAGAATGATGGAAGTGTTTTGTAACTTCTCAGAGGTGGTGGTTGCCCGACATTGCGACTATACTAACTGCCACTGAATTGTTCACCTGTAAAATAGTTAATTTTATGCTATGCAATTTTATCTGAATAAATTATTTTGTAAAATGCCTGATGAATGAATGCCATCAGTTTATTCTGATTGCCTGCCGTGTGTAGGTTATTGTGTATGAGACTGCCAGATACTAACTAGCCCTGCTATCTGAGCAAAGGGAAAATGGGATCAAGCACTGATTAGACCAAAATATCTACAGAGCTGTTTGATTCACGTGAGAAAAGGAAAACACTTGACTGATGTGGAACACACTTAAAAACGGTTCCAAAAACCTGTTGTAACGTGAGGGACAAGGCAGAATATGATTGCTGATGCATATGGAGTCTTTGTGTGAGTGACGTTCACTTGTCAAGTTCAGAAATGCTAATTTTTTTACTCTTTCCTTCCCATGGGACCGGCTGCCTGTGTGACAGAGCTCATTTTACTTACCCTTCCTTACTGTATGCTTATTGCAGATCCTACATCATAGCCGAAATCCTTCCCACTTGGGGGTGAGCAGAAGCATTGTAGCACAAACCCAGCCTTTAATTGGCTAGAAGTATCGCTCTTGAGTGACATGATCTTTTTTCCTAGGGGATGGAGGAGGCGAACAGTACTAAGAAATTAATCCAAATTCTCAGTGTTCGAATCCATTCATTTTACTCTATCAGCCAGAAGAGCTTGCTCTTTTTCAAAATAGAATACATTTTCTATTACTTTTATTCACTTAATTTTATTCTGTCGCTTTTTCGGGCTCCAACAAATGGTTGTCACGTGCTGACTTACTGCATTTTGCTAATCAGAATCTAGATAAATTTGGATTACTGTAAATTATAATCAAGGGTCTAGACTGGGTGTTTTTCATACAAAAGAGCCTTTTATGTATGTTCTACAAAGTCCACAAAGTCATCATTTTTAATTTTTTTTTAAAATCTTAAGAAAACTTACCCTTGTTCTTGCTTCTGTTTCTATTCCCATGAGTTTAATTATCAGCAGTGGTTTCTCTATCATAGGTATCTCTGAAAATGGGGAAATATCTGAGCAGTAAGCCCAGGCTTATTTACAAGTGTGGATTATAACTGCTCTTCTATGGAAATTAGTAACGGAACAGCCACAATTTCTGTGGTATGTCACCTGTCATCTATGTGACAGCAACAAACGTTTAAAAAAAAGAGACATTTTGTTTATTTAAAACGTCTCTCTTGGGCCAGTTAGTGGTGTAATGGTTCAGGTGACTGGATTCCACATGAATAACTGCACAATTTGAGTCCTGGGCCTGGTGGCTTGAAAAACATGCAGGGCAGGTGGTGCATGTGTGCCCAGGGTCCTGAAAAAAGGGAGAAATGGAGGAGAAGGGATTGCAGTGTGACCATTCCCCATAAGAGTGCTTTCTCTCTTCTCTCTCTCTCTCTCTCTCTCTCTCCCCAGCAAGCCACACACTCTAATAAATTAGTAAAAAGAAAAGCAAAACACCTTTTTAAAAATAGCTAGTTTCGTTTCGTTTCGTTTCATTTCCTTCCTTCCTTCCTTCCTTCCTTCCTTCCTTCCTTCCTTCCTTCCTTCTTTCTTTCTTTCTTTCTTTCTTTCTTTCTTTCTTTCTTTCTTTCTTTCTTTCTTAGAGAAATTTTTGCTATGCAGCATGTGCACTTGCCAGAGAGAGGCAAAGGGAGAAATCACCCCTCAGGGGGAATGGCCATACCTCAATCCCTTCTCCATTTTCCACTTGGGATTTTGGGTATGCACTTCCATGTGCCCACTATGAGTTTCAAGCTGCCAGGTCCAGGACTGAAACCACTGTGGACCATGTAGTAATCCAGTGCCTTAACCATTACTCCACCTGCTGGTCCCAAAAGCTAGATTTTTATGTTGAGTAAATATTATAGTTGTAATTTAATATCTAGCAAAGACTAGAATAACAGAATAACGTAGTGTTTAAGGGCATGACATTTTGGAATCAAACTTGAATCTCATCTCTGCTATTTGCTGGCTGTGTGACCTTGGAGAAGTCATTTAACCTCAATAATTCTAATATATCCATTTATTAAATGAAGATGATCAACTCATTCTCTCTGGTATCATGAGCCCTTTTAAAAACATCAGGCTTGACAGGTAGTCAGAGGTGATTTTTCTTTTTTTTAAATTAATGACTTTTTAAAACAATGAGAAAATTTGCAAGGTGCCATCTCCTTTTTGCACCTATGAATGGTTGTCTGTATTTTCTCTTTCTCTTTGCTTGCCTCCTTAGTGGTTCTCACTGTTGTCTCATGTGATGGGAAGCCTTAAAGAACATTAGCCTACTAATGAAATGCCCTTTCTTCCTCTAGCTTCTGGAACCTCAGCTTTTGACTTGGCTCTTATGTATGTATGCAAATGAAACACTGAAGAACTGTAAAAGGGACGTAAATAAAACATTGGTTTACCAATCATCAGATTGTTAGTGCACCGAAGAAATGTGCCAGACTGCTTTTGACAGAACCAGAATGAAAAGCTTTTTAAACAGCATGCCAACTACTAATTAATTTTCTGAACATTTCAAGATTCCTACCGAGTTTATATTCCTGAGTCTTTCTGTAGCTAGTCTGTGACCTGAGATTAGTGCCAGAAAGTTGACTGTGAGGTCACAAGTGTAAAATTTTAGTTCTACAGTATGATAGTTGGCATGAAATCTTTGGATCTGTGTATAGCTTTGTTACATGAGAAACAAGTGTCTGAAAAACAGGAGAAAGAGAAAATTGTTGGATATGGCTGTGAAATCTCCCCAACTCTCATTAAACAAGTGCTTTTAGAATGAATGCTTGTAGCAGCACTCTTGCTTCTCCTATATGCCATTGTGAGAGTGCTGTGGTAATCGTTGTGACTGACAGTTCACATCTGGAGAATTGTAAAATCTGCATACTGATAACGCCCATTTGGTTTCGCCTCATCTTCTGTGATGTGAGCTTGCTGCTTGCCTTTTTCTTTCCCTCAGGAAGGAGATGCTCAGTCTGATGGGTAAACATGATATCTCTTTATAGTTTTATTTTTCATTTGTTATATTATTTAATAAATGTTCTTAAATTATGAATGAGTTTCATTTTAATGGAGGCTTGGAGGGTAAGAGAAGAAAGGGGATAACTAAAGGGTTGGAATGGGTAGAAAGGAAAAGAGAAGAGGCAGGAAGAGCTACACCGGGGAATGCATGGTACAATGGCAAAGGTGTAGGGTTTAGGGTGGAGAAGAACAGGGAGAGGGAGCAAGGAAGATTAGAGGTTGGCGCCAGGGAGAATTTACACACTTCTGCTCATTTAAGCTTTGAGGTTCTGATTATCACCTGTTATCTGCTGTCCTTTCAAAATGTTTATTAATTAATTATGATTCACCAGCTCTAATACTTAAGTCATTAGCGGTTTCATTCCAAATGGGGAAATCAGAGCAGTCTCCCAGAATGGAAATTCTGCTGGTTGTAATAGCAGTGACTAGTGTGAACTCCTATGAAGGTCAGATCTGTCACCCTCTTGTGATTAGATAGGTCTTTATAATGCCGAGGAAGAGAAACACTTACTATCTTTTACTTGAGAGCTTATTGTGAGGATACATGCACAGAGAACACTGGAAGCCACTGTGATGCAGACGCTGTGATGCAGACGCTGGAAATACAGTGGTCATTGGGGGGGTTGTTGCAGTGGTCATTGGGGGGGTTGTTGCCCCCCCAGCCTGCTTGGGGGGTCAACAACCTAAGCCAAAGGGCTCTACATCCCACTCACTGTTTGCATATTATCTTTCTTATTTTATTTATTTATTTATTAATTTTTTTTTGAGAGAGATTTTTGCTATAGGGTGTTTGTGCTCACTGGAGAGAGAGAGAGAGAGACAGAGACAGAGACAGAAAGTGAGAAATCACCCCAGGCAGATGTCCACACCACAATCCCTTCTCTATTCTCCTCTTGGGATTTTGGGCAAGCCTGTGCGAGCCCGGAGTGAGTTTTAAGCTGCCAGGTCCGGAACTCAAATTGAGGTCAACTACTTGGGAGTCCAGAGATATAACCATTACGCCATCTGCTGGCCTCACTGTTTTCATATTTGCAAGGGAGAACATTTGATTGAACTGACTTGCTGCTGTGCATTGAGTGCCCCTTGGATTTACTGGTCTGTGAATGCATCTCAGAGCTGTCTTCCTTCCCTGTGCTCAGCCATATACACTCCTTTTGACGTGTGCATTTGAAGCTCAGTTCCATCAACTGCAACTTGGTTTCTTTCTTTACCCTTTGGGTACCTAGTATGAGCCAGGTGTGTGCTAGATATTGGGAAATCAGAAATAAGCAAGATAGGAAAGGTTCCTACTGGCTTAGAGTTTATATTTTAGGACTGTGATGTGGTAGTGAGATTGAAATAAGTACTTGTTCATTCAAATAAATGAATGAACAAGGTGATTTCAGATGGTAGTTTCTGAGAAGGCAGTGAATCTTGGGGGATGCGACATACTGTGATTTGGGGAGAAAATCTGTTTTAGACAGGGCAGTCCAAGATCTCTCTAAGAAAGCTATCTTATCTATCCTATCTATCTATCTATTTAGGGAGAGATTTTTGCTATTAGAGTGTGTGTGTGTGATCATTGGAGGCAGAGAGAAAGCAAGAAACCAGGCCCCCCAGGATGACCATGCTGCAATCCCTTCTCCTTCATTCTTCTCCTGGGATTTTGGGCACTCATGCACACATGCCCATTGTGTTTCAAGGTCTGCATCTGGGACTTGAACCATGGTCAGCCATGTAGGAGTCTAGTACCTTAACCACTATGCCACCTGCTGGCCATGAAAGTAATATTTTAACAGAGACTTCAGTGAACTGAGGCAGAGAGTAGTACCTAGTGCAAAGGGCCTGAGATTGGATCACTTGGATGATATTTTAAAACTTTTTTTTGTAGAAAATTTCAAACTTGTTTTTATCATTTTCAACAATTATAATCTCATGGTCCAATGACCTGTCTTGTTTCATTGGTCAACCTTCTTATTTTGTTCCACTTCTGTATTATTTTAGCATATTATTTTCTGAATGTTATAGTATTTTATCTAAAAATATTTCAATATGGGGACCAGCAGATAGTGTAGTGATTGCATTGCTTGACTCCTGTGCAGTCAGCTGCAGTTCAAGTCCTAGACCCAGTGGCTTAAAACCCTCTCTGGGCACATGTGCATGTGGGCCTAAAAGTACCAAGAGGAGAATCAAGGAGAAGGGATTGTGGTGTGGCCATCACCTCTGGGGGGGTGATTTCTTGCTTTCTATCTTTCTGTCTCTCAGAGAGACAGAGCACAAGCACCCTATAGCAAAAATCTCTCTTTAAAAAAAAACAAGAAAAAGAAAAACACACTGAACACATGTGTTTGTGCCTATAGACAAAATCCTTACAGAGAGAAATGGAGAAGGGGTTGCAGAGTAATCATGCTCCATGCTGTAGTATGTTTCTCTTTCAGTTTTCTGAATGTTCTGTTTTGAGTACCCCCGTTCTTATTTCATTCAAGTATTATTCTCTTACCACCTTTGAGGGTAATAATGATAGCTTTTTGAAATTTTTATATATGTACATATTTTATATTTTTTTCAAGTTCCATTTTCCTGTTTCTTTTGATGCCTGCTTTTTATATTAGATATTTTCCAGATAATGTCTACCATTCTTGTCTGTCTGTTGAGATTTAAGATGGGAGGTATAGTAAAATTGAAAACTCTGAGCAGCAGTAAGACTGGTTGACTGTACTTTTCATCCCATAGTGATCTGGATGCACTACATCCTTTAGGAAATTCCATGTAGAATTGGAGCCCATTCCCCCATAGGCCCCCGTAGATGGAGTCCTTTCCCCCATCCTTGAGTATAGTCAGATTCTCAAATACCAATTCTTTCACTTTTATGCCTGAGGTACATATTTGGCTCAGTGTCAGTATTCTGAGAGGCAAATATGTAGGTCTTTAATTTATCCACATGTTTTCTTAATGGAACCCTCTAACCATGTCTAATATCTGCCATTCCAGAGACCTTTGTTTTCTTTTCTCTAGGCTTCTGCCAGAAGAGGGAGGCGTAGTCTTCTGGGAGTGTTGCTGCTTCTTAAACAGATTTTCAACCTATCTTGCTATTTCTAGTCTTGTCTTCATCTTAGGTTCCAGAGGTACACAGTGCTGCCATTTTCTGAGCCTTAAAGAGATTCTGATATCAATATAAATTGGTTTGCTTCGCAACTTTCTTTGATGGCTTAAGTTTTGCTTCTGTTAAGTCAGGTCTTTGGTTCTGCCAAGTCGGTTACCTTTTGTCCGTCTGCTTTGTATCTTGTAAAATTGTAAAACTTTCGCCTCTTCTCATGACCTGTTTTTTCCCTTGTGAATTTATATAATTTTAAAATCCTTTTAATATATTTTTAATGGGGTTTGGGAAGAGAGAATGTGTTTAATGTATCATGTTTAGCCAGTAACACTTATTTCAACAGAGTATTAACAGTATTAGTTTGCTAAGGCTTCCATAGCAAAGTATTAAAACCTGGATAAACAACAGAAATTTATTTCCTTACAGTTCTGAAGGCTAGAAGACCAAGATCAAGAAGACAGCATGGTTGATGGTTGATTTTTTTTGAGGCCTCTCTCCTGGGCTTGTAGATGGTTATCTTCACCTTTTGCTTTAGTTACTTTTTTTTTTTTTCCCCATCAGGTGCTTGTGCTCGTCAGAGAGACAAGAGAGAAGGAAAGTGAGAAATGACCCATAGGGGGTATGGCCACACCACAATACCTCCTCCTCCTTTCTCCTCTTGGGATTTTGACATGTATGCTCATGTGCCCAATGTGATTTTCAAGCCACTAGATCTGGGACTCTAACTATGGTAAGTCATGTAGAGTCCAATGCCTTAACCACCATGCCACCTGCTGCCCTCCCTCCCAGTTACCTCTTTTTATTTTTATTTTTGGAGAGGTTTTTGCTATAGGGTGCATGCGCTTGCCAGAAGGAGAGAGAGACAGAGAGATAGAAAGCAAGAAATCACCCCCCAGGGGGGATGGCCATGCCACAATCCCTTCTCCTCCATTCTCCTCTTGGGATCTTGGGCACGCATGCACACGTGCCTGGCCCAGTTACCTCTTTAAAGGCCTTGTCTGTAAATACAATCACATTCTGAGGTGTTAGGACATCAACATATGAATTCAGCCCATGGCAAGAATATTTTTGACATTTATTAAATTAACTGATTTCGTTATTTTTAGCTTTTCATTTTCATTAGAGTGTAATGAAATCTTTCATGTTTATTGAAATAAATATTTCTTTTTTTAATTTTTTGAATTGTGCTTTCCCCAAAGGAGAATCAAGGAGAAGGGATTGTGGTGTGGCCATCACCT
Organism: Tupaia belangeri chinensis; assembly: GCF_000334495.1. Lineage (NCBI taxonomy): Eukaryota > Metazoa > Chordata > Mammalia > Scandentia > Tupaiidae > Tupaia > Tupaia belangeri. The sequence goes on along the minus strand of NW_006159701.1, from coordinate 3,654,521 downwards.
CTGGGGGGGTGATTTCTTGCTTTCTATCTTTCTGTCTCTCAGAGAGACAGAGCACAAGCACCCTATAGCAAAAATCTCTCTTTAAAAAAAAACAAGAAAAAGAAAAACACACTGAACACATGTGTTTGTGCCTATAGACAAAATCCTTACAGAGAGAAATGGAGAAGGGGTTGCAGAGTAATCATGCTCCATGCTGTAGTATGTTTCTCTTTCAGTTTTCTGAATGTTCTGTTTTGAGTACCCCCGTTCTTATTTCATTCAAGTATTATTCTCTTACCACCTTTGAGGGTAATAATGATAGCTTTTTGAAATTTTTATATATGTACATATTTTATATTTTTTTCAAGTTCCATTTTCCTGTTTCTTTTGATGCCTGCTTTTTATATTAGATATTTTCCAGATAATGTCTACCATTCTTGTCTGTCTGTTGAGATTTAAGATGGGAGGTATAGTAAAATTGAAAACTCTGAGCAGCAGTAAGACTGGTTGACTGTACTTTTCATCCCATAGTGATCTGGATGCACTACATCCTTTAGGAAATTCCATGTAGAATTGGAGCCCATTCCCCCATAGGCCCCCGTAGATGGAGTCCTTTCCCCCATCCTTGAGTATAGTCAGATTCTCAAATACCAATTCTTTCACTTTTATGCCTGAGGTACATATTTGGCTCAGTGTCAGTATTCTGAGAGGCAAATATGTAGGTCTTTAATTTATCCACATGTTTTCTTAATGGAACCCTCTAACCATGTCTAATATCTGCCATTCCAGAGACCTTTGTTTTCTTTTCTCTAGGCTTCTGCCAGAAGAGGGAGGCGTAGTCTTCTGGGAGTGTTGCTGCTTCTTAAACAGATTTTCAACCTATCTTGCTATTTCTAGTCTTGTCTTCATCTTAGGTTCCAGAGGTACACAGTGCTGCCATTTTCTGAGCCTTAAAGAGATTCTGATATCAATATAAATTGGTTTGCTTCGCAACTTTCTTTGATGGCTTAAGTTTTGCTTCTGTTAAGTCAGGTCTTTGGTTCTGCCAAGTCGGTTACCTTTTGTCCGTCTGCTTTGTATCTTGTAAAATTGTAAAACTTTCGCCTCTTCTCATGACCTGTTTTTTCCCTTGTGAATTTATATAATTTTAAAATCCTTTTAATATATTTTTAATGGGGTTTGGGAAGAGAGAATGTGTTTAATGTATCATGTTTAGCCAGTAACACTTATTTCAACAGAGTATTAACAGTATTAGTTTGCTAAGGCTTCCATAGCAAAGTATTAAAACCTGGATAAACAACAGAAATTTATTTCCTTACAGTTCTGAAGGCTAGAAGACCAAGATCAAGAAGACAGCATGGTTGATGGTTGATTTTTTTTGAGGCCTCTCTCCTGGGCTTGTAGATGGTTATCTTCACCTTTTGCTTTAGTTACTTTTTTTTTTTTTCCCCATCAGGTGCTTGTGCTCGTCAGAGAGACAAGAGAGAAGGAAAGTGAGAAATGACCCATAGGGGGTATGGCCACACCACAATACCTCCTCCTCCTTTCTCCTCTTGGGATTTTGACATGTATGCTCATGTGCCCAATGTGATTTTCAAGCCACTAGATCTGGGACTCTAACTATGGTAAGTCATGTAGAGTCCAATGCCTTAACCACCATGCCACCTGCTGCCCTCCCTCCCAGTTACCTCTTTTTATTTTTATTTTTGGAGAGGTTTTTGCTATAGGGTGCATGCGCTTGCCAGAAGGAGAGAGAGACAGAGAGATAGAAAGCAAGAAATCACCCCCCAGGGGGGATGGCCATGCCACAATCCCTTCTCCTCCATTCTCCTCTTGGGATCTTGGGCACGCATGCACACGTGCCTGGCCCAGTTACCTCTTTAAAGGCCTTGTCTGTAAATACAATCACATTCTGAGGTGTTAGGACATCAACATATGAATTCAGCCCATGGCAAGAATATTTTTGACATTTATTAAATTAACTGATTTCGTTATTTTTAGCTTTTCATTTTCATTAGAGTGTAATGAAATCTTTCATGTTTATTGAAATAAATATTTCTTTTTTTAATTTTTTGAATTGTGCTTTCCCCAATTACAATGAGATTTAGATTAGTTTTAACTAAAGCTTTTTTAGTTGCCAAGAGTAAGAAGCCTAAGCTATCTGAAATAATATGTTTCTGTTGAGAAGTCTAAAGCCATTCTGATTTCAAATTCTTTCTTCATGGCCTTTTAATATCTTCTTTTCTCTAGAAATTTCTAAGACTTTCAGTATTCTGAAACTTCTTGATCCTATGTCTTGATGAGAGTGTATTCTTATTCATGGTATTGGGCACTCTGTGGGCTTTTTCTATCTGGAAATAAGTATTATTTGGAAATTTTCTTGAACCATTTCTTTGATGATTTTCTCCCTGTGTTTTCTTTTTTTCTTAACTGAGAGTATGTGTGCTCGCGTATGCACGTGTGTGCACAAAAGAGAGAGAAGTACCTATTGGTGGAGAATGGTCCTGCTACAATCCTTTTCCCTCCATTTATCCTTCTTGTCAGGACTGTGAGCATACATGCACATGCATCTAACATGTTTTTCAAGATGCTTGGGTCAGGATTCAGTTCATAGTCAGCCATGTGGGTTCCAGCTCCCTATGCACTGTGTTTAACCACTGTACTTTGGGGCCAGCCCTCTCTCTTCTCCTTTGTTGGAAAGTGTGGTTTGTAGATACTGGCCTTTCTGGATTGATTCTTGAAATATTTTCCTTATCACTTCTCTCTTGCTTTCAATTTTTTCCTTTTGATTCTACTTTCTAAAATTTCCTTAGTTTTATCTCTCACGAATCCTTATTTTCATTACATTTTAAATTCCCAAGAGCTCTTTTTCATTCTCTGAAAAAAACCTATTTTTAACAATATAAACTGTTGTTATTTTGTGGTTGCCGTGTCTCTTTCTGTATACTTGAGGACGCACGCACACACACACACACACACACACACACACACATTTTCTTTTTGTCATAATGTAATCTGTAAGCACAAACATATACAAAATAAGATGCATAAGTCAATGATTTACCAGTAAGCAGACATCTATGACACTACCACCTAGGAGGAGTAATAGAATGCAGTTCTCCTATACTCTTCTTTCTGCCTCCCGTTCCCTCCAAAATTATTTCTTCATTGCTTGAGGCTCATAACTCCCACTGGTATAGAATGACTAAATAAGTCCGTCTTTACCATTATTCTTTATAAAGAGAATAGCTACCATTTAACCTAAGAAGTGTCACTGTTACCTTTTTAAAAAAGGGACATCATGAAGAAAATCTTATCAGGTAGAGAATTGGAACATGAAAGGTAACTATGATGTTAGATACAAATTAATAGAATGATAGATATAAATAGATGCTCTTATGTTTTCTTAGTTTGGTTAGTGTATGGTATTGTATTTGGGGCTTTAACTAGCTATCTAGGAAAAGCAGAATCTTGTCTTTGAAGAAAGATTTGTGATGTTAACTTGTGTCATTCATTTATCAATCAACCATACATCATTTATTAGGCACCGAAGATTCAAAATACATTGAGCATAGTCACTGCCCTCCAGAGGCTCAAAAATATTCTCTGGCTTCAAATGGACCTGTCTTTAAAAGGTATATCCTAATAAAAGTCAGAAAATGAAGCATTAAGTTTTTACCCGAGTAAAAGACATGTATCTGAGACTGGCCTAGCAAGAGATTGGAATATTATGTTAATGTTCCCAGTATTCTTGCTCATGTTTTACAGAAATTGCACTTCACTGACTCCAAGGTTCAGTGGATTAGAGGAAAATCTTAAACCCAGGAAGATTAATTCAAATCCTGTATTAACCTATTTGATCATTTCACAGTATTACTGGATAATTTGTAATTAGTGACAAGCATTTAGACTTCACGAATAATCCTGTTTGGGTGAGTGCTCCTTTGTTTTGACCTTCCTCACTCCATGCTGTATGCAAGTGATAACTGAGTACTGTAGTTACCTGTTGTTCAGGACGCCCTGATTTTTTTCACCAAATGGTATGTTCTCGTGTACGTTAAGCATGTATTTTCCTTCCTAAGTCTTTTCTTTTGTAGTAGAATCTTTTCTAGGTGAGTATATCTTCACTTCTGATGACATTAGCTGTAACATTTCAACCTGGGCAAGATTTCTGTTACGTTGGGATTTTACTTTTCTGCCTCACTAATCAAACAGTTTCTAATGACATCTTTTCTTTTGATGTGATTTGAAGATTGAGGTACTAGGAGTTTCAGCACGTAATGACCTATCCCATAAAGGGACAACAGGGAAGGATAACACTTTTTGGAGAAAGATCTGTGCTATATACTGTTATGAATTTTAAAAGGCAAATAAAAGCCTGATATATTTTAATAATTATTCACAAAAGCACAACTTTCCAAGCTGTGAAAGATGAAAGGACTGGCAAACCTGTCCTCATTGTTGAAAATGGAAAGCTGCTTCTTTCATTCTGCGAGATCAGGGATTCATGTTGAGGGGAGTATAATTCCTGGTCTGAGCTTTCTTTCTCTTTTTCTTTAATGCTTGGAGAAGCTATTCAGCTTGGTTTTTCTTTCTTTTTTTTTTTTTAATTTGTTTATTTTAAAATTTGCTATAGGCCATGCACACTTGCCAGAGAGAGACAGAGAGAAGGAAAGGGAGAAAGCCCCCCCCCCCCCCAGGGGGATAGCCACACTACAATCCCATCTGCTCCATTCTCCTCTTGAGATTTTGGGCATGTATGCACACGCACTTGGCATATTTTTCAAGCAACTGAGTTTGAGACTCAAATCATGCAGTCAACCATGTGAGATTCAGATGCCTTAACCACCACGCCACCGGCTTGCCCTTGTACTGAGCATTTAGGATAGGTTTTGGGACCAGCAGGTGGTGCAGTGGTTATGTTCCTGAACTCTTGGCCAATCATACTTTGAGTCCTGGATCTGGTAGCTTGAAATTCACACCAGGTGTGTGTGGATGGAGGGGAGAATGGAAGAGGAAAGAATTGTGATGTGGCCATCCCTCCTGGGGGATGATTGCTCACTTTCTCTCTCACTGTCTCTCTCTCTCTCCAGTTAGTGCACACAAAAGCCTAAGACAAAAGCCTTTCCAAAAAAAAAAAAAAAAGTAAATAAGTTTGATTTGTGAGGCATATTTTGGTTTCTCTGTTGCTTCTTTTACTCTGTAGGCCTTAGGCTGAAACATGAGAGAAGTCTGTTCCTATCATCTCTATACTTTGAGTCCAACCTTTTCCATGTACCCATTTCTTTTGTATTGTTGTCTTACTGCTAAAACACTCCCTTTACATTGCCACCTTACTAAATTTTGTCTTACAGTGACTGTTTTATACTCCAGTCTCTTCCAATTTTCTTCTTGCAGAAGGACCTTTTCTTTGTCCTATTTCTTTAGGGCAAAATATAAAATTTTGTCACATTATTTTATTGACAATTCTATGCTGATATGTCCATTTGTGCAATGAATTATATTGAGGAGTTCCACTCTCATGCATGTAAAAATCAAGTTGCATTTTAAAGCAGGCCATTCTAGAGGCAATACCTAAAACTAGCAGGTAGCTGACTCTGATGGTAGAAATTTGGGTAATGTTTTTGACCTTGGAGGCAGATACATTTTTTTTTTTCTGGAGACCATGCGTTATAGTTCTTTTCAAATTATCCTGCATAGCTTTTTATACTTTACTGGACTTGCTTATATCTTAGCTAGGATTCTCTTTTACCTGAGCAAAATGTTCATTTTATTATAATGGAACACTGATATTTCCTGGAACCCAATGGCAGCACATGCAAGCTAGTCCACGTGAAAGAATGAAATGAACAGTAGTGTGGAACCAGGTAGTCACCTCTCAGTCTCTCTAAAGCCGCATAATCCTTGTATTAATTTCCTGTTGCCATTGTAATAAAGTACCACACATTAGTGGCTTAGACAGCACAAAGTTACCTGGAAGCTCTGAAGACTGAAATCCGTTTCACTGACTCAAATCAAGGTATCTCCCCAGGGCCACACTCCTGCCGGAGGTTTCTGGGGAGAAATTATTGCCGTGCCTCCCTCTCATGTCTGCTCCTTCGTCTTGAAGCAGCATGGCTTCTTGCTTCAGCATCACAGTGCCTTCTACTGTAACATCTCCTGTCTCCCTCTTATTAGAACACTAATGACTGATTATATTTGGGGTTGCCCTAGGCAATCCTTAACTAGATCACATCTACAAGGGACTTTTTGCCATGGATGAAGACCTACGTATCTTTGGGGGTCATTATTTGATTTATCATGGTCTCTTACAGCTGCTCCTCTCTCTGCGTTGTTCATGTTTCTCTGTTGTTCTGAAGACCTGCTTGCTCTGTTCTGGCATATGGGTGCAAAGCCCAATGGTAGCCTTAGGTCCTGCATTCATGAAAGAACAGTTTGACTACTAGGATAGATGAGTCTCAGCTTCAGGTTCCCATAAGTGGTCAGGTGGCCAACCCTGGTCTGGTTTCCGAGGCCAGAAGGCAGTTCCAACAAGACTTCGAATTTCTCAGTTAAGGAAGTGCAGTCAGTTCTCAGAGAAAAAATGATGAGTATAGGACCTAAATTGAGGTTGTTAATTTAACCGTAACTAGAGGCAGAATAAATATATATTCTTGAAGATCATAATTGTTGTATTTTGATTGCGCCAAGCAGGATGACTGTAACAAGAAATGATAAACAGTTAATGATTATTATCCCTTTGTTCTCAAAGCCAAGTAAGAGACAATTCCATAATTGTGACCCAAGATGGCATTATGAAAAGTAATTCTTGGGGAGCAGCATCCTGTCCAGGGCCCTGGCCTCACGCCTGGCCCTGTGCAAATCTGGGAGCAGAGAGGCCCACCACCCAGGTGAGCTGGCAGGCAGCCCTTCTGCTGCACATGTGCCCATGAGTGTCTGGCACCCCTTGACTCTGGGTAGAGCGCAGCAGTGCCTCCTGCTTGGGAGCACTCCCCAACCTTCCTCAGTCCTTGCGCACCATTCATCTCCTTTCCCCGCTCTGGTTTGGGCACAGACTGAGACATGGTTCTCACTACTTGCCCAGCCTGGCCTTAGACTTGTGGTTCTCCTACCTTGGACTCCTGAATAGCTAGGATTTCCTGGATTCTGTTTGTGAGCTGTCCAGTTGTTTATGGGGCAGAAGAATCTTTTAGCGTGTGTCTTGTATTTTTACCCTCTTTTGACATGAGCTAGAGTATTCTGCTGCTGCTTACTGGTCATACTTGCCCTTTCTCTTGCAGTCTGGATTGCCCTTCCTCAGATTTCAGAAGGATTATGGTGACCTACTCCCTCACCTCCTAGCCCATGACATGAAGCTTCCCATCTCCCAGACTAGTGTATAGTGTTCCTTGAGTTAAAATCACTTGTTAGTGGGACCAGCAGGTTGCATAATGGTTATGTCAATAGACTCCAATAGACTCCCATGTAGTGGACCATGGTTCAAGTCCCAGACCCAGCAGTTTAAAGCTCATGCTGGGTGCATGTGTGTGCCCAAAATCCCAAGAGGAGAATGGAAAAGGGATTATGGCATGGCTAATTCCCCCTCCGGCAGATGATTTCTCATTTTCTGTCTCTCTCTGTCTCTCTGGTCAATACATGTGCCCTACAGCAGAAAAACTCTCTTAAAACAAATCACTTGTTAGTTTTAAATAAAACAGAGACCTTCAGGTAAAAAAGTAAGGGAAGGGAGAGAGGACAGTAGAAATCATATTCTGAGTTTAAAGGAGGGATAGGAAACAGAGACTGAGAATTAGATAGTAGTGTGTCTTTGCTGTTTATGTTTCTCCCGAGATTCGTAACTTCAGTAGCTTTTGCCATCACTCAAATAAATAGAGACTGTGGTTCTTGGGATTGCAGATAGGCCTCTCCTAGTTGCATTGTGATCCTGCAGCTACCTTCCCTTGGCTGTTCCTGCTATTTGTAGACCAGCTACAGGCTTGCCATAGGTAATCTTTTCAGCTTCTTCTTGGAGAGAATTGTGACTATTGCCTTGAAATCACGTTCACATTCTTTGAAGATGTTTTCCTTTGGACACATCATATTTTCACAGCATTCATACTTTGTACCTTTTTTCTCTAAAATAAATAGATCTCCTCTAGGGTCTTTCAGATTTCTTTTACTTTTCTGCTATAACAAAAATTCCAAGTTTCTTAATGTTTGAGGCATGTTTCTTTTTTTTTTTTTTTTTGGAGAGGTTTTTTGCTATAGGGTGTATGTGTTCGCCAGACAGACAGAGAGAGACAGAGAGACAGAAAGCGAGAAATCACCCCCCAGAGGGGATGGTCACGCTGCAATCCCTTCTCCTCCATTCTCCACTCGGGATCTTGGGCACGCACGCACACGCGCCTGGTGTGAGTTTTAAGCCACCAGGTCTGGGACGCGAACCGTGGTTGACTACGTGGGAGTCCAGCGACATAGCCATTATGCTAACTGCTGGTTCCCAGGCATGTTTCATTTTGTATTTGCTTGTAATGTACAATTCTAATATGACAATTCCAAAGTGAAGACTAATTGAGGATCCATTGACTGTTAGTACTTGAAATAGAAGAAAATGACCATATTCAACAGTATATTGTTAGTCTAGAAACAAATTGCTACCACAGCTGCCTCATGAATCAGCTCACATGATACGTTCTGGTTGGAGCCAACAGATCAATAAGTATAGAATTATTGTAGCAATTAAAAATCAGCATTAAAATTTAACAAATTAAAGCCTTGGCCTTTAATTTGTATTGAAATTTTAATAAATTTTAATTTATTTTAATAAATTCCAGTTATTAGTGTGGACTATTCTTTAGTAAATGGAATAGGATTTATACCAGCAAAGTATATGACTCCCATTTTAGGTTTGGAGGAGTGCTAATTTTTCATAAATAAAATAAAATGCATGTTTCCAAAATTATCCAAGTCTTTTTTTTAGAGAGAGATATTTTTGCTATAGGGTGTGTGCACTTGCTGGAGATTCAGAGAGACAGAAAGTGAGAAATCACCCCCCAGGAGGAATGGCCATGCCGCAATCCCTTCTTCTTCATTCTCCTCTTGGGATTTTGGGCACACACTCACAAATGCCCAGCATGAGTTTTAAGTTGCCAGGTCTTAAGCTGCAGTTGACTACATGGTAGTCCAGTGATGTAACCATTATGCCATCTGCTAGTCCCAAAATTATCTAATTCTTAATGTGTTCTAAGATAAAGTAATAATTGCCTATTCATGTCCTAATGCATTGCTTAGCAAGGTCACAGCAGATGTTGGCGTAGATATATATATATACATATATATATATATGTATATATATATATCCACACACACATGCACACACACACACACATATGTGATGTGATAATGCTGATTTTTGGAAGTGGGAAAAGATAAAAATAAAAGGGACTTATGTAGGAAACTAATGAAGGATGAAGGAGGGTGGGTACTTCCTAAGCCTGGGCACCCATAAAGTACAGAAGATATGGGTGCTGACCCACAAGTGTATGTGGAGTGCCAGTCTCTAAAACCATCTGGCTTAATGCATTTATATGAGCAAATTAGAGATGTAAATGTGGCCATGCAGGATTAATCACGCACTTGCTGCTCTTTGCTAGTGTGTGCCAAATCACATTTCACTTACTTGGTACTCTGTATGATTTCCTTAGATTTATTACTTTTGTTTGGTATACCATCGCTTCTGCAGTGTTAATGTTATGCAGTGGAAATTTTTTTATGTCTGTACCTGCAACACAGAGGGAGGATCTCAAGGGGAAAGCGGAAACAGAGAGCATCAAATCAGCATTGTTTTATTTCCTTTCATGGCTCGAACACTACCTAAAATCCTTGGTAAATTTACTGCTGCTTCTGTGTTGAGAATCTCTTGGCATTCCCAGAATAATCCTATCTTTTCTAGCATTTTTCTAGTTGATATTCTTCATGCCAAGAAATGGGAGACTTTTTTGTATGTGTGAGAAAATGTAAATTGACTTGCCTGAGGTCACAAGTCAAGTAAGTCAAGGTGCTCAGAAACAATGAAATGTGATCATCACTATGGCAGATACTGCTAGCTATTCCCCAATATTCACTTTCTTTTCTTTACTAGCAATACACTCTGCAGTTATTAACAGGACCTTTGGCCATGCAGAATGAAAGTCATATTTCTCAACTTTGTCTCTCGAGTATTCTGGCCAGTGGGATGTAAGCAGAAATGTTAAATACATTTCTAGAACCTATCTTTGTAGAGAGGGATGTGCTTTTCTTCCTTTCTCCTTCCTACTGAGTGGAATGTGGATATGATGACTGGTGCTTAAGCAGCTATCTTGGACTATAGTCAAAAGCTGTGTTGATAGGGAAGAAGAGAAGGTCTCTGATGATAACTGGTATGATATATTGGCCTTGTACTGTGATGTCTAAACTTTGTTTATATCAGAGAAAATGAAACTTCTTTCTTAGTGAAGCCACAGTTATTTTTTGAGTTATTTAGTACCTTCAGCTAAGTTTAACACTGACTAAAATAATGGTTATAAGACATATTTTTTATGCCTATTACAGAGTTGAGAAGTTGACAATTTCTGGAATTTAGATATGTATATATATTTAACATTAAGTATTAGTTTCTGATTCTCTTTTTAAGGGAGTCCAAGCTATTGTACTCTTGCAATTTTCCTACATGCAGAATTATTCTGATAATTCTGTTTCAGGAAGATGGTTGAAAAAAACAGTTGTCCCCCCAGGTGAGAGAAGCCAGAGTTTGTAAACTTAAGTCAGTAATGAGAAAATGTAAATCTATGATTTTTATAGATATATATGATCATTGGACTCACAGAGGTAGAGAAATACAGTAAAAAAGGGAAGTTTTGGGGGAGTCTATAAAAATGGAAAGCATCTGGTGTGAAGTCTATAAAAGACCACAATATCAGGTCATTTCAAGTTCTTTTGTGAGTTAAAATCTGGCTTAATATATAATAAATGGCTTCCAAGTGTTATTGCTTCTTTCTGTCCTCTGGAGGAGGCCATTAAAGCAGTGAGGGATGCTGAGGTTCAGTTAGCATGTGTGAGTCTTGGGAGGGTTAGCCCTGGCTAAGGATCATGTCTTCTTCTGGTACTAAAGACGAAGTGGTGCAGGTGGGGTAGAGATACTAGAGAAAGCAGAGATAAAAATGCATGTCCTGATACTGAGAAAGAAGATATTTTATATTCTGTTCTAAAGGAGATTCAAGTCCTAAGATTCTTTTTCCCTTCTATAGTAAGTGGAGACCGATTGAATCTTATCACTACCTAATTTAGTCTTTTTCAAGATAGGAAAAACCTTTGCTAAAGAAAATTGAAAAGTAAGCATCAAGAGATTATAATAGAGAGGCGTGTAATCAGGAAAACAAAGGTGCTGATATGGTAAATTCGCATCTGGCTTCCTTGCCAATCTTATGGGGGGGTATAAATATGACATGGATTCATTTTCTTACCATCATTTCCTTCAACCATGCTTTGCTAAGTCCCTCTTCCTTGGCAAGTTCCAAATTCTGAAATTTTCTTTTTTTTTTTTTTAAGAATTATTTAATTTTTATTTATTGTCTTTTTTTTTTTTTTCTTTTGAAGTTGACCAGAGAGAGACAAAGAAAAGGAAAGTAAGAAAGCAAGGTCTGAGACTCAAACCACGGTCAGCTACGTGGGAATCCAGCTGGCTTAACCACCATGCCACCTGCTGGCCCCAAATTCTGAAATGTTCTGTATGCTTTCAGGTATTAAAAATTTATTCTAGTTGGAACCAGCAGTTAGCGTAATGGCTGTGTCGCTGGACTCCCACATAGTCGACCACGGTTCGAATCCGGTACCTGATGGTTTAAACTCTTTAAACTCACGCTGGACACGTGTGCATGCGTGCCCAAGATCCCGAGAGGAGAATGGAGGAGAAGGGATTGCGGCGTGGCCATACCCCCTGGGGAGTGATTTCTCACTTTCTGTCTCTCTGTCTCTTTCTGGCGAGTGCACACACTTGTCGTAACTCGTGGTAAGGAAAGCCATGGAACTTTCCTAGGAATTTATAATTCCTATTGTTGTGTTGACTGGAAAATGAGGGTAGAGAAAGTTGCAGCAGGAGAGTTATTGCCCTGTTATCCAGAGGTAAAAATCTCCAAATCTCAGTGGTTTATAAGGACACATAACTTATTCACATTGGCTACACATCAGTTGCAGGCTTGTTCCACAACAGTCTCCTGCTAGGACCCAAACTGGGTTCACCCCTATTTGAGACATGCCAGCCTCATCACAGAGGGAGAAGAGGTGTGATGGAATCACGTGATGGCTCTAAAAATTCTGTTCAAGTATAGCATGTGACATTTCTACTCACTTTACTTATTTATTTTTTGAGACAGATTTTTGGCTATAGGGCATGTGTGCCCACCAGAGAGACAGAGACAGAGAGACAGACAGAAAGAAAGTGAGAAATCACCCCCCAGGGGATATGGCTAGACCACAATCCCTTCTTCTCCAGTCTTTTCTCGGGATTTTGGGAACATACTCACACATGCCCGGAGTGTTTTAAGCTGCCAGGTCTGGGACTTGAACCACAGTTGACTACGTGGGAGTCCAGGGATGTGACCATTATGCTGCTAGTCCCACCTACTCATGTTTTATTGTTAGTCACATGGTCAAGCTTGACACCACTGGAATAGGAAGTATATACTCATCTCAAAGGAAGGTGTTCTGTTCAGATGGGCTATTTAGAGAGGAGCAGTGACTATTTTGAGCAAATATTATGATCTCTTACAATTGCTTAGTAAATTGTAGCTGTCATATTATTATAGAAATATAGATTATACCTTCCAAAGTTAGTAGAGGAAATACTGACATATGTGAAATAATCAGATAATAAGGCTATAGTCTGCTTACATACTGTATTTTCATTACGTGGTGGGTTTAGAGAAAAGATCCTGAGACAAGAGGTGTGGTGATGATAGCTGTAACTGGGATGGCAGGCCATGAGAAGAACAGAGTCACAGATTAAGCGATGGCCTGTATTGGGGTAAGTGTGGCTGGTGGGAAGGACAGGGAAGAGACCACTATTTGTGGACTAGGGTGAGTGGACTTTGAAGTGAATTAAGGAGGAAAGGAATTGGTGAAAGAGGATAGACCCAGATTCAGAAGATCTCAAAAACTAAGAGAAAAACCTGGATTTGGTATATTGTAGATGGCAGAGTATTTTGTTAGAACTTTTTGAGGCAAACTAAACAAGATCATATTGTTCAATGGGAAGAGAACTGGATTGAGAATTATGACATTTCTGCTGTTTAATGGCCATTACTGTTCGGATAATTCAGTGGTCACTCATTCATTTAACACGAATTTAGTATTGGTATGTACTAGACACCATTGCAGGTATGAGGACATAAAGATGAAATGATAGAGGTCTTTCATTTAACAGTGTTTTATGCAATTGGAAAATAATTATAGAAAATGAAATAATGACAATAAGCAACGAGGCCACACTGAGGAACCAGCAAGGGAGTATACAGATACTCTTTAAGGGGCAGACCATAGGTAAACAGATCCTACCAATGGACTCATCAGCATTGCATTTTGAATATGACAGCAGCTGTTTAAATCATAGGAGGTAGCTGTTGAGATGTCTTAGGTATTCTCTTGGGTGAAAAAGCAGCTTATAGATCTGCATATAAAGTATAATCTTGGAATCAGGCAATGGTGTGCAGGGCCCACATGGGAAAGATTCTGGGTTCACATCCCTGGACCTTCCTGTGCTTATACGGCACCTGTAATCTGGTTGATTTTTGAGAGGATCACAGTGTGAAGACCATTTGGGAGTACCTGTTTGTCTGTTTGTCTCTATTTCTCTCTCATAGAATGAAAAAATAAACAAACAAACAAAAAAGTATTATTGGGCAAGCTGGTGGCATGGTGATTAAAGCAACTGGATCCCACATAGCTGACTATGCAATTTGAATCTCAGATCCTGGTGGCTTAGAAAACATACTGGCCATTTGTGTGTGAGTACCTCAAAATCCAGAAAGGAAAAATGGAGAGGAGATTGTGGTATGACCATTTCATTTGGGGGTGCGTTCTCACTTTTCCTCTTTCTGTGTTTTACTCTGGAGAGTGCATACACTCTTTAGCAAAAACAAATAAACAAACAAAAAAGTATCTCAGGTAGGTTAGAAGAAATGTTTGGAAATGTTTGCATATGCCTAGAAAATTTCAAGATGTATTTATAGTAAAAGAAGACTCTTAGGTATATGGAAAGGATGACTTTTAATTTGTATCTTATATGCTTCTATTCATATTTTTAACCACAATATATCTTTATAATTAATATAAGTTAAAGACAAAGCATCTCATCATAATCACCATTGACCTCTGACTTTATACTCAAACATTCTGATAACTATCTTCATGTTAATATATTGCTTCTAGTCTGGCTTCTTTTGCTTATTCAACTTTTGTACTGATAATCCTAGTTTCAGCTCCTTTTTTTTTTGAGAGGATTTTTGCTATAGAGCATGTGCGCTCGCCAGATACAGACAGAGAGACAGAGAGACAGAAAGTGAGAAATCACCCCCCAGGGGGTATGGCCATGCTGCAATCCCTTCTCCTCCATTCTCCTCTTGGGATCTTGGGCACGCACACACATGCGCCCAGCGTTAGTTTAAGCCACCGGGTCTGGGACTCGAACCACGGTCAACTATGTGGGTGTCCAGCAACATAGCCATTACGCTGACTGCTGGTCATAGTTTCATCTCCTTTTAAAGTCTTATTAAAATAGCTATTCTTTCCTATAGATGCTGAACTTCACTTCTATTATTTGTTTTGTTTGTTTCCAATTTTTTTTTATTATGGTAAAATACACATAACTTACCATCTGTCTTCGTATGTTTTTTGTTGCTATAACTAAATACCACAGACTGGGTAATTTATAAAGCATGGAGGTTTATTTAGTACATGACTCTGGAGGCTGGGAAGTCCTCCAGCAGGCCTGCTAGTGAGGGCGCGTCATCACTTGGCAAAGGGCATCATGTAGCAAAAAGACCAGCGAGCCAGACAGAGCTCCCTTTTATAACAGAACTACTCTCACGGTAACAATATCACCTCTTTTATGAGAAACACACCTTCATTAATCTGTTAATTCACCCATGAGGGTCCTTCTCTCGTGACTCAGTCACCTCTGACTAGGCTCACCTGTCAACACTATTGTGTTGGGGATTAAGTTTCCAACACAAGAATTTGGGGGACACATTCAAATCATAGCACCATCTTAGCTGTTTTAAAGCATATTTATCCTTACTTTTTTCTTCCAAAGAATGTGTTCTTCTACCTCTTTATCTACTCTCCTCAGGAAGATCAACATTTTCTAAAGGACAACCTCAAAACTGATGATTAATCCAGGGTTGGAATGTTTGCCACCAGGGAACAATCCAGAAGAGGACACACATACCGAAGATCACAGCCATATAGTATAGGTCAAGTGTCAGGGTGTTCTTGAGTGTAAGAGCTGAGCATTGGTTCAAATTTCTGAGTAATTTAAGGCAAGGAATAAAAACATTGGATAAAGGGGCCAGCAGATGGCATAATTGTTACGTTGCTAGACTCCCATGTAGTCAACCACGGTTCGAGTCCCGGACCTGGAGGCTTAAAACTCATGCCAGGCGTGTGTGCCTGCATGCCCAAGATCTGGAGCGGAGAATGGAGAAGGGATTGTAGTGTGGCCATGTCCCCCTGGGGAGGGGGGATTTCTTGCTTTCTGTCTCTCTGTCTCTCTAGCTAGTGCATGCACCCTAAAGCAAATATCTCTCTAAAAAAATTGGATAAAGAGTGAGCACTGAACCTAGGATATGGAGGACAAAAGCAAGAAAAATGCATCGTTAGTATGGAGCAGTAATAGTGACAAGCGGAGAAGAGACTGCTAATATGTGCTTTCTGGGCTGTGAGTAGTCTTACCTGGGAAAACAGAAGTAGGTGACACTTTTTCAAAGGTGGAAGAGCAAGTCGGTTTCTGCCTGATTTTTATTAATCTGTCTCCTTTTTTAGAAAAGGAGGGAGATTAGAACTTTTAGAGCAGGAATATAAAACCCCCAAGCCCAAACATTTACCACTCCTACTCGCTGCACATGTACACATGCCCCAGAGTTAGCAGACATTTGGGCACTGGGCATTGTGTTCAGTTATGTTTTACTGGTGATCTGATAAAACTAAAGTACACTAGTATTACACTCCTCCAGTGGGGAAGGCCTTGCCACAATCCCTTGACCTCCATTCTCTTCTTGGGATTTTGGGCATGTACACACAGACACACCCACACGTATACCGGAGTGATTTTCAAGCTGCCAATTCTGGGACTTGAACTGTGGTCAGCCATGTCCAGTGCTTTAACCATCACACTACCTGCTGGGCCTGCTAATGTGCTTTTTTTTTTTTTGGCTATAGAGTGTATGCCCTGGCCAGAGAGAGACGGGGGCGAGGGTGGGTGAAGTGAGAAATCACCCCCCAGAGGGAATGGTCATGACACAATCCCTTCTCCAGTCTCTTCTCGGGATTTTGGGCATGCACATGTAGAGTGTGATTTTCAAGCCTCCAGGTTCAGGACTTGCATCAACCATGTAGGATCCAGTGTCTTAATCTCTGTGCCACCTGCTGGCCCTATGCTAAGCTTTTTGAGGTTAAACTTAAAATAATTTTTTTTTTTTTCAATTTAAGGTTTTTGCCATAGGGTGTGTATGCTTGCCGAATAGGAGAAAGACAGAGACGGACAGTGAGAGATAAAGTGAGAAATCACCCTCCAGAGGGGATAGCCATGCCACAATCTCTTCTTAGTTCTCCTCCTGAGATTTTGGGAACACATGCATACAAACCCAGTGTGATTTTCAAGCCACACCTGTTTTAGGACTTTAACTGTGGTTGATTATGTGGGAGTCCAGCACCTTAAACACTATGCCACCTGCTGACCCTGAGGTAAAACTTTTAAACAGGGCCAGCTCTTGGCCTGGTGATTGTTGACTGTTGGGTCACACATGGTAGACTGTGTGGGAACCAGACATGGTGGCTTAAAAAGCACACTGGGAGAATGTGTGTGTGTGTTCCAAATCTCTGTAGGATGAAGAAATGGAGAAGAAGGGATTGAAGCATGACCATGTCCTCTGTTGGTGTGCTTTCTCAATCTTTCCCTCTCTCTCTGGTGAGTGCAAATCCCTTGTGACAAACTTAAAAAAAAAAAACAACTTTTAAATAGAAATTTATATAAAGTTAAGATAAAATATTTTTTTAAAAAATAATTATTTATTTAATTTTATTTATTATTATTTTATTTGCTATAGGGCACATGCACTAACCAGAGAGAGACAGAAAGAAAGAGGGAAAGTGAGAAAGCAAGCCGCCAGGTCTGAGACTTTAACCACATTTGGCCATGTGGGAGTCCAGCACCTTAACTACCATGCCACCTACTGGCCCCAAGACAAAAATACTTGTAGCAAATATTTTATACCTAGTACGTCTAAATAAGTTGACTAAAATATTAGTACACACGAGAGGCCAATAAATCAAGTAGTGTTCCTCTTAGCATTTCAACTTAGCATTCCACCTTAGTTAGGAAATAGAATGGAAAAAAGGAGGCACATCTATAATAAGCAAAAAGTACTTAAGAGTAATCTAATTAGGGGCTAGGCAGCAGCACAGTGATATTAATATAAGAAAGGTCCTGGTTTCACATTATAGTGCTCATGGTCTAGACTGGCTGAGACTGGGATGGATCATGATGCAAAGACTTTGTTGGGGTGTCTGTCTCTCTCATGGAAGAAATACATAAATACACTTAAAACCAAAAAAGAATAAGAACTGGTAATCTTATATGTTAAAAACAGTAAAAACTTCATAAGAGATATAAAAATCTCTTGAGTAAATAGATATGTATTCTGTCCAAGATGTTTTTGAACACAGTATTATTTTTGGACACAATATTATATTAATAAAAATATCAGCTTAATTCTTTCTTGGGCATGATTAATTTGAATTTTTTGTGAAAGAATGAGTAGGTAAACTATCAAAGATAATTTTGAAAACATAAAGCTAATGCTAGAGTTTCTTTTTTTTTTCTTTTTTTGGAGAGATTTTTGCTATAGGGCGAGTGCGCTCACCAGACAGACAGAGAGAGACATAGAGACAGAAAGTGAGAAATCACCCCCCAGGGAGGATGGTCACGCTGCAATCTCTTCTCCTCCATTCTTCTCTCGGGATCTTGGGCACACACACACACGCGCCTGGCATGAGTTTTAAGCCACCAGGTCCGGGACACAAATCGCGGTCGACTAACGTGGGAGTCCAGCGACATAGCCATTACGCTAACTGCTGGTTCCCAATGCTAGAGTTTCTTAAAACTCACACTAGGCGTGTATGTGTGTGCATTTCCAAAATCCTGAGAGAAGAATGAAAGAGAAGGGATTGTGGCATGGCCATCTCTCCTGGGGGGTGATTTCTCACTTTCTGTCTCTCTGTTTGTCTCTATGGCAAGCACACATGCCCTATAGCAAAAATCTCTCTAAAAATCCCCCAAAAAACAAAAACAATGACAAAAAAAAGAACATGCTATTATTAAGAAAAATATTAGTTTAATCTCTGTTTGTTCTTATTAGCTTTGTTCTATTTCATTGACTCAAATGTATCCGAACAACACACCATACAGACCTTGGTATTCTTAATAGAGTGTTATGAAACACTGACTTTCCTTCTGCCTTTCAAATGAGCTGTAGATAATAATTATAGAAAATTATTCTATGGCCCATATTTATAATTTATAAGTTCATCCTATAAGCACATGTCCATTAATAAAATAAACCATTCAACTAAGAATGTTGATTTGGTTTTCTTTTCATGCTGATATTAGTTTGCGTGTTGCTTGTTTTTGTTATCTAGTATAGAACACAAGTGGTAAGTTCATGACAGACATTTTCGAAACTTATGAGAGAAAATTTTTCAGTAGAGTGACTTATGTATTAACTTATTTACTTTATTTTATTTATTTTTTTGTATGTGTGAACTGGGAAAGCTGACCACATTATTTTTTTTACAACAGCTTTATCGAGATCTAGTTCACAGACCATAAAACTTACCTTTTTAGTGTACAATTTAGTGTTTTTGTTTGTTTGTTTGTTTGGTATATCCTCAAAGTTATGAAACCATCACTTTTATCTAGTCCCAGCTCTTCTTCATCTCTTCTGAAAGAAGCCCTCTACCCATCAGTGGTCACTCCTCACTTCCCTGACCTCTCAGCCCCTGGCAACCACTAATCTACTGCCTGTCTCTGCAGATTTGCCTATAGTAGACATTTCACATAGATGAAATTACCCACTGTATGGCCACATTTAAGCAGCAGGATGTCAGAATCTACGTCTGGAAACACCAGCATTCTTACCAAAGCAAATGTGAGCAGAACTTCAGTTTTATTGCTAGACTGGCTCCTACAACTTAGGAAGTGGGTGAGACATGACAACGTAGGTATGAGGGTCAATTTGTTGTTCCAAAGGAGGGAACATTTCGAAGAGAATGCTCTTTGAATCAATTATTTTGCAAGGGGCCAGCAGCTGGTGAGGTGGTTAAGGTGTTGGACTCTCACATGGCAAACTCTGCAGTTTGAGTCCTAGACGTTGTGGCTTGAAAATCATGCCCAGTGCCTGTGCGTATGTGCCCGAAATCTAAGAGGAGAAGGAACTGCAGCTTAGCCAACCTCTCTGGGGAGTGATTTCTCACTTTCCCTTGCTCTGTTTTTCTCTCTGGTGAGTGTACATACCCTACGGCAAAAACTGAATGGGGGGAAAATGATTTTGCAAGAGGGAGAACTGCTTAGGAGAAATGTGAATAAGAAAAAAACTCTCTAAATGAGGAAGAAAAATAATTTAAGATAACATTTGTACATTTTAATTCTTTTAAAAATTATTTTATTTAGTTTTATTTATTCACTCATTCATTTATTTTAGTTTGACTAGAGGGAGACACACACAGAGAGAGAGAAGGAAAGTGAGAAAGCAAGCCACCAGGTCTGGGATTTGAACCATGGTTGGCTATGTGGGAATGTCTAGTACCTTAACTACCATGCCACCTGCTGGTCCCCAAATAAATCTTTCTTTTTAAAAATTTGCCATTGGGTGCGTGTGTTCACTGGAAAGAGACAGAGAAAGACAGAAAGTGAGAAAGCACCCCCTTCCTATGGGACCCTGGTCATACTGCAATTCCTTTCCCATTTCTCCTTCCTTTCGGGATTTTGGGCTTGCACACCCACTGGTATGTTTCACAAGCTGCATGATTAGTTGTTTGGGATCTGGATTACTTAGCCACCAGGTTGTGTTCTGGCCTCTAGTTATTTCTTTAATTGATTTACTTAAAAATGTTTTATAGTTTTTTTTCTTTTTTATTCATGAGAGCATGCATGTGTGCAAAAGAGAGAAAAACAGAGGGCAGGGAGCCTTGTGATTCCTTTTCTTTAGTCCTCCGGCCTGTCAGATCTTGGGCACTTGTGGGCATACCCAGTGGACCAGGGGTTTATACGATAGTCCCCATGTGGATCAGTCTTACACTGCTGTGCCATGGAGCAGCCCATTTCAGTTACAGTTTTAGCTCTATTTTGCTTGTTATTTGGTACTTTGATTTTTGCCATATCTAGTATACAGCTGTATATGCTGGCATAGTTATGTCTTGCACTATGCTCTCTGCCCAGAAGACTGTCAGTAATCACGTTAGATGGTACAGGTAATAATATTTTTGTGGGGGTTGGATCTTCTGAATTACCTCCCCGCAAATCAGTTAGTAGTTGTCTTATATGTACACTCAGAACTTAAATGGAAAATTCTTTATGATCTTAATTGGTGGTGTTTAATGTAGTAATAAGAGTGTCCACTGTGTGAGCCATTAAATGGGAAGGTAAAGTTCTCTCATGTTTTTACATGGATGGCCAGATAGACAGCACTTTAAAATTAGCATATGAATGTTTTGACTGTCTCAGTTAAGACAGCCTGTCAGTTTGGCAGTTCTGAGCCTGTTATTTCTGTGTCTTCTCTTTTTCATTTTCATGTTTTGACAAATAAGATTGTACTTTTGACAAGTGATTTGTACTTCATGTAAGAATTTCAAAGTGTTTTTAATTTATTTATTAAACTATATAAAGATAATTTTATCTACCCATCTTTGGGTAATAAGAGATTCTTCCTAATATAAATGAAGATTGAAAGTGTTTTTATTAGAGTTCTGGTAAAAGACTATTGAAGAATAATTTTTTTTTCTGAATAATTATTGGTACTTTTCAGAAGCTATGTCTTTCAGTTATTTTTTTCCCCAATGATTTTATATGTTGAAAACAGTAAAATTTCTTCAGAGGTATAAAAAGGACTTGAAGAAATGGACATATACCCTATCCAAGATTATTTTTGGACACAATATTGTGTTAATAAAAATATACATTTTTTTCTTGGAGTTGGGCATGATTAATTTGAAATTTTTATGGAAGGATTAATGGGTAAAGTTCTGATGTAGGCATGAGTATTGTACCTGTTAAGAGAAATGATCTCTTTTTGTGTCACTTGGCGGAGCATATCTTCAGGAATGAAGATATATACAGGTATCCCTTGATAAATAAATAAATGCCATTCTGGGAATTTTATTACAAAAGAAAATTCTTTGTATTTATTGTTATATAACATTTTGTTTATTCATTTGTTCAACACATTGTAGTGAATACCTAATATGTTGGGAACTGTACTAAGGACTGGACTTAAAGGACTGGATAACAGATATGGCTTTATAGAGTTTATAATCTGTTGGGGGACATAGAGCTTAAATGAGTAGATAATACGATTTTAGATGGTAATTATCAGTTTGAAGAAGACAAAGTAAAGTGGAAGGCTATATTCGGATTGGAGAGAGGAGTTAACTTTGGTCAGGGATTGCCTGTCTGGGGGCTTACCATTGGGAGAGAAACTTCATGGAGAAGGAAGCTATTCTGGAGGTAAAGTATCCAGGCAGACCTAATGGCACTTACCAAGGAGCTCATAAGAAAGCACTAGAAGGCAGGTATCGCCCGCAGCACAGTTCAGGGAAAGATGGTAAGAAATGAGAGTGGAAAGCAGAGACTAGACCGTGTAGACCATGGTAAAGGCTTTGGGTTTTGTTCTTTGTGCAAAGAGAAGTCTTAAATGGGGAAACACATGACCTGATTTATATTATAGAAAGATCATTCTGGCAACTTCAAGAGACTGAATGACAAGAGGCAGAGGAAAGCTGTCATATTAGTCCAGATGGTAAAGGTGGCGTCAGTGGCTAAAAAGGATGGGGAGGAGGTGATGAGAGGTGGCAGGATTAGAATTTGCAGGGTGAGAGCTGAGGACATGCTAGTAGACTAGATGTGGAAGGCCGAGAAAGGAAAGGAATTAAAGGTGACCAGAGTTTTTGGCCTGAGTTGCTGGAGAAGTAGAGATGCCATTACTTAAGATAAAATAAAACTGAAGAAGGACCAGATTCTTCACCTGTGAAGTTTGAGTAGCAATGTGAAGTAGGTGGTTATTTATCTTTTTTTAAAGAATTATTTTATTGGGACCAGTAATTAGCATAATGGCTATGTCACTGGACTCCCATGTGGTTTGAGTCCCGGACCTTGTGGCTTAAACTCATGCTAGGCGCGTGTGCGTGCGTAGCCAAGATCCCGAGAGAATGGAGAAGGGATTGCAGCGTGACCATCCCCTCTGGGGGGTGATTTCTCGCTTTCTATCTCTGTCTCTGTCTGTCTTTCTGGTGAGTGCATGTGCCCAATAAGATAAAACCTCTCCAAAAAAAGGAAAGAAAAGAATTATTTTATTTTATTTGTTTATTATTTTTCTTCAACTTGACCAGAGAAAGACAGAGAAAGAGAGAGAGGGAGAGTGAGAAAACAAGCTGCCAGATTTGGGACTTGAACTGTGGTCAGGATTGTAGAAATCTGGTGCCTTAACCATGACGCCATCTGCTGGCCCATAGCTGATTATCTATACATGTCTGGAGCTCAATGGAGAGGCAGGTATCTGAGGCATAAATATGGGAAACCATCAATTAAGAAATGGTATTTGGAGGCCCGAGATTGGCTGAGATCTCTGAGGGAGTAAATACAGAGAACAGAGAGCAGAAGATCGTCCTTGGAGCTCTTCATACCTGTGGGTATGTTCATGCAGGGAAAATTTGTGCCCCTATAGAAACAAAATAAAATGTCTCTGAGTTAGTCAGGGCTCTGAGTTGCAAGTATCAAAAAGTAACTGTATCTACTGTAGTCAAAAAGACACTTAATAGAGCAAGGCGTGGAAGCCTGTGCCTGTGTCCCAGCCACTGGGGAATCTGAGACAGGAGGACCACAAGTTTGAGACCTGCCTGGGCTACATAGTGAGATTCTGTCTCTTTAAAACACACACACACACACACACACACACACACACATGCTGAGTCACCCTCATGGCCTACTTAGGATTTTTTAAGGAAGGTTAATAAATTCAAAGCTGCATATTCTGGCCCAAATATCTTCCCACTGAATCTACTTCAGGTAAGTTAAATTAATGATGACATGTGTTGAAATTCCCCCTGATTGCTAAGTTATATAAGAGCAAAATTACACATGTTCTATAACTATGGCTCCTGGTAGAGACAAGTAACAAGATTGTAGCCCAGAATATCACAATCTACTAATCTGATTTTTATAAGAACATTTGTAATACAGTTGTGCTTATGAGAGAAGATAACCCTTGCCAAAGAGATAGCAATGAAAATATTTCCAGGTTAGTACACACATTCTTCTTCTTCTTTTTTAAAGTTTATTTATTTATCGAGAGGGAGGAGAAAGGGATCCCTAGTAGTGTCTTGCCATGTTGCGATCCTACCCCCAGCCTTCCAGCCACCCAGGATCATGGACGTGCCTCTGGATGCACCCAGTACCTTCCTGGAGACCTGAGAGCTAAACCCAGACCATCCCATATGGCTCTGGTGTCATGCAGTGGTGCCCTACCACCTACACCACTGCTGCTAGCCTAGCACGTGTGTCCTTTTTACAAGCATCTTTGGGAAATGATTCAAAGCTGAACATTTACATTGAGTACTTAGATTTTGTTGTCTTCCTTCAAAGAGTATTGAACTTTGTTCTGGCAGAGAGTTAAATGACTTACAGATTAGGTTTGCTCCTTTCCAGATTTGTTCTTAACTTTCTTAGGGTGAGTTCTAGGCTACATTACCTGCTCTGCAAAGATGTGACTTATCTGAGGTCTCTACTGGATGTCCGGGATGTTCAGTGACGTCCTTCTACTCTGGCTGGTTGGAACTTGGGAGTTTTGCAAGCCTGACAAGATGAGGCAACTGTTCAGTTTAGGGCTTCCCTTTGCCTGGCCCTACTGGCTTTCTCTCTATATTAGCCAGCTTAGTATTCAGCCAAGACTCAAGGAGACCCCTGTGCTGATTCTGAGTTCTGTATCTGTGTATTCCCCTCTAATTTTTTAGTCTGTATGTTCCAGCTACTTCGTTGTCCTCAAACTCTGATCTGTGTCCCCTCAGCTCAGCAAGATCACTGTGCTCTTCTGAGAATCCCCTTCTAGCCCTATGGTCTGGAAGGTACCTCCAGGAGAGAGCCAGGGTGATCCTAGGGCTCATGTCATTTGTTTTGCTTTTCTTGAGGTACATAATACTCTGTTGTGGATTGTTTGAAAAAACTTGAGAATTTATTTTTCCTTTATTTTATCCAGTTAATTTTTAAGTTATGCTAGGAGAGTAAGCTTGGTTCCCATTGCTCTGTCATCGACAGAGAAGAAATCCCATGAGAAAAATGGTTGTATCTGGGCTAGCAGGTGATGTTGAGTGGTTAAGGGACTGAATTCCCATGTGGCTGACCATGGTTTAAGACCTGGACCTGCTGGCTTGAAAATCACAACAAATAAATAGATAAACAAATGTTTAAAAAAAAAAAAGAAAAAGAAAAAAGAAAAATGATTATGTCACCATGAGCATTTGTTCTGGAACTTCAAAATATAATCTACACAAAGCCTGTGGTACAATGAAGAAAGGCAAAAATAAGAGTTATCACAGTAAAGCAGCAGCAATTTAGGTGGGTGCTATTATCATCTCCATGTACAGAGTCAGAAATTGAGATACAGAGCAACAAGGTAGTACAAGGCCTCACAGCTCTAGTAAATGCTGGATCTAGGGTTTGAACCAGCAGTATTGGCTAAATAAAAATCACTGTTTCAGGAAACTGGGTTGGTCTCTCATTCTTCCCATCTGGACAGTGAAGTCGGTTGTGTTTAGAAACAGCACTGCCCAAGATTCAGATCTATTTCCTCTCTCCCTTTTTAAGTCTTCCTGTTTTAAACTCCATCCCTGGAAGAATGTTTTTAATCTAAAATTTTATGTATTACAATCATTACATGACTGATTCCCCCAGATCTCTTTATTGCTCTCTCTATATATCTAAATATCTGTACATAGGTATCTATATTATCTATATCTATATTCCTAACTTTTGACCACACCTCCACCTCCCTACTCCTTATCCCCATGTCTCTCTTTTCAGTACCTGAGCTGCAGCAAACCTCATACTGAATTCAGCATCTACCTGCTCTTTCTGTAATTCATCCTGTAGTTACTGGAGTGGCTCTTTTCTAAAAGATGGTGAAAACTTTCAGGATTACCTTCACATTCTTCCCATTCTGTCTCTTTCATGAGATAAGGGTCTTAGGATTTGTTTTACTTGTGAAATGACCCACAAGAAGATCCTTTTTCTTTTCTTTTCTTTCTTTCTTTTTTTTTTTTTTTTTCTGTTTCTGCTGCCCTAATTCAAGGCCTCATTATCCCTTATTAATCTCTTACCACAGGGAATTATGGGGCCTTTTTGTTTTTATTTTTTCTATTCTTTTATCCTTCACAGTATGTACAGAATAACCCATATAGAACTCAAGTGTATCTGCCCATACCATGACTAAAATCCTGTACTCGCTTGGCACTGTATTCCAAGTCAGGAGTTAAGAGCATGGTGTTAGAGTCTCACTAGGTAAAATTTCCTTTCTACCACTTTCTAGCTATGATATTTCAGGAATTTACTTAGCCCTTTAGCCTTAATTTCCTCTTCCAAAAAAAAAAATGGAATTAATTATAGCTCCTCCTCATAAAAGTGTTAGGAAGGCATTAATTAATAAAATAAAACAAAACACATTTAAAGTATTTTACTACTTGGTACATAGTAAGTGATAACTGTTATTATTATTATTATTATTTTGGGAGATTTTTGCTATAGGGTGTGTGTGCTCACTAGAGACTCAGAGAGACAGAGACAGAAAACAAGAAATCACCTCCCAGGGGGTGGTCATGCTGCAATCCCTTCTCCTCCGTTCTCTTCTTGGGATTTTGGGCATGCATGCACACGTGCCCTACGTGAGTTTTAAGCCACCAGGTCTGGGACTCAAACTGTGGTTGACTCTGTGGGAGTTCAGCAACGTAACCATTACACTACCTGCTGGTTCCTTCTCAATATGATTAAGAGACTAGTGTTTAGAGACTTCCAAGCTCCATGTCACTACGGCTTGCATTACATGTGTTGGATTTAGTAAATCACTTG
Organism: Tupaia belangeri chinensis; assembly: GCF_000334495.1. Lineage (NCBI taxonomy): Eukaryota > Metazoa > Chordata > Mammalia > Scandentia > Tupaiidae > Tupaia > Tupaia belangeri. The sequence goes on along the minus strand of NW_006159701.1, from coordinate 3,627,925 downwards.
TCAGTGTGGCTCACATCTTCATGACCTTCATGTTTCAACTCATGCTCCATTTCTTCAATCTGGAACATTCTCGTCCCACTCCAAAACCATTTCCCAGCTTCTTGAAAGAATACTGGGCCACCTATCCTGTGAAACCTCTTCAGTTTCCACAGTCAGAATTATTTACTCTTTTTCTCTTCCTTAGTTTTGATGAGAGAATATGACATTAGTTATGACATTCTCCTAGCTAAGAGCTAGGGTAAGAGCTGAGGCTCTTAAGAGTGAGACAAATAGCAAAATCAGTGTTAGCCTCCATTGTTATTATTTATTTATTTTTTATTAGTTGTGTACTTGTCTTCTCCTTCAGCTTCCACCAGAGTGATAGTTCCTCAATAAAATCATCTGATTACTTTTTATCTCATCTCATATTATTGTGTTTTATAGTCCCTTATGCTTAATGAATACTCAGGGAATTGGCATTATTTTAAAAAATTTATTTATTTATTTACTTGACCATAGGGCATGCACGTTTGCCAGAGAGACAGAAGTAAGAAAAGCAAGAAATCATCCCCTCCAGGTGGTCGGCCATGCTGCACTCCCTTCTCTTTCATTCTCTTCCTGGGATTTTGGGCACACGCACACATATGCCCGATGTGATTTTCAAACTGCCAGGTCTGGAACTTGAACCACAGTCAGGCATGTGGGAGTCCAGTGCCTTAACCATCATGCCTCCTGCTGGCCCTATGAGTGCTGAATTTAAAGGTGGGATTTCAGCTTCTCTGGAGCTGCCTGAGAGTGGGAGGACGTGGGGCAGTAAGGTTAGAGATGGATGTTGTGGAGCCACTAAGGCAGTTTCTTGCCAGCTGAGGGGGAGCATCGCCTGTGTCATCTGGCTGTGTCCCCGAATTATTCTTCTAACACGTTATTTAGTTTCTTTTCTAGCAAAGAAAAGAAAAGACTGCCTTTGCAATCTTAAACACCCAATTGTGTGAAATAACTCTAATGAGGTAAAAATTTTTGATGTCAAAAGTACTTCTACCTTTGTCCCTTTATTTTCCTAATACCACTTTAGATACTTGAAAATGATTTAGAAGTCTTTGGGGAAATTAATGTATTTTCCAAACACTGTTTCACATTGAGTTTAATGTTCTACTTCTAAAATACGATAAATATAAATAGGTATGAGGCTAGCTTTTTTAGGTATTTACCCTGTGATCAATGTCAGGCATATCACTCTTTAGGAAATCTTGAAGGAATTCACAACAATGGAAGTAGGTGTGTTTTCTCCATTCATTTCCTTTTTATTGCTTTTGTTCAGATTTAAATAGACAGGTAGTTATTGAGAAAAATACTATTTTAATAGGCTGGTTTACAGTATCTACTTTTAGGGAAGTGATTTGCAAAGTGCTATGTTAAAAATGAAGGAACTGTAAAAATATCTTTTAGTAGCTGCAGTTCTGGGAAAATGTGTTCTTACTGTCTGATGTTGAATCTTTGAAACAATAATGTTAAATTAGGACATTTTGAACTGTGCTAGCTTGGTGGCTCTGTGTAAATAATTTGTAATGGAAAAAGTGCATTGGTACACTAGTAATTCTTTTTTTTTTTTTTTTTTGGCTATAGGGCATGTGCGATTGCCAGACAGAGAGAGACAGAGAGACAGAAAATGAGAAATCAACCCCCAGGGGTGGTGGCCACTCCGCAATCCCTTCTCCTCCATTCTCCTCTCGGGATCTTGAGCACGCATGCACACGTGCCCAGCGTGAGTTTAAGCCACTGGGTCGGGGACTTGAACTGCGGTCGACTATGTGGGAGTCCAGCAACATAGTCATTACGCTAACTGCTGGTCCCCAGTAATTCTTTTTTGGGGGTGGGGGACTTGTGGTTTTATTTAGAAACAAACAAAACGTGCTCACGAGCTGTCTCCTTGTTCTCTTCACTGCGCAGCCTGGTGTTGGGATTGGTGACTCTGATGGCCAGCTGGGCTGCCTGTTCCACGATGGCCTTGTGGTTTTATTGCACATCAGCAGCTCTTCCAGCTCCTTGACGTTGTGGACAAGGAACTTCAGGAAGCCGCTGGGCAGCATGTGCTTTGTTTTCTTGTTGCTCTCGTAACCAATATTGGGCATCAAGATCTGGCCCTTGAATCTCCTCCGCATCCTGTTGACAATATCTCTGGGTTTCCGCCAGTTGCGCTTAATTATTATTATTTTTTTTTTTAGAGTTTTTTGCTATAGGGCGCATGCGCTCGCCAGACAGACAGAGAGAGACAAAGAGACAGAAAGCGAGAAATCAACCCCCCAGGGGGGATGGCCACGCCACAATCCCTTCTCCTCCATTCTCCTCTCGGGATCTTGGACACTCACGCACACACACCCGGCATGAGTTTAAGCCACCAGGTCCGGGACTCGAACTGTGGTCGACTACATGGGAGTCCAGCAACATAGCCATTATTCTAACTGCTGGTCCCGCGCTTAATTTTGACATATCGGTCTGACTGGTGCCACATGAACTTCTTGGTCCTCTTTTTGATGATCTTGGGTTTCACAAGGGGCCTGAAGGCAGCCACAATGCAGTGCTGAGGAAGAGAGCTACTCTAGTAATTCTTCAACTATTTCAGGTGTAAATACTGATTCAGTTGGATTAAGCAAGACAAATAATTAAAGACACAAAGAAGAAAAAAGTATGCTAGTTTAAGACAGTGTGGGTATTTAAAGCCTTCTAGATAATGGTTCTCTGGTGAGTGGTACATGTTAAATAAAAGTTGAAATGCTCACCAGACACAGGGGAACAAATGCCGTACAGATTACAAATAAGTAACCCAAAGGAAATATACCTAAATAGTTGACAGCCAATATAAAGCCTTGGGTCTCTTTGAAGGTTTAGGTTGATTCTGTCTTTCTACAGAAACAGAAATGTATTTCCTCTGTCTCTTTCTGATAACAGCCTACTATTCTCAGATACTCCCACACCCAGTTTAAATAACTTCGTGTTTTATTAAGTCCAACAACATCTGAGCATGGGAGATTGCTCTTCAGTCCACAGACCATGCGTGATAAGCATATGGATTCACAGATGCCTTCGGAAAATCACCCCACAGATTAGGAACAACTAGGCCCTTAATTTACATATGGGAAAGTGAAGCCTTGAGTGGTTTAAATCAGCAGTCACAAATTAGGACTTGCAGATGGAATTTAGCCCTACAGGCATGTTTTGTTTGGCCTGTTAGGATGCTTTGAAATTTTTGAGCAGTTAAAAATCAGGCAATTTCTAGTTTCTCATGAAAGCCTAGAGGATCTGACACTGTTGGGCTGACTCGCCTGTATGTTACCAATAGACAGAAGTTGAGTCAACTGCCCCTTTTTACATGATTCATCTGTTTTCAGGTTTACAGTCCTCACGATTCCCTCTTTTATCTCTAAACTTGATTTCTTCCACAAGTGAGAGAGAGAGAGAGAATGCAATCTTCACTGGGTCTTGACACTGAGATCCCCCCCTAGCTTTCAAGCAGCCTCCGATCATGGGCAAGCACTTGCCCTTGTACTTAGGGAGTCTCTGGTCTTGAACCTTCCCATGTGCAGTTGCCTCAGAGAGTAGTTGTTTTACCTCTTTGCCACTGATATTCCCCCTTTTGTTTTTTTCACCTTACCCTGTTTTACTTAGTCCTGTTATCTGCTTTGCTTGTCGAAAATTTTTGTTGTATAGCAAGTCAGAGACAGAGTAGAAAGTAGGAACTTCTCTCTTGAGTCCTTAAGCAATCGTAGATTCCTGTCTCTATCTATCGCTCAGGTAATGGTTTACAAGCAAAAGCCACCCTGGATTCTAGTCTTTCCCTTGCTATTATCTTGCTGTGTGGCATTGAACAGGTCACTTACTCTTCAAACTTTAGTTCTCTCTTTCAAATGGTCATAATAAACATTTTAATCATGCATAGAGTTATAAAGAAAAACCCCATAAAACCATAGTTAAAATTTTGTTACATATTAGGTTGCTTAAATATGTGGCTTCAGCCATGCTCCTTTCCTGTTATTAATGACTTCAGTGCTCTGCATACTGTAGGATTAAGTCCAAGTTTCTTTGCCTTACATTCAGTGTTCCCAGTCATTTTGTTCCAATATACCTTGCCAAAGTATCTTTACCCTGTGTGGAATGGAATGGAATTTCACTTATTCACCATTCATTCTTTTTCCCCTCCATCAGTCCTTCTTTTATCCCATAAATATTGAACACCTCTTCTGTGCCAGGCACTATTCTAGGCACTAGGGATTACCATGTTGAAAAGACAGTCTCATAATTAAGCCTCATATTTTAAACAGATCAATTTATTTTTTATTTTTTATTTATTTTTTGCCACAGTGCACATGTGCTTGCTGGAGAGAGATAGAGAGAGGGAAAGTAAGAAATCACTCCCTGGGAAAATGGCCATATCATGGTCCCATCTCCTCCATTCTCCTCTTGGGATTCTGGGCATGCACACACACTCATCTGGCATGATTTTCAAGCCACTGGGTCCAGACTTGACCCACAGTTGGCCATGTGGGAATCCAGTGCCTTAACCACCATGCCGCCTGCTGGCCCCTAATTTTTAATTTTGAACCTATCTTACATATACCTACTTCTTTCACTCACACTTTTCTACTTTTTCTCTTTTTTTCATTGCCATATTCAACAAATATTTAGTGATTGCCAACTATGTATCAGACACTGTTCACTGGGTGTTGGTATTATAGCAGAGTAAAGTTCCAGCTCCCCTGGAATTTATGTTCTGGTTGGTTGAATTTTATGTATGTCAAAAGGGTTATGGAGGGACTGGCTGTTAGCGTAATGGCGATGTTGCTGAACTCCCATGTAGCCGACTACGGTTTGAGTCCCCGACCCGGTGACTTAAACTCACAACGGGCTTGTGTGTGTGCGTGCCCAGGATCCCTAGAGGAGAATGGAGGAGAAGGGATTGTGGCGTGGCCATCCTCCCTGGGGGGTGATTTCTCTCTATCTCTCTCTGTCTTTCTGGCGAGCACACGCACCCTATAGCAAAAACCTCTCAAACAAAACAAAACAAAACAAAACAAAACAAAACAAAAGAGGCTATGGAGTACAACGTAGCATGGTAAGGAGGGTCATCGTGCTGCTATTTTAGGTGGGATGGTCAGAGATAGCTTCTCTAATATGGTATTGAACAGAGTCCTGAAGGGACAGTGGGAAGGAGGCAAGATGGTATGTGGAGGGGAGTGATCCAGGCAGAGGCTATGCTTGGCATGTTCAAGGGGCAGTGAGAGGACAGGGATAGAAGGGGTTGAGTAAGGGAGCCAGAGAGGGTTAAGAAGTGAGCTCAGAAGGCAGAGAGGCCCAGATCCTGATGGGCATTTACAGGCCATAGGAAGCACTTTGCCTTTTGGCTCTGGAATAAGTTGCATCTCTTTTTGAAATTTTCCTTCAAGCTCCTTTGTGAAGCCCTCCTTGACCGTTCTGTATATGGGGATTTCTCCTTCTAACTCCAATTGACCCCCTAACTAATTTGTTTCTTAACTAAGGCAGGAGCGCCTAGTTGGATGTTCTGCCTTACCTTTTGTAGCACAGGGACTTAATCTCTACCTTCTGTCCTATGTGATACTCTACACCTTGGTGGTCTCCTTAATACAGCAGTCCCCCCTTGTCTGTGTTTTTTGCTTTCCATGGCTTCAGTTATCTGTGGTCAGCCATGGTCTGGAAATAGGTGAGTACAGTACAATAAGGTATATTGAAGGACCAGTTGGTGGCATGGTGATTAAGGCACTGGACTTCCACATGGCGAATGGTGGTTCAAGTCCCAGATCTGGTGGCTTGAAAATCACTCAGGGTACATATTCACACATGCCCAAAATCCTGAGAGGAGACCAAAATTCTGAGAGGAGACTAGAGAAAGGGATATGTGGCCATCCCCCCAGGGTAATTTCTCCCTTTCCTTCTCTTTATCTCTCTCTTTCTCCAACGAGCACCTGTCTCTAATGGAAAAAAAAAACCAACTTGAAATAGCAAAGATATGTTGAGAGAGAGAGCAAGACCATGTTCACATAACTTCAGAATATATTGTTATAATTGTTCCATTTTACTATTAGTTACTATTGCTAATCTTGTACTGTGCCTAATTTATAATTTAAACTTTTTTTTTTTTGGAGAGGTTTTTTTGCTATAGAGCACATGCGCTTGCCAGAAAGACAGAGAGAGTCAGAGAGACAGAAAGTGAGAAATCACCCCCCGGGGGGATGGTCACGCCACAATCCTTTCTCCTCCATTCTCCTCTTGGGATCTTGGGCACACAAGCACACACGCCCAGCATGAGTTTAAGCCACCGGGACCAGGACTCGAACCGTGGTCGACTACATGGGAGTCCAGCGACATAGCCATTACTCCAATTTCTGGTCCCTATAATTTAAATGTTATCGTAGGTAAGTACGTATAAGGAAAAACAGTGTATAAAATGTTTGTTACTGGGACCAGCAGATGACTAATGGTTATATCACTGAATCCCACATGGCCAAGTGCGGTTTGAGTCCTAGACTCAGTGGCTTGGAACTCAAATTGGGTGCATGTACTTGTGTGCCCAAGATCCCAGGAGAAGAATGGAGGAGAAGGAATTGCAGTGTGGCCATCTCCCCTGGGGGGTGATTTCTTGCTTTCTATCTCTCTGTCTCTGTCTCTCTCTCTCTCCAGCAAGTGCATTTGCCCTATAGCAAAAATCTTTCTAAAAAATGAATTTGGTACTATTGGTGGTTTCAGGCATCCACTCAGGGTCTTGGAATGTATCCTCCACAGATTGGGGGTGGGGGGGTTACTGTATATGTTTTGTGAGACTCTGGTTTCTGATGTCAGTAGTACCAATTTGAAAGTGATATCTAAGAAAGGAGAGGACTGGTGCTAGATTATGCAAAAGGAGTGATGTTAAGGTTTTAATTTGTGATTCTAAAAGAATAATGGTGTTATGAACAGCAAGAGGGAAGCTGGGAAGAGAAACTGATTTGGTGGTAGGTAAATTTGGATTGCAATTTATTGAACTTTTTATGCTAGTAGTATATCCAAGTGAAGTTGTCCAGACTGACTTGGGTATGCCAGAAAACATACAAGTATTAAGCTATTTGTGACTGCTGCCTGAAGTTATATAATTTTCTCAGTACCAAGGACATCTTACTCCTATTTCTAGTACCCAGAACAGTGGATGGTAAGTGATAGGTGCTTAAGTCATTGCACTTACAAGTGTGTTGAGATGAGAGGTCACATGCAGCTGTGAATCGTGTCATAGAGCTCTGGGAAGATTACTGTGGGTCTGAATTTCAGCTGCACCATGTTCTCTGTGTGTGGTCTGGATTGATCAAGTGAACCCTCTGAATCTCCACATCCTCATCTGGAGAATGGAGCAAGCAGACCTTCCTTGCAGGCCTGCGAGAGCTAACGCATGTCGGCATAGGCTCCAGCATAGAGTGCTGGCTCAACAGACAACACTTAGTCATTCAGCTACGGTTGTTGATATTATGATTACAAAGATAATGCTTTCCATATTGAATTTCAGACTCAGGCTTGGAAAAGATCTCAGAAGTAATCTCTTTGAGTTAACTAATTGCTTTGAGTGCTTTAATGATTTACTTATAATCTGATATAGTTATTGATCAATCTGCATTTAATCTCCCACGTTAGCCAATCTTGAGTACATACAGAACTCTGAGAGGAACATGTGACATTCTTGGTGCCTAGGACCCACCATACGCCAATGCCTACTAATATGTACAGTGGTTGGTGCTCTAGTCATTTACATTTGCCCTTGTTCCTGGCTATCAAAACAGCGGTGTGGTGGGATAGGAGGTGATGGATCTGTTGGATTATTAAATAATTGTAATTGTTGGGACCAGCAGTTGGTGTAATGGCTATTTCGCTGGACTCCCATGTAGTCGACCGCAGTTTGAGTCCCGGACCCAGTGGCTTAAAACTCTAGCCGGGTGTGTGTGCGTGAGTGCCCAAGATCCCAAGAGGAGAATGGAGGAGAAGGGATTGCAGCGTGGTCATCCCCCTGGGGGGTGATTTCTTGCTTTCTGTCTCTCTGTCTCTCTCTGTCTTTCTGGTGAGTGCATGTGCCCTATAGCAAAAACCTCTCTAAAAAATGTAATTGTAGAATTACATAGTGTTTTATATTTGTAGGTCTAACTTTTTAAGTAGGATGGATTCATTTCACAAAAGATGAATAAAAATCAACCCACACAGAAATTTTTTTCTAGTAATCAAATTAGCACACAATTTAGAGATGCAAATAGAACCTACTAAAATTCATTTCGGGGCCATAGTCTTGATTAATTTTGAAAATTCTGTCAGATACCTCAAGTCTCTTTTCTTCAAATCAGAAGCCTTTGGCTTAGAGCCCTTTCCTTTTCCTTTTTTCTCTCAGTATAAGTGGCTCACACATCTAGATATATCATTTGAGATGTTTTCCTGGCGGTGAAGGTCTCAGTGCTGATTCTGCTGTAGCTGCTTCATGCTTCTGCAACTGCTCCCTTTACTTTTTGCGTTGAGCAGAGTCGTGGCACTAAGACCCAGAAACCGTTTGCTCTGTGTGGCTGGAGCTGGGCAGGCTCTACTCGCACTGAAGGGAAGGAAGTCATTAGTGCAGACTGAGCTGTGGAGTTGGGTTCTTGCAGGATTTCCTTCCAGCCTTTCCCCACTAAGGTTCTTGGGAATTAAAAAAAAAAAATCTAAACACACAAACCAAGTTTTCCTATTTACAGTTTTCAGGGAATGTAGGCATTTCGGGAAGGGCAGATCCTTTTCCCAAGTTATCCAAGAAGGAAGAGAAAACAACGCAAAGAAGCTCTGATTACAGATCTTTGGAATTTTCTTTGCTAAATTTTACAAACGAGAAATACACCCAGAATTTTGGGAATTGCTCCAGGCTGCGCGTGAGGGTTTGATTGCTTGTCTAATCTTTTTCAAAAGAGAAGAAGAGAATTCGCCAAGAGGGGTTTGGATGGCAGGAGCCGGACTGGGTTTCCGTGGCAGCTTGCGTTCTCAGTCTCCCCTTTGAGGGAGGGTCTCTGCTGCGGGCTCGGAGACCCGCTGGCATAGGCTCCCTTTGGA